>NW_024882148.1:0-400321 GCF_019059575.1 Amphibalanus amphitrite
ACTCTCTCTCTCACTCTCTCTATCTCTCTCTCACTCTCTCCACTCTCTCTCACTCTCCTCTCACTCTCTCTCTCACTCTTCACTCTCTCTTCACTCTCTCTCTCTCTCACTCTCTCTCTCACTCTTCTCTCACTCTCTCTCTCACTCTCTCTCTCACTCTCTCTCTCTCACTCTCTCTCACTCTCTTCTCACTCTCTCTCTCTCTCACTCTCTCTCACTCTCTCTCTCTCTCTCTCTCTCTCACTCTCTCTCTCACTCTCTCTCTCTCACTCTCTCTCTCTCACTCTCTCTCTCACTCTCTCTCTCACTCTCTCTCTTCACTCTCTCTCACTCTCTCTCACTTCACTCTCACTCTCACTCTCACTCTCACTCCACTCTCACTCTCACTCTCACTCTCACTCACTCTCACTTCACTCTCACTCTCACTCTCACTCTCACTCTCACTCTCACTCTCACTCTCACTCTCACTCACTCCACTCACTCCTCTCTCTCTCTCTCCTCTCTCTCTCTCTCTCTCTCTCTCTCTCTCTCTCTCTCTCTCTCTCTCTTATCCGTGTGAATCCTGTACCGTTTACCGCTTGTCGCTATCTTGCTTTATTATCGAGATCTCGCGTCGCTCTCGCTCGTAATAATGGACAGGTCATAAAAATGACCTGACCTGAGGTCAACGCAGGCCGAAAGCCACTTTTTTATTTGCGCATATGAATGACAATTGATAAGGCTTTAATCGTCATCAGACATAATTGCGACTTTCAGTTGGGAAAATATCAAGGTCACTCTTCGAAAAAAAGGTCAAGATGTCACGTGATCAAAATTTTCAAAAATCGAAAATCCGAGATAGCCAAAACGTTTGTTGGTTGATTGCGAGTTGAACCATATTAAGTTTTTACCATAGAAAACCAATAGTTTCTGAGTTATAAGCCGCCAAACATAGGGTTGCAGCGTGACCTCCAGGAATTGCCTGAGGCTATATCTCGGAAACCGTTGTTCGAAGAAAAAAATCCTTGGCACAGCTGGCTTCCCCGCCCATCACAACCCATTAGACCAATTTTAAGCAAAAAATAAAATATGAGGGTGTACGGCTTTGGTCGATCTATCGTGGAATGCCCCAGCTATAATCGGAAATCAGGACAGATCAAGGCGGTAAGCAAGTTACCGAAAGAAAAGACCGCGGAATTGGATAGCGGGACTAAGTCACCGTCATACCGCACACCATCCACAGGGAGGGGTGATAGTCGGTCGACCTAGGCGGGGGTGTCCCGTCACCCAACACAGCAGAAAGCAGCGGTAGCTGAGTTCAGACTGATTCCTGATCTGACACCATCATCCAGCTCTCATGATTGCCCAATAGCAATGCATATGCATAATGCAGCTCGAAAAATGCAGTATCGAAAGCCAGACGAAAGCTGTTCATTACGTAGCAGTAACCCTTACCAACGTTCTGACCTAACAATAAATAAACAAAGCTTCCATTCGCAACTGATGGAGCTGGCAATAAAGCTATCGGCACACTGCAGGCAGACAACCTCTGACCCTAGCAACGATTCGCGCCCATTAGCCCCCGCCACCACCCATGCACTCCAAACCCACCAGAATGTATCACGGTTCTTTCCCCACCGCGGCCGGAGCGGCCCACTCACAGTGAATACTGGTGCCCGAGCTGCGAGCAGAGGCCGGCGGCATACCGGGCAGCGTAGCCGACATCCCGCCGTAGGCTGTCGGAGGAGCAGACGATCCATACCGGGTGAGCACGAGCAGTTAGAGGTCGGAATAGCGCAAGGGGTGAGACGCGGGCGGTCGTAGCACCGGCCACCAGCGAAACAAGATACAGAGAATGGAGGGGAGCTGCAGTTAGACCCACACCATATCAGTCAGATACAGGCGGTTAACAGTTGTTAGACGGTATGTATCATGTGTTATGCAGCAGCAAGCGGTTGGTTTGGTTGTCGAGCGGAGCACTTTTAGAGCGTGGATGTAAAATAACAGTTAAGTTAACATAGTGACAGTGTTCAGCAGCACAAAGCGTAAATGACAGCGGAGAATCGATGAAATTCGTTTTTAGCACCACCACTTGCAATCGGTTGCACGCTGAGGAACAGCAGGGTCGAGTGATAGAAAGTGAGTTCGCAGCTCTGGCGAACGCGGCTGGTCTTGTCCTGTGCCTGCCAATGTCAATCAGATAAGCGGTGGTAAGCCGGCATATCAACACTCACACTGAATGCTGGAGGTGCTGCTGCGTCCGTTTATTGTAAGGGGGGGGGGGGTATAATCCCTCCCACTACTCACACTGAATGCTGGAGGTGCTGCTGCGCCCGCCGGTGGATGGAAGGAGGGATACACTCTCTCCCACTACTCACACTGAATGCTGGATGTGCTGCTGCGTCCGTTTATTGTAAAGGGGGGGGGGGGGGTATAATACCTCCCGCTACTCACACTGAATGCTAGAGGTGCTGCTGCGTCCGTTTATTGTAAAGGGGGGGGGGGTATAATACCTCCCGCTACTCACACTGAATGCTGGAGGTGCTGCTGCGTCCGTTTATTGTAAAGGGGGGGGGGGTATAATACCTCCCACTACTCACACTGAATGCTGGAGGTGCTGCTGCGTCCGCCGGTGGAGGGAAGGAGGGATACACTCTCCCCCACTACTCACACTGAATGCTGGAGGTGCTGCTGCGTCCGCCGGTGGAGGGAAGGAGGGATACACTCTCCCCCACTACTCACACTGAATGCTGGAGGTGCTGCTGCGTCCGCCAGTGGAGGGAGAGGAGGGATACACTCTCCCCCACTACTCACACTGAATGCTGGAGGTGCTGCTGCGTCCGCCAGTAGACGCCGCGCTCACTGACATGCCGGACGAGGACGGCATCCTCATGCCGGGCCGGTAGGCCGGCTCGCCGTTCTCGCTGCCTCGCTGGCTGCGGGACCTGCCGGACGAGTTCACGTTAGAGACGCGTCCCACATTGTCAGATGACGGCGGCCGGGACAGGCCCCCGGTGATATGGAGATTCACGGACAGCTCAGCTAGTCGTACCTTGTCCGTTTCGTAAAGGGAACAGAAAAAAAAAGAAGACAAAAGCTTTCCCCAATCGTAAAATGTGGCAATCCGAAATAATTTGGGATGAAATGCATCCGCCTATGACAGCACGAACTATCATATATTTTGCTGATATGTCAACAGGAACTAAGCAGTTAAAATGCATATACCGACGTTCGTTTGCATTGTTCAATTTGCCGACATCCGGCGTCAGATATCAGTGTAGGGCGACTCTCACCGGTAGATGCTCTCGCCTCCGGCGCCGGGCGCGGCCGTCGGCTGCTCGTGGTGCATGGGGTGCACCATGCCGACCTGGGGCGCCGGGCTGGCCGGCGGCGGTCCGGCCGGCCGCGGCACGGCCGAGTAGCCGGGCGCGCGGCCCGCCTCCTGCCGGCGCGGGTGGCCCATCGGGTAGTTGACGGCGTAGTTGCTGGGCACCTGCGGCGGCGCGATGGCCGGCGGCGTGCGGTACTCCTTGTTGTTCCTGCTCAGCGTGCTGGCCGAGCGCGCCGGCTGCGGCGGCGTCGGCGGCTTGGTGGTGGGCGCCGGACCGCTGGCGTACACCCCACCGCCGCCGGCGGACGCCGCTCCCGACGAGCCCTGTGAGGAGGTCGAGTTCTGGCGCACCGGCCGCGCCATGCCGGCCGAGCCGCCGTGCACTCGCACACCATGGCCGATGTCGTCCAGCGCTATCACACACAGACAACGACCGATGTCATACACGATGGTAATGATTTGGGGGCTTGGGGCGCCCGGACTGCAAAATTCATCAACCAAACGATGCCACACGGACACACGATATACTGTTCTACGCATGAACTACATTCGGCAGAATATGATAAAAAAAGACAAAGTCATCCGACAAGCCAAAATACTGATCAGTGAAATAAATGTACTGACCTCCAAAGTCGATGGGTTTGCGCACATATTTGATGGGCCGCTCGGGGTTGACGGGGGCGATGATTTTGAACTGGCGGGTGGACGTTTTGTTGGTGGTGAGCACACCAATCTCGCGCCGGGCCACCTTTTCCTTGTGAACCATTACCGTCTGATGGAGGAGGAGGGAAACAAACGTGATAAATCCTCATAGTACAATCACAACAATGTTAGCTAGCTAGGCTGAGCATACAAATTCCCACTCTTTAAATTCGAATGCTTCAGCATAATCATATAGAGGCCTTGAGTACCAACACACACTTAATTCAAACAGTGCACCAGAACAGTGGAACTCAAAACCAGTGAAGGCACTCCAAAACATTAACTAAAAGGTGGCGAACAGCTGTTACCTGCGCGATGTTTGTGATCTGACTGCCCATGTCAGAGATCTGCTGCTGCTGCAAGTCCAGCATCTGTATGAAGTTGTACGCCAGTGTGTTGATCTGGTAGGCCACACTGGCCAGACTCTGGGTGGTGAAGTTCTTTGTTTCTTCGAGAGCTCCGCGACGGTTTTCCGACTGCAGTATGCAGAAAACAAGTAAATGTGGAAACAAGAAGCTAAAAAGGCCAATGCGGAAGCTCCAGCCATGTGTAGGCTCCAGCCTACTTTGCATTGGAATGATACATCATCTCATGATTACAGCACATAGGTACTATAATTGATAACCAGACATGCAAAGTTTCACACATTGTAGAAAATAATTAGGAGAAATGGTAACAAAAACAAAGGCAGAATTTACTCACATCGATGTAGTTGGCCTCACAGTACTCTGCGACACGCTCCAAGTTTGTGTGGCTGTCAATCAGGTCCTGTCTCCCCTTGGGAATCTCTTGAACAATCAATGAGTGTAGGTCTGCCATCATGGCTTCAGCAGCGGTGACCTCTACTGACCAAAATGGACCACCTCACACTAGGCTTTACCCTGATAAATTTGCAGCGAATGAGGATGCCAGCCTGGAACAGACAAAAATTGTGAGTGGAAATCATGGCTCAGAGGACAGGACTCTCAGAATTTTGTCAGCACGATAGGGATATCACAAATCATAAAAGGTGAGCTGAAAAGGTTAGTAGAAACCAGCTAGGTGAATAGATCAGGCAAGGAAATTTCAAACTTTGAACTGAAATAGCAGTGTTGTAGCTGGAGCTGACGACAACAACATTCACAACTTCGATTCATCTTAGATTCAACAATCACCCAGCCAAAGATATTCCACTTTTGAATACGAGTGAGCGAGTAAAGTGGGCTAAGTGTAGTCTTTTGTTACGAATGAGCGAGCAAGCGAAGGCTTTCACAGAACAGCAAAAATTACTGAGCATGAGTGGCCGGCTGGCCATGGTCACGGTTCTGCAAGGCTCACATCTCAGCAACAACTGGGCCGATTCACATGCTGTATTTTTGTAGGGTAGCTTCATCCCGTCCTCCAAGCACCAGACTATTCCTGATGCCAGGAAGGCTGGAGGAGTGGTGCACAGCTTTTTAAAAGGAGCCTTATGAAGGGACGCAGGTTTCATGTTGCACAATATCCGCACCAACATCCGTCCAATTCCTCTAAATGGCCTCTAAACGCAGCAACCAAAGTTATCAAATTATAATCACAGTCTGCAGCCGTCAGCTGCACAACAGCACGTTTCTTCTCGGAACGCGTTATGAACAAATAGGTATAACTTCTTGCCTGCCCGGTCGGTCATCTCTCCTGCCCTTATTGAGTTCAAGTCATCACTTTGAAGGTTCTTGGTGATCGCCTGAACGATTACAATTATATCACCTGATATCTCATACAGTTCTCCTGATCATCACATCGCACTCGATATTCCATGAAGAAGCCGAAAGTGCAGTACCATGGTAGCTGTTTTTTTCATTTTTATAAATTTAGCTGGAATATTTGAATGGACGGATTGACAGAGCCGGATCCCACGCTAAGCTGAGCTTGTTGCGTAGTGGAGGGAGCCCGACCCCTACCGTCCGATCGCGCAATTTCGGGTAACGGGAGAATTTAGATGCCAAAGTTTAACGTGCCGGACACGGCCTGTCCCACTCAACTGACTTCAACTGGCTGCTCCCACCAACCACAGACCATCCATCCTGGTCCCCGTCCGGGCCGTCAGGAGTCTCAAATATCGAGCGCCAGAGCGCCTCGAACCCGGGCTCTCACTGCCGGGAGTCCAATGCTCTACCCACTGAGCTAGAGCGCAGACGACCTGGCGAAACAAGCGGCGGCCCTGCCCTCAAACGCCCGGTTGCTGACCAGGGCGGTCCATTGTGCTGCCTCGCACGCAATGGCGCGACCAGTGCTGGAAATGAGGCCGCTTTCTGGTCCCGGCGTTTTATTCACCGGGCGGGTTAATCCCGTCCAGCGTTAAGCCTTTCGGGTCCCACTCAGGGTCGCGGTTGTCTTCGTCGCTCGCCCAAGTCGAGATGCAAAGTTAATAGGCACACAAAGCTTATTTAGGGCCAGCCAGACAGCTTAGCCTGGAGTTACCGTTAAAAATACGCATATAGATGAAAGAAAAGGGTCCAAGTCGTATATTCAGAGGCCCCAAATAAACTTCGTGTGACTATAAACTTTGCATCTCGAATGGGCCGAGCGGCGAAAACAACCGCGGCTCTGAGAGTCTCGAAAGGCTAAGCGCTAGACGGGGCTAACCCACCCGGGAATAAAACGCCGGGATCAGAAAGCGACCTCATTTCCAGCACTGGCAGCAACTGTTCCGAGTCACTGTTCAAGCCACTCTTCGGGAGTACGCCGCCGCTCCCTATCCCCGGAGAGCCGAGAGGACGCCGTTTCGGTGCACCAGATGAGGGCGGGCCACTGGGGCCGCTCGCTCCAGTAAATGCACATAATGGGCTGTCTCCACTCTGCGGCATGTGAGCAGTGCCCAGACAACAAGTGGTGCACCGCGGCGCTCTGCGCGGTGTGCCAAGAAGAGGCTGATGTGCCTACTGCCTAAGCAGGTGCTGCTCCACTGCTCGGCCCTCGCTGGCTCACGCCAGCCTCGCACACCACTCCTCCGCCGACTTTTGTGGCCCCGGAACTTCCGGCACCGGCCTCGTTTCACAGCACAACGCTACAATGCGCTAAGCGTATTGAGGTATTGGGTTTCTGTAGAAATAAAAAACTTATTCAGACGCTCAAACAAAGGGGGGCGTTCAAGGCCCCGGAATGCTGTCTGGTTGATATAGCTTTGATCGGTATTCGGTCCAGAAAATTTGGCGCAAAATCGCTTGTGCCGAATTTCGGCGCAAGAGGGTCTCACAGGCGTCCGGCATAGTGTATGGATGTCTTCGTATGGACGGGACGGGCCTACTACACTGAAACTGCACAAGCATGAAATAGGTACCTTGGAGGTAAGTGAGGGAGGGTTGCCCTCAAGTCTCACATACCTACCTATTGATCAATTATCCTGATCTTGATCTCCGGAACGATTAGACAAACGCTCAAATTTGGCATACAATTATAGAACTTGGAAGCAGGTAGGGGTAGGGGTTGGTTAAAAACTTTCTTCAGTAGGATCAAGTCAAAGTTCACCAATTATTTGACACCTTGGAATTACAAATAATATGCAATAATAAATGCTCACAAACACGAAACCGTCCCAAATTGCCCAAATCCCACACAAAACACGCATCACTTTTGGCTCTCTCTATCGTCTGGATAAAAATAGGCCCCGCCCATCCCAATCAGCTGCTGCATGACGAGTTGATGACGACAACCACTTACTTACCAGCAACCACTCTAGGGATAGCGTACGTGACAGTAATGGTGCAGCGGTTGCAAAATATTACATTGTTATTCAAACGGTTTTTGCTTATTGCATGGAGGATATGTCATTAGATGAGGTGTTGATGAAGGCAGGTATTTTTAATTTTTTTTTTGGACAATTTTTTGCCCTTGTTCTTCTTAATAACTGAATCCGGGACCACCTGAAGTCTAAACCTTTTTTTAGATAACATGTCAATGCTGTCTTGAGATGTGAAATTTAGACAATGGTAATAGGAATAATGAATAGCCATTTCACTAACAACTTGTTAATCTCTAGAAAGTGTAACTAAAATTAAAAGCACTCTGCCACACTGCTTCGATCCTGGTCATGCAATTAATGTTCATGGGTGGTGTTTCACGGCAGAGCACTGCAGTGTGCTGCGTGTGTCGGAGCATTGGGTTTCCATGGCAGTGTCAACAAACTTCACTCTGACGCTAAGCTATGACAGCATCCCAGAATGCTAGCACGCTGTGGCGCCAGCGCCAGCAGCATGCTAGCAGTATTTGAACTCAAACCTCTGTTCTTGGTAGGTACTTGGTTTTTCAGGACCTCTCACTCTGTTCCAAGTGCGATTCATCATAAACAAAGAGATCACATGCAACGTCATTTGAGTGACGCTATGGTATGCCGTAGCTACCATAGCATAGCTGCCAGCGCACACAGTGTCTGGGTGGTGAAACAGGGCCATTATTAATCACATTTGCTTTACTTTGTTTCAGCGGAAATCTGTCTGCACATGGGAGGAGCACAACAAAAGCCCATCAAGTTCATGCATGGCAGTGGATCTCAACAGGAGAAAACCAGAAAGAGCATAGATGCTTAAAAATTGCAGTTGTACACTGCTGTTATCACCTGATGTGAGTTGCTGGCATTGCTGTTGGCAAGAACCACCTGCAAGTGATGAGCTGGCGCCTCAGTCGTTGAGTGTGCTGTAGTGTGAGAGGCGCCCTGATCTCTACTTCATGATTGGTTTCCATTGGAGGTTCAACTGAGAAGTGAGAACTGACTGTGGCCGTGCTGGAGCATGCCAGTGGAGCTTCACATGCTTAGAGCAGCTTTTGAACAGATGCTGACCATGGCATGTCCCATCCAGTTATCACGTGCACAGAATGGTGGGGGAGGGCAACTCTGGGCTCTTGAGTCAGTCAGCCCAGACTGCACAGGGGTACAGATGGCCGCTTACGTTTGGTGTGTCCTGCACCGCATTATCAAGCCCAGTCTGCTGCCACAGGCAATGGGTCGGGCTGCAGACTATCTTGCAAAGGAGGCTGGCATCCTCTCCCATAATGACACACCAATTGGCAATCATCGCTGCGATGATCACGAGGGTGTCCGCTTATCTGCCATGGTGAGGTGGAGAGGCAGCTGGCCTGAGGGATGGTTTTCCTTCATCCGAGGCCCCCTTTCCCCGCCTGCCAGGCCCGGTCAAACGACCGCTTCACAGTGAACGACTTGCAGTGGATGCCGTCCCACAGCGCAACGAGCGCGCCGACCAGAGGCGGCGGCCAAGAGGCGGCCGCGCTCCCCCAGTCGACGGTCCCGGTGGACGTCGGCAACGCCCACCGCGCGACCATCAGATCGGCTCGCGACCGCGCCGTCGCCGACTGACCACATGACTGGTATCTGTTCTTGATGTGGGACCGACTGCCACCGCCGGTCGCGGAAGGGCATCGCTCATCGGCCATCGACGTCCACCAGCTTCGCGTGGGTCACTGTTCGGGCTGCCACCATTACCAATACACCGAATCGGATGGAACCCTGTCGGCGAATGCCGGCGGTGCCCCGACATCGACTGCGCGGCGGCCAGTGCATCGCGTGCCGGGAGGAGGCTGGCACCCCCGATCGGTCATTGGTCACAAACCGTGTCCCAGCTCATGACTGCAGCCAGCGCAGCTCTGTGAGATGTTCTGCTGCAGTCTGCCGCGTGTGTTGAAAGAAGAATGAACATGAGAAAACCTCAAAACTTTATGCCTATTAGTATTTGACCAGTATTGGAATAAGTTTGGATTTTGAAAATTTGTGTCCCTGTGCTTGTGCCTGTGTGGAAAGGCATGCTTTACGGTGTACCATCTCAATTTGTGCGGCTGCTGACAGGCCACCTGGGTGCCAACGTATGTACGAATCCGCGAATACGTTGTGTTTCGTCAGTCGGTATCGTTCTGAAAATATTGACTGCAATAGGCTATATAGCGTATGACAGTTCAGCCCAGCAGTAATAACTGACCATTGATTGGGCGAATTTTGTGTGGTGGTTCGCTAATACATAACCTAAAGAGTGTTTTGCCGGAATCGTTTAGTAGCAGAACTGACCGGAATATAAGTAGAATGCAACGGTTTGAATCGTTAATTAGTTGAAACGATTGTTCTCTGAGACCACTGTGTAACTTTTGACCTGAGAATCACCAATTATAACGACAATGGTGGAAGCAGTAGGCACTGTAGAGTGTAGGCAGCACTATATAGTTGGCACACTTACGCAAGCACACGACTTACGCAGTGGACATCTGCAGAAGAGTGAGAAATTAGCCAGAATATAACTGACTAAGGAAAATAGGCGTATTTCCAATCAGGGCTGCGGAGTCGGAGTCGGAGTCGGAGTCGGAGTCGGTCGGAGTCGACAGTTGTGACCGGAGTCGGAGTCGGAGTCGGAGTCGATTTTAGAAACCCGAGCCGGAGTCGGAGTCGGAGTCACCGAAAATCTGTCGACTCCGCATCCCTGCTAGGTCTGCGGAGTCGGAGTCGGGAGTTGGAGTCGGTCGGAGTCGACAATTCTGCCCGGAGTCGGAGTCGGAGTCGGAGCTAGTTTTTGAAAGCCGGAGTCGGAGTCGGAGTCGGAGTCGCCGAAAATCCATCGACTCCGCAGCCCTGTTTCCAATTGAGCTGGGGCGGAGAGGGGGAGGGGACGTATGGTCAGCTATGCCAACAATTCATTTTCGTTATGCAGCTGTGTAAAAGGGCGTCCGTTTTTTGGGTGAGACCTTCCCCATTGGCCATTTCCAAGCTAAATCGTGGTGGAGAGTCTGGAGACCTCAGCCTCGGTAGTCGGTACCCTGCGCGCTGCGCCACCTTGCGAAACATAAAGCAGCAGTCCTGACCTCTACAGGCACTACTTTTCATGAAAGCGCGGATGTGTTCGCGCTTATGCGAAGAAAATTCTTCCGAGTATGGTTGATAATGAGATTAATTGTTGTCGTTTATTTATTAATTCATTGGCAAAAGTACCCTAATAAATCGGAAAAATAGCTTAAACTGTATCGTATTTCCTTGGAAAAAAAATGACGAACTCATCCTAAGACATCCAGATTATTGGATGCGTTCGTCAGTTGTAAGTAGTTCAAGTTTTTGGAAAAGTTTGCTTGTGGAAAATCATAATATTTCAAAGATATGCCTATTTTCTAATTATTCATGCATTTACCTACATTGAAAAATGATTGTAAAGCAAAAGTGCAATAGATTATTGTCAATTTATTTTCTCAAATCACGACTTACGAACGCACAAAACTCCAGCTTTTAATTTAGTGCGTGTGCGAATTGCGGTCAAGACAAAAGATTTAAACTGTCTATATTCCTCTTAAAACAATGAAGGATGAATGAGGAAAACGCTGTTTTGAACAATTGTAAATTTATTTTTTCTCAATTAAGCAAAAGTACAAAATTTTCAACTATTATTACATTTGCTCTCACAAAACCCATCACTTTTAAGCATGACGTCATGTCAGCCAAACTTACTAGCGCCATCTCTGGAGAGCATCTTTCGAAACCTCCAGACGATAGAGAGAGCCTCACTTTTGGTTTGGCTTTGACCAAGGCTGGTCAAAACTGAAACGAGGAACAGCCACTTTTTATTAACTTCCCAATAAACTTTGATTGCGTCACAAATAAAAATAAAAGTTACATTTCTGAGTATTTTTGGACAAAAAGCAAGCTTTATGTGAATAAAACTTCATTTAACTATTATTTTTATTCCGAAAGTTCACTTTATACAGTTCAAAATCAATAAAAAAATGCTGAACTTTTATATCAACTTGTAGTTTTCGTGACGTCAAGCAGCTTTGGATTCGAAAATTATTATTGGAGGTTGATAATGGCTACCAAATAGAGCACTTGCCTTTATTCGCACCTTTAATTTTTCGAAAGACAATTCTCATTGCGAAATTTTTGTTTGCAGAAGTTAACTTTGACCGCTTCGGACATATCTGCAAAAAAAAATGTTTCGGAATGCGTCGGAAATCCTCCTTCACATCGAATTGAAATAATGTAACTCAGAATTTTAATGAAGTTTTTTTCTCTACGTTGAAGGGTTACTTCCGTCGTCACTTCAAGTGAAAGCTACCACATCACATGGGTGACCGCGGCGATCACGCACGATATCTCTCTTCGTGGTTCTTCTATCATTTCTCCGATTGATCTGCGGATTCTCGACTGAAGGTTTCAGCCGCCGATTGGAATTTCCACAGTTTATTTTTGGAATTCCATTTTTACTTTGGATTTCTGGTTCAAACAGTAATTGCGGCTGTTGATAGAAGGACTTGATTGAATAAGGTTAGTGCAATTAATCCATCCATAAGTTAAAACAAGGGTGCTCTATTTATTGATCATGCTCATTGTTACAGGAAAAGCTAAAAGCAGCAGGAGTCCTTACACAACATTGCAATCTTATTTGACTGATAGCTTCAGGGGGATGGCACTACTTCACTCCACCATGGGTTGAGTACTGAATAATACTGATGTCATTGGTTTTGATCCCGGTGATGTTAGTGCTGTGTTCATTCTGGAATTTCTTGCACTTGTTCCAGAATGTAGTGTTGTTCAAGAATTAGTACATGTACAGGACACCTATGCAACTACGTAAGCAAAAGAAAGAACTGTGGAGCGAATACGGTCCAATCAGCGACGTCCTCAATCATGCCAGGCTCACAAGATGCAGAAACAGGCTCACAGAGCTAACCAGGCATCTCAAAAAAGAATATGAGACCCAGCTAGTTGGGTAAATGTCAAGTTTAAGTCCTAAGAAGATTTCATTGATACATTTTTCATATTTTTACATTATTTGACATCCTGAATCCAAAAATGATACTCATATGTCTCGCAAATAAAAGAAAAAAACAATCAAACCTGACCTAACCTTACCTACTTACCTATAACCTACCAACCTACAACCTACAAACCTACCTACCTACAACCTAAAACCCACAAACCTACAACCTAACCTAACCTAAAACCTAAAATTTTTGCTGTTTCATATTCGTATCAAAAGCGCCACAGTTGTAGTTAGGACCTAAACTTGACATATACCGCTAGTTGTGCAGCTTAAGCGAAACCCAAAAGTTTTGGAGATACCCAAACTTGAGACTAAAAACCAGAAGCAGGATCAAGGAACTCTGTGACGAAAACGGGACACTAACATCTGACAACCAGGAAAAATCAGCTTTGCTGAGCAGATACTTCAGCAGCATATTCATGCCTGCTGACCAATCCTGTCCTAACTTTGACCCAGGTTTCTAGGGACCCATGCTACAAGACCTCGAAGTGTCTGCTGAGGTGGTGAAGGCGAAACTGCTCTCTCTAAACCCAAATAGTGCCCCGGGCCCGATTGCCATGCATCCATAGGTGGGCACGATCCGTTCCTCCGTTCCGGACCGCCATTACAATTTTTTAGGAACGGAGGAACAGACTCGTTACATTTTAAAAAGGGTAACGGACCAAGTAACTTCCGTTACATCGGTTGTTCGTTCCTCCGTTACACTTCATAATTTAGTCCGTTTCTTCGTTCCTCCGTTACTTTTCGTTGTCCGAGTGGGTTGATCTTTCAACATACCCACAGACATTTTAAGGGGGGGGGCACTGCCGACTTTTGGTCCCATTCTTTGCATGCAATGCACATAGGGGTAATGTTAAAATGCCAAAATCAAAGGGGCACGGTGCGCCGGTGCCCCCCCCCCCCGCCCCGTTCCGCCGCCAATGCTCTCAGATGCCAACCTGGAACGTCTAGTGTCCGTGAAGGGCAACCGGCATCTGGCCGGGGACAAGTGATGCGCATCAGTACCACCAGACGTTCCAGGGTTTAGTGTCCAATCAGTGCCCGCTGTCTTGGTAGATTTGGTGGGCATTCCGCTTTCTCGGTACTCGGTAGGTTTAGTTTGTGTCAGAATGGTCTAAAAAATGTGTGAAATTCTCAACATTGTAACCTTTATTTTATTTTGCTGTAACGGAGTAACGGACTAAAGAACTTCCGTCACATTATATGCAGAGGAACGGAGGAACGAGTAACGGAAGTCACGTTTTGAAGGAACTCAGGAACGAGTAACGAAGTTACAATTTTGGGGGAACGATGCCCACCTATGCATGCATCCTAGAGTACTTCAGGAAGCAGCTTCAGTCACTCACCTGGTTCACTCACCTGGTTGGGTTCCAACAATGTCCAGTAGGATAGAGATAGAAGAGTCAGAAGAGGAATTTAAGAACCCCTGAAGAGACGTGCCAGCTTTACAAAACTATACAAAAGACATCATGGAAAGTAGGGGGCTTGAAAGTTGCGTCCCATCTGTGAGATTGCATCAGAATTTTAACCTTCCAGGCAGGGGGGGGCAGTTTTTTGCCCCCCCCCCCCCCCCTTAGTTTTTTTTCGATATATCTCCAGAACCGCTGCGCCGATCGTCACCAAACCTTCAGTACCCTCCCGTGAATAGCTATTGCACATTGTGACCAACATTTTTTCCAAAGGCTATGATAGGTTGGCCGGTAATGACGTCGGAGTGACGTCATTTCTGCCATTTTCGACCCAAAAAAAGGTTTCGCGGGAAGAGCTGTCAGGCCTACAGCTCTAGAGATACCTACAGAAAAGGTTTCACAAATAAAAGGTGTGGAATTAACAGGGCTACAAAACTGCTTTCTCGTATTTTTTAAAATTGTTGGATTTTGACCCCCAAAAATTAACAAATAGATTTTTTTAATATAATAGCCAAAAATCCAAAAGTTTTTTTGAATTTCGAAAAACGGAATATACCTATGTCATATTACCGCCTTCTATCCACATACAAAATTTGAGATCTATATCTCTTTTTTTTGGCCAACTTATAGCGAAAAAAACTGTTCAAATTGATGACATCAAATTTTCAAACTCAATTTTTAGCCATTCTAGACCTCGTAGCACAAAACAAAGACCACCATTAGACTCCATACTTTGATCAATCACCGCTGACAGCCTTGTAACAGGTTTAATACGAAGGCACCAAAATAACTTCGTAAATGTCCCAATGGGTGCCACACTCAAAATCAGCTCCAAGTACCTCTCTAGATCCATGTATGTAAAACTCGAAAAAGTGAACCACGGTTAATCAAAGGTCAATGACCTTGATCTGATCTTCATATGACGACACCCACCATCATGCATGGGACCAACATCATTTCACATGTTCAAACGTTTACAATCACAACAAGACTGGAAATGCGCGGATAATGTGAGCCTACATACACCGAATCGCGATTCCGGCTAACCGCTAAACATGGTCTTGAGAAACAGGTCAAAGGTCATTCGGGTCAGGTTCATGAACTTTTCAGGGTATGTGTACAATTGATCAACTTCAGGATCGGACGGTTTGTTTAACCGAGGAGTCCGTTCGACCCCCCCCCCCCCGCGCGTGTCAGGGTTAACGAGCATCCCTGTTTGCGTTTGCAGCACGATGAATGTCCGCCCTGCTACGCCAGATGACCTGATGAACATGCAGCACTGCAACCTGCTGTGTCTGCCGGAGAATTACCTCATGAAGTACTACTTCTACCATGCGCTGTCGTGGCCGCAGCTCAGCTACGTGGCCGAGGATGAGAGAGGCAATATTGTGGGGTAAGTGGCCGGGTATGGTTACACCAGTGCTCGCTGAAACGGGCTGGAAACGGGGTGTGGGTGGGATGATTGGCACGGGTGTGGGCGACGGATTATGGATATTCCGGGCCGAAAGAACTACATATGCACCCTAGCTCAACGAGATCAAGAGCGATTGGGAAGATAGTGTGGTACATTAGAGGGGCTGCGTGCTTGAAGTCTAAAAACTGGAGTCTGGGAATAGCTGTGCTGTGCTGAGTCAAACCGACAGCCGAAGTGCCGTTTCCTCGGGCAGCCGTTGGGGGTCAGTCGTCGCCATCCTCTGCCCGTACCTTCCTTCAGGTACGTGCTGGCCAAGATGGAGGAGGAGACGGAGGACGATGACGACCGGCACGGCCACATCACCTCGCTGGCCGTCAAACGCTCGCACCGCCGGCTCGGCCTGGCGCAGAAACTCATGAACCAGACGGCGCGCGCTATGGTCGAGGTGTTCAACGCCAAATATGTCAGTCTGCACGTGAGGAAAAGCAACCGCGCTGCGCTGAATCTCTACAACAACACGCTAAAATTTAGGTAAGCGGGCAGGGGAGGGGATACTGTCTGCAGGCCAGCTGCATTGGCACAAAACCTTTTATGCTGCTTTATTGTATGGATCGACGTGTATGTTTCTGTGTATGGACGTTTCCTGCGTTACGGAGGCTTCTGTTGTCATGAGTTTTTGACAATGCATGAAGTATGCATGGTCGGTATCAGTTACTTCTAGTTTGATTTCTAGGCGCATTGCGTCGTTTTGCAATTGCAAATAGAAAGAGTGAATCCGACTGCGAATATCCATATTCATACTCAAATTGTTCCTCTATTTTTTACAACTTACCTACTTGTTGGTTCCATTCGATGTGTCCAACATTGTTATCTTTTTTTATTTACTGTTTCATTAATGAATAATATGAATATTTTGACACTGATGCTTTGATGATTTTCCCCTTCAGGCCTATTTGCTGACGTATAACCCACTTTACAAAGTATAAGATACCACATGTGCTTACCGTGGCACTGATGTGGCTGGTCGCTGTTTTTTTCCAGCACATCTGACATCGAGCCGAAATATTACGCGGACGGCGAGGACGCGTACGCGATGAGGCGAGACTTGGTCGAGTTCGCTCGCCAGAACGATATCGCGCCCGCCAACCCGGAGACTTTCTTCAAGAGCTCATCGGACCGGCGCCGGCACGAGGAGAAGGAATAGCGTACCGCGCCCTCTGCTCTCGGGTGGCGGGGATCGCTCAGCGGCTGTCGGCAGTGTCTGGGGCATCAGGTTGTACCTTCTGGAGTGTCCCGTGAATGTGGCATTTTTTATCGGATGGAATGAGTCTGTGCAATGATTTCGACCTAGCCAGAACCGTTGTCGTTTATCGCGGCGTGGCTCGGCGTTCCCCTGATTTCTGCAGAATCTGGTCAACTAGCACGTCCATACAGTTCACGCCACACTGCACATTGTCACTACCAAACTGAGGTTTGCGCCCGATATAAATCGTTTTTCGTCTGTCGTGTCTCTACCGAGACGAGCATCTCTCTAACGTCGCTCGGAGATTGAGAGTCGGACCACCCCAGCAATGGACTTTGTTTTGGACACGCTGTGCTTTCGTGTTTGTTGTGTCATGTGTGCTAATATATGACCGAATTTACGGACGATGCCTACGGCTGAATCGTATGACGTTCGGATGTGTCAAAATGCCGAGTAGTTTTAGATGGAAAGTGGGACTTCGATGACTCCTTTCGTTGGTATACATTAGTTTTGTTCGGTAGTCCTAGGTAGGCCGGTCTCTAACCGTTTCGAAGTGTAGGGTGAGATGATAAGACAGGGGGCAGGGCCGGGGGGGGGGGCATTGCCACTTGACTCGATTGCCGGGTGAAGCGCTGCAGCGCGTTACCGAGTCGCGAGAGCCCGTCCCGTCTGGGCCGACTTGCCAGTAGGGCGGATCACGCTGTCTTTCTAGGTAATCACTGATAAGATAAGGCTTTACTATCACTGAGGCCTGGATGAAAGAACCTCCACTACTTTATCCATGACTGAGGGTTCACGGCCTATGACACTTATCAGCAGTTGCCCGTTGGTAGGCCAGCGGGTTGGTCTTGACAAGATTCCTATGGTCTTCAGCCCTTTACAAGGTCAGAGTATCAGGTGGTTTGCTCAAGAATGATGAAATTGCTCGTCAGTTATTTCAATTTGGGGAATATTTGTTTCTGGTCCCTAAAAAGCTGTTTCTGGCACCTAATTGCTGATCAGCCCCAAAATGCTTATTAGACCCTAATATCTGAATCTGGCACCTAATTGCTTCCACACAGCCTTAAAGGGATTATCAGGGTTTAAAAATTGAAAGGAATCAGCATAAATTTCCAATCAATGAACTCCCCAGACTCTGCCGATTCTAAAGATGTGCATAAAATGTAAATCGGTACCAAAATTTGCGAGATATAGCCGTTTCAAAATTGACAAAATTGTACTTACTCACGCAAAACAAGTACTTGGGCGGCCAAGTTGGCCCATCGCTAAAATGTAAACAAAGAGCAGCCTTGGGAAATTTCGCCAAGGCCGCCGCACCGCACTGGCGATCAAGCTGGCGATTTCCACAAGACTGTTTTGTTTTTGTCTGTTGTTTTTAGGGCCTTGCAACAAGATTTCAGTGCTTGGCATTGGATTTGGATATGAACAAATTGAAGATTTGCTTTTCAATAAGACAGCAAGAGTTATCAACATTGCCAAAATTATTATATGGGTGTGATTTGAATAGCTTGTTTGCTGATCATCAAAATCTTGATGTACATATCATTTAAATGTCAACAATTTTCAAGGGTAAATTTGAGTGTTTTATTTCAATAAATTGAAATGTAAGTGCATCAAGCACAAGAGCTAAGTTTCAATCTGATTATTTTGTCAAGAGTGGTGAATCTAATGTAACGTCTTGCGAGAAAGCTTACCTAAGTGACTGAAGAAAGCGCTACAGTTTTTCAAAATCAATGTTGATCTGTTTTTTCGAACAACAGGTTGTACAACATGATGTGACATGACCTCTGTGCCCTGTACGTCACCCCTGCTGCTGCAGCAGAGCCCCGGCTTCAACTATAGTTTGTTATGGGTGGGCTCTCCGTGAACGTCTTGGTGCATTTCTACATATTGTTGCTGTGAAAGGACTGTGCATGAAAAAAATATGTAACTTATATGTTTTTTATTGCCCTGGTACCTACTTAATGTATATTTTTGTTGTTTATGAGTGATAAATGAATATATTTTGAGGAAAATTGAGTCATTTCAGTTTTAGTTTGTGGAACAGAACAGAAGAAGCTGCTGAGTGTGGATCATGCTTCAATTGAGAGAATCATCCTCAGTTATCTACATATAAGCATGCTTTGTAAGCTCCTTGCATTTTGCCAGCTTCTTCTTGCTAGTCAAAGTTGTAAGAAGGGTTAGGGAGAACAATTGGTACACATGCCACCATGTGCAATCACCAAATGAATGAACGTGAGGGCCAAGTCCTTCACACAGCATGGATACTTATAGGTACTGCACTAATGTATAATGTTCATCATGTTCATATTAGCAACTCACCCAGGCAGCCTGCCTTGTGGTATTTCTGAGTTTAAGATTTTGCAAGACTCACACTAATCAATAAGGTAAATTATATTGATATGTATGGATGAACAATGTGCAAAGGGGTCGCACGTGCCTGCTCAGTGCTCAGCCATGGATGCACGTGCCTTCTCAACAATGGTCGTGCTTGCAGACATCTCCATGGACGAACAATGTGCAAAGGGGGGGGGGCGGGGGGCGTGCCTCCGCGGCCGCCTGTTGGCTCAGCCGCTGCTGCTGCTTGGCGCCGCTGCTGAGCGCTGCCGGAGACGCCGCTCGCTGCCGGAGCTGCCGGAACAGTCAACGGAGCTGCCGCCCGCTGCCGGAGCTGCGGGAGCCGGGCCCGCCGCCCATCTGTCAGGACCGCCGACGGCAGCACGCCCGTCTGTCAGGGTCTGTCAGTGCCGGCAGTGGACGCGCGCGGGTGCGGGCCGGGTACGGACGCGCGCGGGTGCGCGCCAGGTACGGGTGCGCGCCGGCTATGGACGCGCGCGCGCTTGCGTGCCGACGATGGGCGCGCGCGCGCTTGCGTACCGACGATGGGCGCGCGCGCGTGTATGCCGACCATGGCTGCCGCCCGCTGCCGGAGCTGCGGGAGCCGGGCCCGCCGCCCATCTGTCAGGACCGCCGACGGCAGCACGCCCGTCGGTCAGGGTCTGTCAGTGCCGGCTGTGGACGGGCGCGGGTGCGCGCCGGGTACGGACGCGGCGTTCTCGCCGGGTAAGGACGCGGCGCGCGCGCCGGCTATGGACGCGCGCGCGCTTGCGTGCCGACGATGGGCGCGCGCGCGTGCATGCCGGCCATGGCCGCGCGCGTGCGCCCCAGCCATGGACGCGCGCTAATGCGCGCCGGCGATGGGCACGCACGTGCCTGCTCGGCAATGGATGAGCGACGAGCGTGCCTTCTCGGAAATGAGTATACATGCAGACATCTTCATGGATGGACGCTTTCAATATGTTCAATGTGTTGAGACGGATCTGAGTAAATTGGAGAGAAACTAGGATAGTTTTAGTCCTGCTCAACTGGTTCTGCCAATAAGTACAAACACCACCTTGCTGCCAACTGCTTACCAAATACCGCATCTGTTGTACCCTTGCATGATGCATATGTACATACAGAAACAATTACAGTCTGTTGAAATCTGAAAACATGCACTGCTGAGCACTGTGGATGAATCTGTATGAACCGTGTGGCCCAGCGAAACCTTCTGGACCAGGTTATAATTGACAGTGAATTAGTAATCAATCCTTGCGAAGAGAAAATAGATGATTGTGCCTTAGATGAGCATAATGAAGAAGCGTTCCTAAAGTTGAGTTAGTGGCTTTCCATCATCCATGCCAGATGGCCAAAACACACCATTTCAATACTGTCCCAAAAATATATTTCAAAACACTTATTGCATGGCTATACACACCAGCTTACTCGGTCACCACACTCAAACCAACGCCATATAAGGGTAGTAGTATAGCAGGCGTCACACTTGTTTATTTTTTTGCAACCATGAACGAACGAAGAGAGGCGCTGTAGGTTAGGTTGTAGGTAAGGTTAGGTTTGGTTGGGTAAGGTTGGATGACAAAGCAACTCTGGGTATAGCGCTTCTCGTTGGTTGCAAAAAGAAGTGTGACGCCTGCTTTATGACTACCCATATAAGTAGACCCAAACACAGTCTACTGATACAAACGTCACTGGTCTCAAGTCTGTGCTCAATGCACTAGCTGTACACTACTCACAATACGTAAGGACTCAACGTCAGCCACCAATTTTCTACATCAAATTCACATCAGGTTTTCAAAGTAACAATGTATGTGCCACTTCTGTACTTTGTGCTACAAACACAGAATAAATGATATCAGTCAGCAATGCATTGCTATTGTCAGCCAGTCTGCAAAGTCAGTCCGCAGGCTTTGCAAGTAAGTGCAAAGTCTGCGGAGATCAGTTGCTTTACACCACACCACCAATATCATGCTGCAATGTGCTCAAAATATGCCCATACACCAACCACAAAGCACAACCATGAAGCACCACTGATAACACTTAACCTCAAAGCACACAACATGATAATTTATTTATTTTGAGTGCCTACAGAAACAGAATGTCTCAAGGCCACTCGTGCTCACTCCGAAATCTGCCAGTCGCTCAGCCTTGAACATTGACATTATTTCATCTGATATATATTTTCTTCACTTGATCAAAGTTGATCTGCGTCATACATCTTACAACGGATGTCTCGAATTATTGGTAACGTTCAGCACTTAGCATTAACATTACAAATGATAGGTAACTTTGATTCAACGTTCCATCCAAGCTTCTACATTGCTGGAGCTATATCACTTTCAAGTTAAATTGCTTGAACTAAGACATTCTTGAATTACACTCGGGATGAGCTTAGTTTGAAAGCACACAACATAATTTTTCAATTATTTTGATAACCCACAGGATATCTAGAAGCTACACGCACTGGCTACAAAGCCCACAAGTCTTGAACATTCAAATATGAATAGGAACAGCTTTGTTTCGCACAGATTTCGCACATGGCGGGATGGCGCCATTCCGTCCAACTCATACAGCCTCAGAAATTACAACAACACACTCAACTTACGGAATATCCGTCAAACAAATCTTATTTACGACGACACGAGCCAATGCTCACAACGCTTGCCAGTTGCGCTAGAGATATTGGAGTGGAGACGTCAGAGAAAAAAAGTCTTTAGATTTCTCCCATTTCCCCACGTAACGTTGAACGGCCGTTGCGGCCTTATCTGGTATGCGACGGCCTTATCTGGCATAAAAAATATCTCTAGAAGTCTCTAGCTAGTGTTAAGCCTATGGACTTATAGGGAAATGTATCCGAGTACTTGGTACTGCCTCCTCCAGGTACTGGCTGGCAGACGGATCAACTTTGGAGGCCCACCATTTGGAAATTAGGCAATTTTGAGACGAATGACTTCGGATTGGGGCCTCAGCCACCTTCTTCTACACGTTTCACTGAGTAACTCCGAAATTTCGGAAAAAAACCCTGATAATACCTTTAAGTTGCCAGATCGTCTAGTTGAACCCCGTATTTGCTGTTTGCTGATTCAGCACCAAAACCAAAACATCCGGCACCTATTTTATTCCACGTTTGCCTACCTAATTCGCGTAATCTTCCTGATTTTATGTATCCTAACAAACATGGACGTTGCATTCGGTGATGTCAAGTGCCATTTTCGCCAGTGGAGATAATGATTAATGCCATTTCTAGCCAAAAGAGAATCACTAGCCAGCTATAATGGTGCAGCATAGCAAGACGCTCCTATACCAGCCCGCTATGTAGAGACTAGAGATTATTGCACCCTCAGCCATTTTAACGTGAAAAGTTTAGATCCGTCACTTCCAGCCAGGCTCTCAGGTCATAAACTGGAGTAAAGCAAAATGTAAACTCTGAACAGACATGCCACGCTACCGGCCCTCTTTCAATATTATTAGCTTTCTGCAATCATCGTCTGACTCCATCTCGATCAAACGCAGCATCCGGTTTCTACAGGGGCATTTGACTGACCGGCCACACAATAACCAAAAACAAAATCAAAGCCTCATGCACACATATGACATAAGTAAGAAACGGATGAAAAAGGCACAACCACGGCACAACTCTGCGCGGCAAACAACGGACAATGTCCCACGCAAGATCCCGCGTTGCTTCAGCGGCCTTGAACGGGATGAAAACATTACATTTCTTTTTTGGAGCTATTTGATGACGTCAAAAAATACAATACCCGTTTCAATGGTCAAAATCGAGACAATTAGGTACTCACAAAAATGTTTTCCTTTAAGCATTACAAATAAATGCTTTTAAATATTTAAATGACATTGTTTTTTCAAACAAATAAATATTTTTTGCTTACTTAAACGTCATATACAATGCTGAGATCACTACGGGGCTGTCTTAGAGTGTAGCTGCACTGGCAACCTTTAGGCTAGACTCCAGGGGTCATTATACCAGAACAACATGATTCTACCAGCCAGTAGTTCATTTTTCTACTAGATTGGTGCTACGCTCATCATTTAGGTGCCAGATTCAGAAAAAAGAGTAAGGCGTACCGATGAATAGGTGCCAGAAACAGCTAATTAAGGTCATTTTCCATGATTGGTGCTGGTATCCACCAAATAGGTGCTGAGGACCAATTCTGGGGCGAGTCAGCTTTTAGGTGCCAGAAATAGCTTTTCTGGGACGCAATTAAATGGCGTCCTTTCATTTTCCCTGCGCATATGAAGTTATTAAAATTTGGAAGCAATCATCAGCTGAGCCAAAAATGGCGCGCTAGCGACAAATATGAAGAGCGAAAAATCCCTTGGAACCATAAGGCTGAAAATACGTATGTGCCGGTCAGATAATAGCCTTTATTAGCTCCACTTTTGACGGGTGTGGTGCAAATTGCAACTCCCCACAGGCCACAGCTGTGTTGTATTTTTTTGTTGTGTTGCCGAATTGTTAAGGGCTCCGGGTGTTAAGTTTGTTGATGTCTGTAGGATTATAGAAAACATATTTAAGCTAATTATTTCTTGTGCTTTCCTTCCAAGATGCCTACTGTTGGTGTAAATCGTGATCTTTTGTTTGAAGCTCTGGGGAGAAAATACAGTAAGTCATGAAGTTTTATGCTTTTTTCCTGGTAATTACATTGTACTGCGTAGTGAAAGGGGCAAATTTTGCCAAACCCTCTTGTTTTTGGCCAATAATTCACTGTGCCCATTCCATTAACATTAAAGTCTCAGTATAGGTATGTGCCTAGAACTGAATCATGTTCGTCTTACTGTGCAAGCAATAAGTGAATTGATCTACAATTTTTCTTGTAACAGGAGTATAGTAAGTCAAAGAGCCTGCCGGAGTAGCACCACAGCAGCTGGTGCCAGCTGTTATGTCAGCTTGACTGACAGACTGTGCCAGCACTGGATGGTTCCGTCTTTGCATTGCACTGCTTAGGTACTGCTGCTAATGATCAATTCACATCAAGATCTCTGTGAAGACTTAAAAATGTACAAGCAATGTAATGGTAGAATAAATTTGAAAATCAGCTGGTAACATTTTGAGGTATGAGGGTGTTAACACAAAATTGTGACAAACGTTTTCCACATTGGCCGATTCTTGCCTCAGCCGGCAATATCTTACTCTGAGCAGGCTTTTAAGTTCTAATTGCCATTGTTATGGTTGGATCATCAATAGATTTTTGATATATGCTCATAAAGGTATGCACTTTCATATAGTGTAAGAAATAAGAAAATTGGCCAGTGATTTTGTGAGTTATTGGCATGTAAACACAAAATAGTCCCTAAGATGACAAATTTGACCATGTTTGACCTCATTTGACCTTGAAGATGTTGGCCTAGGGTCATGAAATTGACACACAATAGAGTTCCTCACTGCCCGACCCACCCTCCAAATTTTGTCTTTTTAGCTCCCGTAGGAGCTGAGATCTTCAGGAGGCGACATTCGCCCCCTGAAGATGCAGGCTATGAATCAGGATGCCTAAAGCAACTGTGTTTCCCCCTTTCATGTTTCATCAAGGTGATCAGAAAAATTTAGCTTGCTTTCAATGATAACTCTCATCGGTGACAAGTCGTGCTGCATCCTGCTGCGGACCCACTACTTGGGGCCGAAAGTACCAGGGACCTGCCAAGGCTCCTACCCAGGCCACCTAGATGGCTTAGCTGGCAGCCACAAAGTGTCATTTATGAACAGCTAGAAGAGCAAGGACCTGCATGGATTGCTAGCGATTTATTATTTTATCTAAGACTAATGTGTCATTGTTTCAGCTGAAGAGGAATTCAATGACCTGTGTTTTGAATTCGGTCTGGAGCTGGATGAAGTGGTAAGAAAGACCTCTATCATATTTTACATTCTAGTCCTCGCCCGACGCCCAGATGTGGGTCTCAGCCAGTCTATGGTGGGGGAGGGGCTCAGGAGAGGGGAGGCAGGGCGTACTTTGTCTCACCCGATTGTCGTATTACCGATAAACGATTAATGTTAAATTTTTAACCGTATCAACTAAGCATGGAAGGTAGGAGGAAAATGAATCAATGCTTATGATACGGAATCTTTAATGCGTCTGGCCCGGAGAGCGTTCGCGTTTGCTTGCTTTTACCGAGCTAACACCAATTTTCAATATCATTTTTCTTTTCTTTTTTATTAGACCACGGAGAAGCAGATGATATCCAAAGAGCAGGGCGGCGACAAGTCATCGGGCGCCTCTGAGGACGTCATCTTTAAGGTGGACATCCCAGCCAATCGCTATGATCTGCTCTGTCTGGAGGGACTCGCGCGCGGTCTGCTCGTCTTTCAGGGAAAGTGAGTAACTATGATAGGGAGCTTTCTGATCACGACATATTGGCGAGGGAGTTGAAAAGTGTGGATGGCGATGAACGGTTTTCCGGTTCTGGTGTCAAGACCTGAAAGTGGCGAGTCATTATTTTAGCTGTTTGCTGCCGTCATTCAGCTCCCTGCTTTGTAGCATATCGATTGTGTCGATTGTCATAATTTCGAAAATGTTCCACTGGACTCATGTGTGTGTTTTTTAAGGTAGGTAGGTATTCTAAGGTCATTGTTTGCCTCGACTCTTTCCAATAAAAGATCTAGTTTGTGAGAAGCATGTATTTTAAGACTATGTACTGCAGAAATCCGGCCATAACTGGTGTTCTGTTACATTTCAGGCTGGCCATCCCTCGCTATAGAAGCGTCAAACCACGGAGTGGCGCCCTTCAGCGGCTCATCATCAAACCAAATGTAGGTATACCACCTGCAGCCCGTTCTCATAATTTTCACTATTTCTTGTCGTGATTCGAACGAATCCGTGCTGTTTGTTGTATGCTGACCGTGGCGACCGGTCCACAGACTGAGCAGATCCGGCCGCACGCGGTGGCCGCCGTCCTGAAGGACATCACCTTCACCCAGGCCTCCTACGACAGCTTCATCGACCTGCAGGACAAGCTGCACCAGAACCTCTGCAGGTACGCACACCCGGACTGTGACAGCTGATTTACCTGTTGCGAGAGACCGTCGTATTTCAGAACCTTCGGGAACCTTCACGAGTTTTATACCTCGGCGGAATATGATAAAACGAATGTGATATTTATATCAGGGTCGAAGCTGTGTTGAAATTATTAGAAGACGCGATCTGTGCGCAATCATTGGTTATGGAATATGGATGATAGTCACTTTGTGCTAAAATTCTCGAAGCTTGCTGTCTGTCAATCTTCAGACCCTCCAAGTTCGTTAAAATTTCAACTGCTAGTTTTTATTCGAACAGTTCGTTCAACTTCAGCAGCTCGTTCTAACCGTTTGTTGCACTGTCTCCGCCGCAGGAAGCGCAGTCTGGTAGCGATCGGCACGCACGACCTGGACACCATCCGCGGCCCGTTCACTTACGACGCGCTGCCGCCCAGCCAGATAAAGTTCCAGCCGCTGGCGCAGACGCGCGCCTTCACCGCGCCGGAGCTCATGGAACTCTACTCGGTGAGAAACAACGGGACGGCGACTGTGTGGTGTTGAACGGGAAGGGAGGCTAATGTACCCAAGCAAAGCTGTGTTATGGAAGTTGGGATGAATATGACTGTAACATAGTTCGATGTCTGTAGTGATTAGTGAATCTTTATAGCAGAATGCTGAACCGTCAAACATACTTTTATCAGTGTTTTCCGTGTTCTTGCTTTAAAAGTGAATTGATTACCAACGTCTTAGCGATGTAATTTTACGTTCTGAAAATTGTAACTCCAGTGTTTTCGATAACTCTTGGGCCCTGTTCCCCCTGTTATGTCTGACGGTACCGCTTCCCGCCCTTTCCGTTGTCCCAGGGTGACAGCCACCTGAAGCAGTATCTGCCCATCATCCGCGACAGCCCCGTGTACCCCGTGATCACGGACGCTGACGGGGTGGTGCTCAGCATGCCTCCCATCATCAATGGACACCACTCGCGCATCACACTGGCCACCAGGAACGTGTTCATCGAGTGCACGGCCACCGACCTCACCAAGGTATGAGAGGGACAAACGGCCACCGACCTCACCAAGGTACGGGGCAGGGGAGGGACAAACGGCCTTCCCTTACTAGCCTTACATTGCATTAGTAAGGCCAGCTAGCCTTACTAATGTACGGGGGGGGGGACCAAACGGCCACCGTCCTCACCGAGGTTGGGGTGGGAGGGGGGGGGGGGGGGTGTTAACAGCCACCGACCTCACCAAGGCAGTGGGCGGGGTGTGGTCTAAACACCGGGCAAGTATGGGGTTTCGAGACATCAGAGGAGTTTATTTTCATGGTTGAAAGTTGCTTTTGTTAGCCAGGTGTCATTTTCAACAGCTCAAATTTGCTATCTTTTTAAATAAAAATATTGAAGATGTCATGCAACTGTTATTTTGGTGAGCCAATACTGTTCAGTTTAGTGATAATTGTGTGTACGTGGGACCAAGTTGAAGTAGCAAGTGTCTTGTTTATCACTGGCAAAGATAGTGCGGGATGCACTTGTATGTATGTTTACTGTTCAGCTAGTACTCTGTTTACAGGCGAAGATAGTGCTGGACACGCTGGTGTGCATGTTCAGCCAGTACTGTAAGGAGGCGTACACGGTCGAGTCAGCAGAGGTCGAGTACCCCAGCGGCGAGAAGCACGTGTATCCCACGCTGGCCTACAGGAAAGAGGCCATCGACGTAGACCTCGTCAACAGGAACGTGGGAATCAAGTAAGGAGTAGTAGCGGAGTAGTAGCTTGTCTCGGGTACCCTGATTTTAGCTCAATGGACACGATATTTGAGTCATAAGGCAGTGGCTGTTAGATGCCATTTGCACAGTCTCAATGTTTTTTGATAAAGTCAACTCCGGGTCCGAACTCAATAAATAACTTATGTGCAATGTGCATGCTTTCCCCGCCGGATCTTTCCAAGCACTCACGAGCTCATATACTAACGGCCATGATCGACTTCCCTGCTCAGTTCACATCCTGACTGTCCAAGCCACCCTGTTCACCTTCCACCCTTGTTCCAACAGTCAGTCGGCGGACCAGCTGGCCACCCTGCTCACCAAGATGTGCCTGTCGTCGGAGGCGTCCAGCGGCCGGCTGACGGTCGAGGTGCCGCCCACGCGACACGACATACTGCACGCCTGCGATGTGGTCGAGGACGTGGCTATCGCTTACGGCTACAACAACATTCAGAAACAGATTCCGCCCATAGGCGTCATCGCCGTACAGGTAGGCGGGACATCGCACGGCGAGAATAGCGATGGGAAAGCAAGGGTGAAAGTGAGAGAGACAGTTTGCATCTAACTACTTGGTTAGATAGGACTAGGGGACGAGCAAACGATTGATTGCAAGCACACAGTACGCTTACGATGGTGTTACTTTATAAGCGTACCGACTACCTGACCGGCTTATTTTCCTCGTATGCAGTGAAGTAGCATGTCTAACTATGCCTAGTAATTTCATTGGGTTGACTGCCTTGGGTTACTGACATGGTGAAGTGTTACGTGGCTGAGAGCCGTTTGATGCTCTGCTTACAGAACCCGCTGAACAAGCTGTCGGATCAAGTGCGCCACCAAGTGGCCGAGGCGGGATTCACCGAGGCGCTCACATTCTCGCTGGTGAGTTACGGGGCTACTCTTACGCTTTTAGTTGTGAGCAAGCTTGTGATCACATAACTACTGACTTGTGAGTCATGAAGGACGCTAATGTTATCCCAGCTCACTAGTGAGTAGTGATGTCAATTACGGAAAATCGGAATACCGATACCAAACCAAATACCAACCAAAACCGTGGAGAAATACCGAAACCAAACCAACTTGGAAAAATGAGGAAAATACCAACCTTTTACCGATTTCTTAGCCTCTTAAACATTAGCGAGGGTTCATGATTCCAGCAAAATACCAAACATATTAGAATTGAAATACCAAATACCGAGTTGGTATCGGTTTGGTATCGGTATACCAAAAAGTTGGTATCCGATTGACATCTCTATGAGTGACTACGGTCTACAACACCTTTACTCACATTACTTCACCTTTCTATTAGAGTGGCAGAGCGGCTAGTGATTGTATCTGAATTCTGACACCTCGAACAAAGCGAACCTCTGTAAAACAATATGCACGTCAATCCACATTGCCGTGACTGATGACTGTTCAGTGTTCACAATTGAGCCGAACCAGCGCTTGTCCTGCTCGCGCAGCTCCACTAGTTTCCCGTCTTCACTGCAACTCCTACCATTACCTTGCTGCTTCGTCTGCTCCTGTGCCATCCTTTTCACCAGTCCCGTGACTTTCGTTTCACATATATAGTTGTCACCTAACTGGATCCGTGGTTTCACCTGCAGCTCACGTGGTCCGGGTCCCCCTACTGACACTCGTCCACTCTGCGTGTCCGCAGTGCTCGCAGGCGGACATCGGCTCCAAGATGCGTCAGGACATCTCACAGCTGCCCGTCGTTCACATATCCAACCCAAAGACGCTGGAGTTCCAGGTGTGTAACGCTGCAGATGTTCTCAGGCGGTTTTAACTTCGTATTGAGTTTGTAACCCATATCAGCAGTAAAGCAGCATTGATTGACGCAGTATGCTCCGTGATTCTTGGCTTCTATTGTTATGAAGCTATCAAAGCAATTAAGAAATTTATCTGTTTCTCCGACTGTGTCGTGCTGATGAATGAATGAATGAATGAATGAATGAATGAATGAATGAATTAATGAATGAATTAATGCATGAATTAATTAATTAATGAATTAATGAATGAATTAATGAATGAATGAATTAATGAATGTATGAATTAATGAATGAATGAATTAATGAATGAATGAATTAATGAATGAATGAATTAATGAATGAATGAATTAATGAATGAATTAATGAATGAATGAATTAATGAATGAATGAATTAATAATTAATTAATCAATTAATTAATTAAACAATTGCCGATTGAATGAAATATTGAATGAATGAATTTAATGAATGAATGAATGAATGAATGAATAAATAAATAAATGAATGAATAGTTCAAGGAATGAATGAATGGACGCCCGAACGGACGCTCAGCAGTGCCCGTCTCTCCGTCCGGTTTGCAGGTGGCTCGTACCTCGCTGGTGCCCGGCCTGCTGAAAACGGTGGCGGCCAACCGTAAGATGCCGCTGCCTCTGCGACTGTTCGAGGTGTCGGATGTCGTGCTCAAGGACCGGCTGGCCGGTGAGTGGCGACGCTGCTGTCTGTCTGTGTTTCTGGATGGATGGCTGGATGGCGTTCTGTCAATTACCAACCGGTCGACAGTTGCAGTGGCAGTCCGTTCCGTTCTGCCTCTGCCTGTTAAATGATGGCTAGGATCGGATTACTTTAGGAGACACAAACTATTAACAGCTTTGGCTAGCGGCGGCGTTTGATGTCGGCTGTGGCTGGGTAATGTGGGTAAAGAAACCATTGCGTGTTGACTGTTAACCGCTTCTGTAGAAAGTGGGACTTTAAAGTCATTTTATCTTTTACTCAGGTTGATAAGTTAATGGTATACTTTTTAGAGTCTCAAGACTCTGAAAAGTATACCATAAGTGTCTGCATCGTTTATTATTCCATGTAATTTCGCATTGAAAAAGGCTCCTCAATGGGGGTCGAAATATTTGCCATCATTTAAATAAAAAATACATTTACGCTTCTGTAGACTTGTGCTATAGACACCATCCCCATTCCGTGTCGTCCGATGATAGCTGACGGTGACTGTGTGAATAGGCGACAAGCGTTATATTCTGTCCTAACCCCCTCTGACTCACCGTCTCGGCCCGCCCGGCAGACACGGGCGCCCGCAACGAGCGGCGTCTGGCCGCCGTCAGCTATAGCAAGACGTCCGGCTTCGAGGTGATCCACGGCCTGCTGGACCGGCTAATGCAGCTGCTGGAGGTGCCTTCCGACCCGGCCAGCGGCTACTGCCTCCGACCAGCCGACGGTATGTGTACAGTGTGGCTCATTATCGAGGTTTGATTCAAGTCTGTAATGCAGCTCATTTCTGCCATATTTGCCTATCCAACCTTATTTTGTAGGTCCTTTTTCATTGGACTGTGCGCGGACATGTTACCCCCTTCCGTTTCGTATCTCTCGGTTCGATACACCCGTGACACCCGCCCGCTGTCCGCAGACCCGTCTTACTTCCCGGGCCGGTGCGCGGACGTGCTGGCCTACGGCGAGCCGATCGGCCGACTAGGAGTACTACACCCGGACGTGATCACGAAGTTCGAGCTGAACCTACCGTGCTCGGCTCTGGAGGTGAACCTAGAACCGTTCCTGTGATGCGCGTCACGGGGCCGGCACCAATACACCGCTGGCTGACGTACACAGGTGTTTGTGTACCCGTATGTGGTGGAGTTGTGGGGTTTAACGCATTGTGGCAGACACAAGAATGGAGGGTAGTCGTGGGGATACATCGTGGTCGGGTGGTTGGTGCGGTCCGACTAGCAAACGATGTTTTTCTAGCACTTATGCATAAACTCGGGAGGCATGCAATGGGCGAGGTCGCAGCACCCGCGGTGCAGTGGTTTTTAAATTGTATTATTATTGTATGGTTATAAATTTGAAGCAGTACATTTTTTAGTGTGACACGGTTCCAAACAATGCTATTATGTCAACGAACTTACCTATACCGGTTGTAACGCTTTGACAGTTGCAAAAGCAGATTTCTTGAAAGATGAAGACTGAAGCTTAAACAGTGTTCGGCAAAAGTTATATTTTTTAACTCCATTTCACTGTTTAAGCATTCACTTTCGTTTTCGTGCTTATTATAAGGTGAGATATAAACAATGTAAATAAAAACCTAACTCGTGGTTTCTAAACGTGACTTCCTAGTTCCATAGGTGACAAAAACTATCTACATAGAAGCTTTCGACTTTGTACCACCAAGAGCTCTGGCATGTTAGCTATCTAGCTGGTATCTGTGTAGCTGATGTTTGTAACGGCACAAGGCTGATAGTTTCTCGTAACTTTTGTTTTGTTGCGACCTTTAAATTCGTCTTTCGTAAGCATGGGAGCATTGCGATTATTATAATTAGTATTATTTTGCTTTTAGCTGTCTTTCAAAACATCATTATAATCGATTTAAATTTCGAAATATATATATTTTTTTTAGATTCCTCTTTATTATTGACCCGTCAATTGTGTCGTAAAACGCTTCACATACACATCGAGGTCCAACCATGTTTGGGACTTGGAACACCATCTGAGCCGCAATAGCGGCAACAACAACGCCTGTGACATTTTTTTGCTGCTTTTGAGAATGGAAACAGCTAAGTGCTGTCTCAATCGCGGTAATAAAACCTTACACATTTCACATTACACAACTCTCCCTGTCTGACAATTCTCCCTGCCTAACAGTTCACCGTCGGCCGTGCCATCCTTTCTGCCGACTCAGTCGGGACGGACCGGCGGGCGCGCGGGCTGTGACCGGCTCAGAATTTGGTCAGGTCGACCCGGTCGATGCTGCGAGACTGACAGGAGACGACCTTGTTGTCTCCGGTAGCGGCCAGGAAGGCGCGCGGCTGCACAGAGTCGAACCCGCTGCCCACATTGTCGCAAAGCAGGCGCGCCCACGACGTGCGCCGGATTTCCTTCCGCTGATCTTCGTTGAAGCTGTTTGGGTGGCCGTCGTGATCGAAGAAGAACCGATCGCCGTAGCGAGTGCGGAGGAACTGGTCGGTGATGAGGCAGCGCGTGGAGGGTCCGACCAGGGCGCCGGCAGCGCGCCGCTCCAGGTTCAGGCCGGCGTACAGGTCGATGTCGCGCCAGTCCCGGTAGATGGAGCGCAGACGGCGCACGTCTGCCTCCGGGATGGTCTGGTGCAGGTCACTCCAGCTGCGGATCGGGATGTTGTTGCAGCGCGATGCCACAGTCGAGTATGTGGGGATGCCGTGGTCCCTGCCGCGCTGGATGTTGAGAGCGGTCAGATCGACTCCTCCGCCCTTCTGGTCGGGATTGAACTGGAACAGCCCTCCGCGCAGTTCATCCGAGAAGCTGCCGTCGAAGCGCATGGCGGGTGTTCGGGTGATGCCTCGTGCCATTTCGACCAGCTGCGCAGCCACCACCAGCTCGTTGGAGCGGAAAAAGTTGCCCATCAGCGGGATGCGTCGCCGAATTCGACCGACTCTGGTGGCCAGTTCCACGACGCCCTGCACCATCGAGTGCAGCCGAAACCCGGCTGTCGAGAACTCGGTGCTGACGCTGGGGTTTATGATATCGGAGTACGTCTTTCTACCGAAGTCGCCACTCAGGCCGACATCTTTGGTGAACTTTTCGCCGAGCAGTGCCGGCAGCCACTCGTTGAAGAGGACGTGCTGGTACTCTGCAATCACCAGCCGGCGGGCCTCCTCAAATAGACGTTCGTCGTGCCAGCTGTGGCGCGCCGCCAGCGAAGCGGCCACCCGGTTGTGTTCGCGCAAGAACACCGTGTGGAACAGGGAGAGCAGCAGGTTCTCGCTGACCCGTCCGTCGCCCGCCAGGAACTCCAGCGTCTCGTCGTCCGGGTCTCCCCGTCTGGGGAGGAAGTTGCCGCGTTTGCTGGTGCGCAGTGCTCCGCCGATGGACGAGCGCAGGTGGTTAGCGCTGAGATCGTCAGTGCTGCCGTACACCTGCGACAGGTCCGCCCAGCTGGTCAGCTCGTTCACCTGGGTGGCCGGCTTGGCCATGCACTGCGGGTCGAGCGCCGGCATGGTGCGCGTGAAGCTGATGCAGCGTCGCGCCTTTTTGCCTTTGTAGAGCGGGTCGTCGGCGGCCACCTTGAGCGGCAAACACTGCGGGTGCTGCTGACGGAGCGGCAGCGAGCCGTTCAGGTCCTCTCTGCAGCATTCGATGGCGTCCCTGCCGAAAGTAGGCGAGAGCGAGAGGTCGTGGTCGACGAACTGGCCAAAGGTCACCACCGACACGGTGCGCTGCTGGTCGACTTCGCCGTCGGAGTGGAACACGCCCAGACTGACGGCCCGCGGGTCGGGCAACAGGCCGCCGGCCGCCGACAGGCTGCGCGGCGCGAACACGCCGTCTTCGAATGTGTTGTCCATCAGACGGCGCAAGCCCGTCATCTGGCGTCCCCAGCGAGGCTGATTCATGTTGTTGCACTGGCCATTGATGAAGCGGTACCTGAGAGGTCTATCCTTGCATTTGATATCCGGCTCATTCTGGCAGTTCTGCACTTCAAGTTCTATGCATTTCCCGGGGAGGCGCTTGATGCATTTGCCTTGAGCACTTCCGCGGCGAATGCATACGCCGTATCTTCGACGAAGACAGCGGGTGACCTTCTCCCTTTCAATACACCTCCCTGGAAGGCGCTTGCTGCAGTCATCGACCGGCGGTGGCGACGGTGGCGGAGGCATGGCCGACCTTTTGACGCGCCTGCGTGCGCCGGGACGTGGTGACCGTCCGGCGGCTGTGCCAGCCGTCCGGCGCGGCCTCACTCGGGTCTGCTGGAGCAGCTGCAGCGCCCCCAGCGCCTGCTGCTGCGCCTCCGCCGACGGACGCAGGTTCCTGGACTGCTGCCGGCTGGTGACCGACGGCGGCGGCACTCGCGACGGCGCGCTCACCACCACACCTACACTCCGCAGGAACTGCATCGACTTGGACACGGTCGCCGAGGAGGCGGCGGAGCGGGCGCTCTGGGCCGCCGGTGTTGCCTGGCCACCGCTGGGAGCCACCGTGGCGAAGAGGCGGCTGCGCCGGCGCGGTGCCACTACGGCGCGCCGGGCCACGTTGTCTCCGGAGTCGAGAGCCATGCGGCGCAGAAACACCTTGGCGCCAGCCGGCAGCGGCGAGCGCTCGAGCAGCTGGCGCTCGCCGCTCCGGCCGCCCGACACTACCGTCTCGGAGAACACGGGACGCTTCGCGCCGTCCGCCACGACCAGGTCGAAATTGGAGTCACTGACAGCCGTGTCTTTCGACGTCGACTCACCCCCTGTGACGGTAACCGCCGTGCCGGTAGCCACCGTCGGCGGTGCCTCGGAGGCTTCGATCGGTATACCAGTGCCCGCTTCTGCAGGGGACACTAGCGATCCGAGACAGCAGTAGCCGAGCTTGCTGGCTTCTCTGTTGCGTATATCTGCGCTACTGAAGATCAGGCCATCGCGGCGGCGTCCCGGCAGCACACATCTCCTGACGCGTAGGGCTGGCGGGCAGATTTCTGCCGGCACGCAGCGGCACCGCGGAAAGGTGTCCCCCTCAATTATAGGACGGCGTTGCGCCGTATTAGCACTCGTAGATGATGTAATAGGCAAATTGGAGCCACTGGCAGCGGTGTTTTTCGGCGTCGACTTCCCCACCGTGACGGTACCCTCCGCGACGGTACCCGCCGTGGAGGTACCCGCCGTAGAGGTACCCGCCGTGGAGGTACCCGCCGTCGGCGGTGACTCGGAGGCTTGGATCTGTATACCAGCGCCTACTGTTGCAGGGGACACTAGCGATCCGCGACAGCAGTAGCCGAGCTTGCTGGCTTCTACATCGCGGCGGCGTCCCGGCAGCACACATCTCATGACGCGTCCGGCCGGCGGACAGATTTCTGTCGGCACGCAGCGGCACGGTGGAAATGTATCCCCCTCAATTATAGGACGGCGTTGCGCCGTATTAGTACTCCTGGATGATGTAAGAGCCGGTGACGCGACACTCACCGAGGCTAGCGGCTTAGTCTCGCTGACACTGGCAGAACCCGACGTGGTCCGAGCACTCGCCGAGACCGGTGGCTCTGTGTCGCGGACACTGGCGGAACCCGACGTGGCCCGCCCTAACCCAGCGTCGCTGGCAGAGCTCAGCGCGGCCCGCCCTTGGTCGCGGGAACGGGTAGGACCCGCCGCGGTCAGCTGCTGGCCACCGACAGCGACGCTCTGTCCCGGACTGGAGGGAGAGCTCTGCGCGGCCGTCAGCTGGGCGCTGCCGCCGGTGAACAGCAGCCCGGCCACCAGCAGGGGCAGCAGGCGGCCGATCCCGGTCCTCATCACTGGGGCGGGGGCTCAGCTCGAGCGGGACGTGCGCGCGGTGCGAGCGAGCGCCGCACTCTGACAGTCGTCACCGGGGAGCGCCGGTGATACCTGCATCACATGGGGTCACCTACATCTGGCACTGTCAAATGTCGCCGGACACAGGGCGACAAGTGTGACATTCGGCTGGTACTCACCGGGTCCACGTGCAAACTTTGACAGCTGAACCAAAATTGTAACGTCAGAAGCGGGCTGATGGCGTTACAAGACTCGCGTAACAAGAAATAGCGAACCAGCGGCGGACCATGGATTAGGTATTCCTGGATCGGACACTCCGCCGATTTTCCGACCACCCGGCGGCGGCGGCGGATTTCCCGACGGCGAGGGCGCTGGCGTCATTTTAGCATTGCGGGCTATGGGCGGAGCGTGTATTTTTGTATACTTTTGTCGTTTATTACTTACCTATAACCGATTTTGATGAAAATTTTTGTGAACCAGGTAGAACAGGAATTGAGAAATGTCATGGAAATATTCTTTTCCCAGTTTTGATTTAAGAAGTTGCTTAAATTCTGCTGACAAGTGAGGGTTCGTGATTACAGCCGAAGAGCCAAAGTTGGAATAAAGTTAAGTTTTATGCGATAACATGAAAATAAGTTGATAGTTGTATTAAATCATCAATAGGAACTTGTTTGACTGCCGAGGAACGATGATATTTGATGATAAATTGCATCGGCAAGTCAAGAATACCGGCTCAGTTTATGGGCATCAGGTAATGATTCCGTATGTGATATTGACTAAATGGAGCCATAATAATTATAAGAAAGGACTAAAAATTATGTTTTAAGTGTCTGAAATTGTGTCTTATGAGCTAAAGTTCGCTAATTTCGCCCTCCATTCACTGGCGGATCCAGGCTTGCGTTTTGGGGGGGGCCAACTCATGCGGAGCCAAACCTAGGGTACCCCCAAATCCTGTTTTCTCATCGGATTTAGGCCACTTATTTTTCGTCACAGCTCTGACACTATTATTTTTTTTTAACTAAAAAGAAAAATATATAAATGGTAGTCAACCCGACCCATGCCTTTATATTACTTTGTGAACACTTACCATTGCTTTTGTCGACCAGTTAACCCGCTTCGAGTCAGTTCTTGGGTCCCTTTGCGGGCCGGGAGGTGGTAAAACACCCCCAGTCTAACTCGGCTCCTGGGCCACGCACTGATTGAACTATGTTTCATTATCGTTTGGGGGAGGGGCAAACGGGCCACTTTAGGCCTCTGGGAAAGGGGCATGGCCCTAAATGCCCCCTCCCTGGATCCGCCAGTGTAAGAGACCATTGGAGCTGCAGTTGGGTACCTCAGACGTCAGGGTACGCCCTCAGATGTATAGGACTTGCGTGGAGACCTCTTATGCTGTAGTGGACTGAAAGGACCCAAAGGAGCCCGTCTAGGGCTCCCGGAGAATGGAGATAGACGTGGGCCCTCAGGAGCCCGCCAGAGCCCCCAATGAGGGATAAGTGAGGGATACCAAGTGCCTGCAATTGCATATTGCATAAGCCATAACGCCTTTACAAATCAATATATTATGTATCAGTGGCAGATACAAGGGGGGCCACATGGGTCATGACCCCCCTTGGTGCCCGGGGGCACCACCGGCCAAGCAGGGGCACCACCGGCCTAGCAGGAGCACCACCAGCCCGCCAGGGGCACCACAGGCCTAGCAAGGGCACCACGGGCCTGTGACGGGTCCCACAGGCTTGTCAGGGACACCCCAGGTCTGTCAGGGACACCAGAGACCTGCCAGGGGCACCACCGGCCTCGTAGGGGCACCATGGGCCTGTTAGGGGCACCAGAGGCCTAGCAGGGGTACCACAGGCCTTACAGGGGCACCACCTTGCAGGGGCACCAGAGGCCTAGCAGGGGCACCACAGTCCTGTCAGGGCCCAGGGGCACCAGGGGCCTAGCAGGGGCACCACAGGCCTGCCAGGGGCACCACCGGTCTAGCCTTTACAAATCAATATATTATGTATCAGTGGCAGATCCAAGGGGGGCCACATGGGTCATGACCCCCCGTGGTGCCCGGGTGGTGCCTGTCAGGGGCACCACCGGCCTAGCAGGGGCACCACCAGCCCGCCAGGGGCACCACAGGCCTAGCAAGGGCACCACGGGCCTGTGAGGGGCCCACAGGCTTGTCAGGGGCACCCCAGGTCTGTCAGGGACACCAGAGACCTGCCAGGGGCACCACCGGCCTCGCAGGGGCACCATGGTCCTGTCAGAGGCCCTGCCGGCATCGCAGGCATCACGGCATCACGCAGGGGCACCTTGGGCCTGTCGGGGACATCACGGGCCTGTTGGGGGCGCTTTAGGCTTGTCAGGGGCACCGCAGTCCTGTCAGGTCCTAGGGGCATCAGCAGCCTAGCAGGGGCACCCTAGGCCCGCCAGAGCCACCACAGGCCTGCCAGGGTCCAGGGGCACCACAGGCCTAGCAAGGGCACCATGGACCTGTCAGGGGCACCTCAGGCTCCCGTGCCCCCCCCCCCCCGCCCTGGATCGGCCAGTGATGCCACACCACGCGAAACACCGCCAACTACCAGCTGCCGCGCCATAAACACGTGCCAACAACAGTCTTTTTTTTTTAAGGTCGACTCCTCTCAGGGGCGCACCCAGGATTTTCCAGGGGAGGGGGCCCGGGCTCAAAGGGGCCTCCGTGTTCCGCTTGCCAGGGGGCCTTTTCTCTATCGAGGGGGCCTCCAAATGGCTTACTTTTTGACGGCCTCTGTATGTTTGGTGACGTTCTTAGCGTTATTAGTAAAGCTTAACCCTCACCCTGGCAGGGGGGTCGATGCGACCCCCCCCCCCCTAAGGTTTTTCAAAGATAGCGTAAAATTGGCGGCGCGCAACGCCGCTAAATTTGGCACAACCTATGGGGCAACCTTTTTTCATGTGATCTGCAAATTTCAGGTCCGGTCGACCTTGGGTCAGGCCACCATGTCAGAAAAACGGGTACAAGGTTATGGTCAAATTTAATTTTTTATGTACCTGTCCAACGCACAGTTTTGGACTGATTTCCTTCAAACTTTCAGGATGTGCTAAGTTCACCGAGCTGTATAATATGTAGTTCGTTTTTTATGTCACTGACCTGAGGTCAGTTAGGGGTCATTACGTCGTAATGTTAAGCCTATGGGAAAATATTCAAATAACTCCTATTCGGAAAATATAGAGATGTCCGCTTCGTTGTATCCCTTTTGTTCTTTGATACCACAGTACTTAACATAATGTCACTCGGTGTTTCTTTGTTTGGTGTACTTATCTAAGGTTCAGGTCAAATGAGGTCAACTCAGGTCAAATGACGTTTGTGCCGATAACTTGTCACATAATAGAACAGGTTTCAAAATGGTATCATTCTGTTCCTCTTGAACAGCTGAGTCGAATGATATGCAACATTAAGCATTTCAACCATTCCTAAGACTTAAGTTTTACTTAAGTTGTGCACTTAAGTACACTTTAATACCTACACTTTTAAGTACACTTAAGCAAACAAAAAAGTATATCATTCGACACGCCTTGACGTGCTGAGTTCACTGGTGCTTTTGTTTTGCTCTATCTTAACCCGCGCCGGGCCGGGGGGTGTTTGAACACCCCCCCCCCCCCCGGCGGCTTTTCGCAGCTCCGCGCCGCCGTTTTTAACACACCTGTTCGTGCATCTTTTCCGCACATGCTGTGAAAATTTCAGACCCAGGTCTCTCAAGGTCAGGTCAGAAACAAATTAGAATGTTCGTCATGGCTACACCGACCGCACGATTGCCTTGAAACTTTCAGCGATTGATGAGAGTAACAGTGTATCTCGTGTATCCTATAAAAGCGTGTATAAAAACCTATTAAACGTGTATCTAGGAATTTCGATATCGGTGACCTAAGGTCAGGTCAATTTTGCGGCCTCTCTATTATAATTCAATGGGAGAAAATTGAAAGGCGTCTGTTTTGCACGAACGCCATTCTAGACACTCTCAAACATCGGGATGTAGGTAAAATGGACACACTGAACCCGAAAATTGCACCTGTGACCCGGAGTGTGACCCCTCGTTCTGAGATGTCCCCGAGGTCATCTCAGGTCACGAATAGTATCTAACAGTTTTTTGCTAATAACTTCTGATAGAGGCATGATAGAGCGATGAAAACGCCTTAGATGTGTTCGGCTCGACGATGCGGATCGACTGATATGCAACATGACCTTTTCCGGTCAGGTCCTGAGGTCAAATTTTTAAGTTGACTTTTCAAGGTCAACTTATAGTTCATTCGACGCGTTTTGACAAGAGGAACACGATTCTGGCAAAAGTAATGTCGTGGCTTTTTTGAGTCAGAAGTTATTGCCGAAAAACACTGTTCGTAAAAAACGGCTATTTTTGGAGTTTTTGCCCTCTGGAGGCTAAACCGTTGACCTGAGGTCAAATCTGAGGACATATTGGCGAAAGAGCGTCAAAAGAGCTATCCAATGCGCTTTTCCGCGGCGCTGTAGCTCTATCGGTTCCCGAGTTAGCCGTTGGCAGTTTCCAAAATGTTGAAATAGCCAACATTTTACCTTTGGTGACCTCTGGTAACCTGACCTTTGACCTGACCCAAAAAATGACTGAAGTGTTTTCGTACTTATTTTGGACGCTCTTTTGAATGCCGCTTACCGCGTGTCGCTACGTGACCCAGGAGCCGAGTTAGAAGGGGGGTTTTCAGACACCCCCCCCCCCGGCCCGGCGCGGAAGTCGCGGAGCACCTGCCCGGCGCGGGTTAACCCGCGCCCAGATGGGGTCTGCCGAGCAACGCGGTCTGATGGGGGGGGGCCATTTTGGCCCCCCCCTCAGATCTCAAGAACCACGCAACATAGCGACAAGCGGTAAACGGTGTTGGATAGCCCCAGCGGGGAACTACCTTGTGACCCAATTTCATTGACCTCGGTCAAACCGATGACGTCACAGGTCAGGTCAAAGGTCGAATTTTCACCGTTTACAGGCATTTCAAGAAATGCGTTGTAAAATCGAGTAAAATGCATTTCATTGAAAATCATCGATGGAGAAATGTTCTTCAAACACATATTTTGCTATTTGAGGTCACTGATATCAGGTCAGGTCACAGAGGTCAGGTCACTGGGGGGGTCACAATATGAAAGTGTCGTGTGATACATGTTTTATGGTCCATTTTACATGACAAATGCGATTATGTGGGTCAGACAGACTTTAGGGCCAGCTTAGGTCACGTTTTGGTCAAGGTCAGGTCAAGGTCAGGTCAAGGTCAGGTCAAATTAGGTCAAATTTCAAAGTTGATATTTTTGCATAAAATGGGTATCGATTCGATGCAGCTTGTCACGGGGAGTTCAATGGTGGTCTCCGTTTTGCGCTACGAGGTCTAGAATTGCTAAAAATTGAGTTCAAAAATTTGACGTCATCAATTTTTAACAGTTTTTTCGCTATAACTTGGCCAAAAAAAGAGGTATCGATCTAAAATTTGGTATGTATATCGAAGAGCGCAGGGACTATCACATATATTCCGGTTTTTTCGAAATTCGAAAATTTTTTGGAAATTTTTTGAGTTTTTCTAAAAAAATCAATTTTTTTGATTTTTGGGGGTCAAAATCCCAAAATTTCGAAAATCCGAGATAGCAGTTTTGTAGCGCCGTCTTTTCTCTACACAACCACATAAAGAACTTTAAAATTGCTTGTTAACTGTAGAATTGGTGAGCGTTTCAAGATGTCATGTTTTTTGCTCATTTTTGCTCGAACATGACCTCAGTTTGACCTCAATAACTCCTGACCTGAGGTGACCTGTGACTTGAAATTTTGTGTGAAGGTGTCAAATTGATGCCCGGTAAGGTACCCAAAATTTGGCGGCGCTGCGCGCCGCCGTTTTCTCGCTATTTAAGAAAAACCACAGGGGGGGGGCAAAATGGCCCCCCCCCATCAGGGCGCGGGTTAATTAGATCAAAAGTTATCAGCGAAAACTTTTGACCTGTTTTAGCAAATTTTTTACAATTATACCTCCCAAAAACCCCTAAATATTGACCTAGAGCAACCAAATTTGCACAGGGACGAGGATTTTAAGAGGGCCACCTACCTACCAAATTTGGTATTTCTAGGTGCCATAGGATCCAATCGCGAGGGGGGTCGCATCGACCCCCCCCCCTCTGCCAGGCCGCGTTATGAAAAATGCCCTGCCAGGGCGAGGCGCTGCCCGGATAGGACCTCTTGTGAAGAGGGGCCTCCTATCCAGAGATGGCCTCTTTCCCAGAGACGGTCTCCTTCCAGAGGGGATCCAGAGATAGTCCTGCCAGAAGGGGCCTCTTGTGCAGAGGGAGCCTTCCATCAGGAGAGGGCATAAAGGGTCTCGTTCAAGAGGCCAGAGGGGCCTCCTGACTCCTGCCCAGAAAGGGCCCCTGTGCAGAGGAAGCCTCGGGGTCTCCTGCCCATAAAGGAGCTCCTGCCAGATGGGGCCTCCTGGCTCCTGCCTAGATAGGGCCCTCTGTGCAGAAGGGAGCGTCCCATCCAGAAGGGGCCTCCTAAGCATAAAAGGTCCTCTGCCAGAGGGGACTCCTGCCCATAAAGGGTCTCCTGCCAGAGGGGGCCTCCTGGCTCCTGCCCACAAAGGGCCTCCTGTGCAGAGGGAGTCTCGGGGCCTCCTGCCCATATAGGATCTCCTGCCAGAGGGGGCCTCCTGGCTCCTACCCAGATAGGACATTTTGTGCAGAGGGGGCCTCCTGACTGCTGCCAAGATATGTCCTCTTATGCAGAGAGAGACTCCCATCCAGAGAGGGCCTCCTGCCCAGAAAGGGTCTCCTGCAAGAGGCCAGAGGGGCCCCCTGACTCCGGCCCAGAAAGGGCCCCTAAGTAGAGGAAACCTCGGGGCCTCCTGCCCAGTATAAGATTTCCTGCCAGAGGGGGCCTCCTGCCCAGTATAAGATTTCCTGCCAGAGCACACAGCCGCTATCTGGGTTCAGAAGTGGCCAATACCCTAATTTTCGACAAATTTTAAAGCGTGATTTTCTCACATTTCCTGGTCGTAAATTGATCAGACTGTATAAAATCTCATCCAGAAAAAATATTACTCATTCTGGCACAGATTGGTGGGCTCCCAAAGTACACCGTTCTGTTTTGCTCCGTGAGACCGAACTTGTGCTGCGATTTTCATGTAAATGTTGACGAGTCTCCTGTCATATTCTTTGCTTGAACATGCGTAAGTAAGATATCAGCTGAAAGGGGAAAATGTGCGGAATCCATTGGTAGCAAAAGTGCATCTAAAAAACTTCCCACTCAGTTATTGTAAGCTAATTGTTGCACACTTGCACAAAGCAGAAGGGCTTGAGGATTTCAATATTTACATAGGCCTACCAAAAAACGCACAGCGTGCTTCACATCGAGACAACGTCCATAACATATACCGTACAATTGTGATTCATTTGCTGAAAAAATTAGGTCGGCATCACACTGCCAGCAAAAGTTATTGCAGTTTTAGTGACGCTAGGTCGCCGCCCGGCCGACCCCGATCAGGTCGGCCGGGCGGCGGCCGTGCAGCTGACGTCCGTGCGGTTCGGCAGCTGACCAGTCAGCTGCGAGAGAGGAGCGCGGTCCGTCTAATCGCTCCCAGCAGTTGCTTGTGCTGAGGGGTGCTCGACGCTCGTGTCGATTGCATTTGTTGGTCGTCGAATTCGATTGTCGATTGACTTGTGGGTATACTCTACTATTTACTATTTATATACTATTACTACTATTTCGGTACCACGGTACTATTTATAGTCACCGTGGGTATACTTTCTGGTGACCAATAAATGTACGTCGAATGTAATCTGATCAAATTCAATAAAGCAAAAAGACATCCAGCCAACAGAACATCGTAAGAATGTCCGATATGGTTGATAAGATTCAGAGTTTTGGGGAGCAGCCATCGACCAGAATGAACCTTATTGGCTTTTGTATGTAACATTTGCATTGCTTTTGGAAAGTTTCAGTCAGATATCTTCAGAAATGGCAATGTTATCGGCTTTTGCATTTTACCGTAGTCGGTTAATCACAATTTTCGATATTGCAAAGGCAATTTCAGTACGTTCTTGACATCGAAAACCAAAACGAATAGCATCATCGTGTTCCAGAGCTCAAATTGCATCCGATGCACATCTTTTTTGTTGAGAATGTTCAACTTCAAAATTGTGCCTTTCTGACCTCGCCGTGACCTGACCTTCATTTGTCGAATGGAAATAGTTTCGAATCGGACGACCCAGATGACATCATTTTTAGATGCTTTTGCCGAAATGGACCATTAAAGATGTGTCGCATGACCTTAAAAATGTATACATTTCCTTCCATGACCTTTTCCATGACCTTTTGTGACCCATGACCTTTCCATGACCTTTTGTGACAAAGTTAGGTTTCGTTTATCAGCTATTCCTATCAGAAGCCGTTTGAACTTTTAGTATTGAACGAGTAGTTTCGAAGACAGCAGGGAAGCTATGCAGAATCCCCTCCCGAGTCACCCACGTTATGGGATATATCCGTCATCCGCAAATTACGAGCAAAAATATTTTTTACGGCAATGATGTATCAGCATGGATGCTCATACGTTCCCATATGTGACCTTACGGTTGACTTCACATACAATAAAAATTGCTTGGCAAAATGTCAACTGGTTAACGAGTTATCGCATTTTGGCCACTTCCGAGCTCAAATAGCGGCTGTGTGCAGAGGGGGCCTCCTGGCTCCCACCCAGATAGGGCCATCTGTGCAGAAGGGAGCCTCCCATGCAGAAGGGGCCTACTAAGCAGAAAAGGTGTCCTGCCAGAGGGGCCTCCTGCCTATAAAGGCTTTCCTGCCAGAGGGGGCCTCCTGCTCCTGTCCAGAAAGGGCCTCCTGTGAAGAGCGAGCCTCGGGGGCCTCCTGCTCATGAATGATCTCCTGCCAGAGGGGGCCTCTTGATTCCTGCCCAGATAGGGCCTCTTGTGAGAGGTGCCTCAAATCCAGAAGGGGCCTCCTGTGCATAAAAGGTCCCCTGCCAGACGGGGCCTCCTGCCCATCAAGGGTCGCTTACCAGAGGGGGCCTCCTGTGCAGAGGGAGCCTCGGGGGCCTCCTGCCCATGAAGGATCTCCTGCCAGAGGGGGCCTCTTGATTCCTGCCCAGATAGGGCCTCCTGTGAGAAGGTGCCTCACATCCAGAAGGGGCCTCCTGCCCATCAAGGGTCGCCTACCAGAGGGGGCCTCCTGGCCTCTGCCCAGATAGTGCATCTTGTGCAGAATTATAGTAGGTTAGGCAGGAAAGTCAAGTGTAAAAGTACCCTAAGCGGTGCTCAGGGGGCCTCCTAATTATGACCGAGCGGGGGGGGGGGGGGCCCGGGCCCCAAGGCCCCCCCCTTGGGTGCGCCACTGACTCCTCTCGCGCAACTTTTGACTGACCCTCACTGCTACCATATTGCTTCCATATTATGCTGTGGAAAGCTAGTACTTCACCAAGTGGCTAAAAACCTCCATCAAGGTATATTTTCTTAGCATTTTTTCGGACGTTTTGGGGGGGGGCCAAACCGGCCACTTTAGGCCTTGGGGGGGGGGGGCCATGGCCCCCGTGGCCCCCCCCTGGATCCGCCAGTGCCTCCATTACCGCGTTTTTAGCACGCAAGCCGGTGCGGCGGCTGCCGGCGCACTCGCCGCCGATGTTTCGGAGCTCCGCCACCAGGGCGGCCGCTTGGTCGCCGGCGCTAGTGTTGGGGAATAGGGAGTGTCCTATCCAGGAATACTTCATCCATGGGCGGACGACGCGGCGCGCCTCTGAGGATCAATCCCTTTACTTTACTTTTACTGATTGCTTTAAAGGGACCCTCCCACCTTCAAAAAAGTTAATGAATTGACATGAAAGTGATGTCCCTTGGTTCAGAAAGAGCGAAAACGAATATCTACCAAATTTCACCGACAAATATTCACTGGTTTTCAAGATATAAGGCTTTTACTTTTGTTTACTTTTTGGGATCTCCCCTGTTACTAGCGACTTTATTTGGAAGCAATAATTTGGCAGCCTTAAAGTGCGGCAGACGTTGCGCGCAAAGCAGCGTATACCACCACGTGTTAACGATGTAGTCTAAGATTTAAAAATCGTTAGATCTCCGCTGACGTCACAAATTCTAAGGGGGCATTCCCAGGCCCATGTCGTCCCCTATCTCCCTGTGTGTCCAAGTACACAGATGACGTCACACGAAGGGGCGGAGTCTGGGGCGGAGCCTGGCGCAACGGCCGCCATATTTGAATTTGTTTTATTAGAATGTATTCTATATTTTGGGTTTCAGTCAACTGTTATCGATAGTTTTATGAACGGTTAGCTGTAATATAAGTGATTTATCAAGAAAAAACACATATTCTTCTTGCAATTTCGATTTAAGTACGACCCGCGCCTAGATTCGAACGCACGATCTTTGGATTACGGCGCAAGCATCCTAACCACTACACTACCGCGGCGGCGTGGCGGCCGGCGGAAGGGAGGCTGCGCAGGCATGGGGGCTTTTTTACGCATTTTTGGAAAAACTAGTGGGTTTAGTGAAAAACGCTTCTTAGATAATTTGAAGAAAAATGTCTCGGCTTTCCGATGATGCACTTAGTTTTGTGCTAGCTTAAGCAGAGTTTGTTCTACAGCGCTTCAAAAATGGCCCATTTGCATAGGACTTAAACGGGACTTCAAGACTTGCCCCCAGATGACGTCACGAGCTGACGTCACGATCAGGTAGAATCGCCGGACGACCCTACCTGGTATATAGGGCCTTGGGCATTCCAATGCATTAGCCCCTTAGAATCCGAAAACTGCAAGTTTGAAATTCCATATCTTCGAATTAAAGCATTTTTCGATGTTGTGAGTGCCCAAACCGGTATTTGCAGGCCATGGCCACCAATTTGGCTATCTCAACTCAAAACTAATGTTAAGGTGGGAGTGTCCCTTTAAAATGCAATGAAGTTCCCAGACCCAGATAGTATGTAAACCTATTACCTGCCTACCAAAATCTGGTGGTGGACTATGCCGACGGACTACATACAATAAGGTATTTCTTGTGTTTGGGGGCATTCCTATTTCCTTGCAGTCGTGGCGTTTGACTCATTTCACAAGAGTCTGCACTGCAGGGCTTCGCTGCCAGTCTCCTTATTCTTTTACCAGATTCTCACGCGAAGGCAGGTACACTCCGTCAAGTACGGGATATCAAAACATGCAATGGGATATCATTCGCATTTTTGCATACTTTTACTCATATGCATGCATGTATTACAAGGGTGTTGAATGTTCAAAGCTTCAACGCTTATTTGGGAACAGGGTTGTATACGACTCAATCAATAGCAATCAATTCAATCACGACAAATTTGGGAAACCAATCAAATCAATCAAGTCAGAGCAGTTTTCGGGAATTGATTCAATCGACTCAAACGCGACAATGAAAGGAATCAATCAACGCAATCAAACGACTCAAACCAAGATATACATTAGGTTTTTTGCCCCACCAACTTGGAAAAGTGTCCATAGCAGTCTGGTGTACCTACCTACCTACCTACCTACAGAAGAAACAAAAATATTGTCATTTAAAATTATAAATTGCCATGCTATTCAAAGTTTCTATGTAATAAGGAAGGATACCTAGTGACGGACAGGTGGATCATGATATTGAGGTTCAATGGGTAGAATTGGAGCAGAAGTTTCATTTAATGGGTGCAAAATAACCCAGTAGTTGACTTCAACAAACGCCCCGTAACCCAAATCACCACCTTTCACCTAAAAGTTGTCAATTTAATTTTGGCCATATTCCAGCTAAGTCATCAGGCCATCTACCCCATGTAAAGCCCCCGTCTGTCTCTTATGTGAGTTATGCGGAGCTCTTCTGAATTGAACCCTGAACATAATGAACCTAGCTAGGTTACATGCCACACTGACTTCAACAAACACCATATTGATATGAAAGTGTTGAAAATGTGCTATAAATTTGACAACTTCATTAGGTATGCTTTATGAAGACAGCAGGAAAGCAGGTAGGTACCTACTTACCTGCCTAGATGTGCCACTGGCTACCAACAGTACCAACGAAGGTAGATAGGTTATATGTGAAGAATTCAAAACATTTTATTGCAATACATTTTGAAACTGTTTGTGTTAGGACTGGGGGATAGGGATGAGCATTAAAAATATATTTAAAAGGAAATGGAAAGGACAGGGACTCTGGAACCACAGGATAAGTTAAGGACAAAGGAAGAAGAACAAGGAAAATTAAATGCCGTTGGTTGTTGTTGTTGTTGTTGAAGAGTTAGGGCGCGCAGAAATGCCGTTGGTGCGACTGCGAAAAAACAAAGAAAACGTTTTGCCAAGAAGTATGCTAAGCTTTTATAAATCCTTATTCTACGTCTTTTGATTTTTTGGTAAGATGACGTCATTGATTATCATGTAGTATGGTAGATCATCATAAAATAAATCGGTTGTACAACACCAATTTCGTTTTCATTATTATTTCATTTGAAATAAAACCACTTAATAATATTCGGTAAAATATTTTAAGGAAAATGAAATATGTTAAATATGTTATGCCTAGGCTCTCAGGAGAAAAGGATCAACAAACGTTCTGCTGCAAATTAAACAATGCAGCAAATTAGCTATTAATGTAAACGTAATTAGCGAGTCGAAAACGGCGCTTTTGTTTCAGTTATTTTTGTAGGGATTTCAGATATTTATAGAGTTCAGTGGGTTGTTTCTGAGGAGATGTGGAGATGTGAATTAGTAATTAATCATACTTTATTAGTATATAGGGCCTTGCACTTTATCATCTGTAATTAAAAAAAAAAGTTTCCTGCTGAGTGCAGAAAGGTAGGTAGGTGCATCGCCAGGTTCTATCACAGGATAAGAGCAGTTATTGCAGTTGAAAGTCAAAGTTGGCTGTTCATGTTTAGGCCCTGTTCTTTATTTGGCCATCTACCCCATATTGCAGTTGTGATGACGAGCAGTTTTCAGTGTAGTTTTGTGATCTTTGATGTCATCAATTGGTGTCATTATTTTCGTCAACTAAAACTTATTTCAACTTTCCATTCAATCGACTCAATCATACGAGTCACTCTAATTTTCGGGAATCAAATCAGTCAACCAGTCGCTAAAGTCAAACGAGTCAGTCAACCAGTCATCTCGAAAAGTCAATCGACTCAATCCAATCAACTCAAAATACGCGTTGAATCAAATCAATCAATTCAATCGACTTGATTGGTATACAACCCTGTTTGGGAATCAGACCCTGTCGCCATGCCACGCGGTTGTGGTACCTAGAAACAAAAACAGGTCGGTGTCGGCGTCAGTACCCGGGCTGTCATTCTGACCCGGCATGTCCTGTCGGCTGTCAGACTGTACTCCGCTCCGCCATCCCACGCAGCGTCAGTCTTTGTCGGGCAGCTGCCGACATAACCTCGTTACATTCAGTAGGCCTTGATCTTATCGCTATGTCATGGGTGAGTCCCCAGGCGCCGAGCACGTGCGAGAACGCCTGGCGCAGGCTGGCAGCGACCCAGCCAGATTAGCGACTTTGTAGGTCACTAGAGGGGGCTGGGGCGGGCGACGAATAAATCTCATAGTGAACGAAGTGACAATTACATGTCACTTCGAAACCAATAAAAAATGACTTGAATGTGTCGAACGATTTGAGTTTGTCGTGAGTCAGTCCAGCAGTAGTGACTCATCCTTATCTCGGTTATATACATTGCCGCTGATAAGCTGCAGTGTTGATATGATCGTATTGATACAGCCGCGGTTACTGTACCCAACTTACAGTTATCTCTCCCTTTCGTGTCAGCTTCTAACCGAGGTTGCAGAAGCTGTTCGTTGTAATGTGAGGCTGCATCGTGAGCTGCTGACCAGGCGCTCTCCTAATGACAATTATCTGTGCAGTAAAGTGGTTTTACGAGGGCCTGGGGCCCATAAGTCTTGCTAAGAGAACGCCAGTCGCCAAACACTGTGTGGGTCTGTTGAGCACGTGTGGTCACGTGCCGCTAAATTTATTCGGCAGCGACAGTCATAAATATCGCGACTGTTCAGCCACCGCCTGAGGGGCTCCGCGCGGACCACCTTTAGCGCCAGGATAAAATGCATCGAATTCGGTATGCATTTTATCCCCAGTTCAGGTGACTGATGGGTTCGATGATCGCATCTCGGTACACAATGACAGCAGCACGCGCACACACGAGCAGTCACACACACCGGCGTCCTCCCGCCCCGTCCCGGCCGGCCCGGGCGTGCTGGCGCACCTCTCCCGTCCCTGCTAGTGCCGGCGGGGCCGGGCCACTGCAGCCCCTTCCGCCCGAGGGGAGTCGGTGCACCGCCGCGCCCGGCCGGCACTCCGTCCGCCACCGTAACAGACTCTAAAAACGCGGCTCACTCGGGCCGTCCTAGTTCTTGGCGACAAAGTCCTCGCCCTTCTTGATGGAGGCGAGCAGCTCAGGCAGCGCTCCCTTCACCAGCTCCTTCTCGAAGTCGGTCAGGGTGCCCAGACCCAGGTTCTTCTCAACGCCATTTTTCTGAAAGAGAAAGAAAGCGACCATCGGTTACGTATTTATTCAAAACAAGCGCTGGTTGAGGATTCGTATCACGAAAAAACTGACCGGAAACCAAGCGAAACAACTATAATCTTTTTGTCATCACCCGACCCATGGGCGTAGGAACCTCACGAAAAGTGTGTGGGGGGGGGGGGGGGGGGGGAGGGGGGCAGCGAAACTTCAATGTCACTTTGTGGGAGCTCCAATACCCCTAGAAAGAATTTCTTTGCAGTTTTGTGCCCATCTCACCTTGCTGAACCAGTTCCTGCTCTTGGTTTTGTATATCATACAAAAAAAAAATATGCAGGAACAAAGTAACCGTAGATGACAGACAGCGCTCATTCTTTGAGCGCGTAAGTCATGAGTCGCCCCGTGCCCGTCACTTACCCCGAGCAGGATGGGCGTGGAGAAGTAGGGACTCTCGGTGACGTCTGAGCGCACGTACGAGCACTCGACGATGCCCTCCTCGCCGTCGAGCGCGCGCAGCAGCGACACTGCAAACCGGGCGCCGGCGTAGGCCATGGAGAGGGTGGCGGAGCCGGCGCCGGCCTTGGCCTTCACCACCTCGGTACCGGCGTCCTGCGGGGAGCGGTCAGACGGCGTCAGAGCGGAGGCTTTAGGACTGCCGTCGAATAGGTACAGCGACACTGACATCGGATCCTCGAGGTATTGGAGCTAGCGTTGGCGGCAGAACACGGCGACGATGCTTCCAACATGGAAGGATCTTCGAATAGAAAATTATAGTAAATATCCATTCAAATAAAATAAATGTTTGGGATATTACCTACGAACTGTGGACCTTTGGTCACTAGCATAGGAGCATAGCGTCAATGTTATTATTATCATCCATATCATAAAATATACGCCAGATAAAGTTTTAGCCCTAACTCAAACTAAGACTGAAAACAAAAACATTTCGCGAATGACAAAAAAAAAATGTGGAAAGCATATCACGATGACAAATGTTGCGCCTTTACCATCGAATCTTAGACCAAACAGCCTCTGAGCTCCTGCGGTTGTCGCCGGATCCATACCTGGATGCGCTCGGTGAGGGCCTTGAGCCGGTCGGCGGGCAGCGACACGGACGGGGTGCACTGTGACACCAGCGGAATGATGGTGACGCCGGCGTGGCCGCCGATCACCGGGCAGTTGACCTCGCGCGGGTCAACACCCTGCCCGAGAGCGGTAGATGGTTAGTGGACGGGGGACCAAGGAGGACCGGGGATTTGAGCAATGCAGAGCAAAGGGTTAAATGAATAGTCACCTTGTATTAATACGCACAGCAAGGCTGTTTGAACTGTCAGATAAATAAAAAAATAAATTATTAAATAACAATTTGAAAGGTCCAGCAAAAATCCTCATGACGAACCAAGTCGAGGACGAGGTGCTGCAATGAATTCCGCTTAGGTCCACACGACCACACCTCATTTCACATTTACATTTGCACGGTCCTACATAGATTCACCTACATTCTCTTACCAGCTGTTCCCATGACGACCAATGTGTCCCCTCCCACTCCCCGGAGATTGGCTTCCTTCCAAGTATGTGGCCTTTGGCGAACGACCCGGACTCCATTCAGAAAAAAACGGCCACCAATCACATGACACCCATGACAAGCAGCCACCCCTCCCCTCCCCTCCCCTGCCCCAGCCGCCGTCGTTCAGCAGTCCGTATCAGTGGCCCGAGACCGATAACGCCGCCTCCCCTCCTGTGGAGAGCGGCCACGCCCTTACCAGGATCTCGCCGATGAAGGCGTTGGCGCGCACAATGTCCAGCGTGGTCACGCCGAAGATGCGCTTGGGGTCGTACACGCCGGCCTTCTTGTAGACCTCGGTGGCGATGGGCACGGTGCTGTTCACCTGGGGGTCAGAGGTCGCCGATTCCGGTCAATGGTCACCATCCATGCCAGAGGTCATCGATAAGAAAAAAAAACGGCCGAGATAAGAACAAGGAAAAAGTCTGGAACCGACTATAAGCAGAATGCGACATATTTCAAAATCACTCACACCAATGGACGCACTTCCTAGGCTTTCTCCAATTTCTCGGCCCGCCCAACACAGCCAAGTCAGTGTTACAAGCTACAGCCTCGTACGTTTCAGCTCCACCCATCGCTGCCAACAGTGCTGTCTCCACACCGACAGAGCCCTCAGACAGTCCAGCCGGCCCCGGCGACGCCACCTACCGGGTTCGAGATGATGGCCACGAACGCCTTGGGGCAGACCTCGGCGGCCGCCTTGCACAGGTCGCGCACGATCGAGGCGTTCGTGTTGAAGAGGTCGTCGCGGGTCATGCCGGGCTTGCGGGGCACGCCGGCGGGGATGACAACCACCTCGCAGCCCTCCAGGGACGCCTGCGATGGAGGAGGGGGTGGAATATTACTCAGCGGGTCAGACAACATTAAATGGCACTTCAGGAGCACTTCCGACACTGTCGATGGTTGACTTTGAGACTATGAATCATTAACATTACTGAGTTACTCGAATATATTATTGTTGGCCCTATTATATAATATCTACGCTGACAAAATACTCATGGACCATAAGCTGTTGTTTGAGCTCATTCTGCTCATCCCAATGAGCCCAGTGCCCAAAATCCAATTACTGTGCGATTACCTTGAGCTGGTCGGGTCCGACGAAGCCGGTGACCTTGGCCGGCGACTCGATGTGGCTCAGGTCGGCCGCCACTCCGGGCGTGTGCACGATGTCGTAGAGGGACAGCTGGCTGACCTGCGGCGCCTGTTTCATGAGCAGCGACAGCGGCTGGCCGATGCCGCCGCTGGCGCCCATCACCGCCACCTTGTGCTGATTCTGTAATTACAACATCATGTCAATGTGTGGAGGGAGAGACGGAGATAGAGGGGGAGGGAGAGAAGGAGACAGAGAGGGAGAGAAATAGATATACAGCGTGTCCCACAAATAATGTCACACCTCTTCAGCGTCCATTGCATGAACATAACGAACATGAGAATTGCGCTTTAGTTGCATAGGTATGTATTCCTCTCCTATCTGGAACAGGCAAGCATACGATCTGGCATGCCAGACATCAAGTTGTCCAGCTCCTGCAAACTGATCTTGGACAAAGCGGCTCGGACATTCCTGGTCAGCGTGCCTTCGGGCGTTGCTGTTTGTTCACCTCTTCCTGGACGATTACCCGCCCATTTTCTATCGTCGGCGACAAGTCAGCGCTATTTCCCGGCCATTCGTCCTTCTCGCCGAATGCCGGGAAGTGCGATCGACACTACTCCTGTCATTCCAGTTTGATGGGCCAGGGCGCCATCCTGTTGAAAGATGGCACTAGACATGTTCAGCAGAAGTTTTTGGCTGGAGGCGTCGCTTCATAGGCTTAAGCTTTAGAGACATCCTCAGGTACCGATGGATTGTCGACTTGGTGACTGGATGATCATTGGCAGTCAGCCTCCTTGCCAGTTTATATGTCGATTGGCCTCTCTTTGGCACCGACATCGCGTCAATAACGATTTTCGCTGCGTAGCTGACGGAACTCTTCCCACTGCGACCCAGCTTGTTCTTAAGCGTCTGCCCGCCTCTGTCCGCCTCTGTTGCGTCGTATGTTCGCCTCTGTCGCGTGACGACCAGCGTCAAATCGTGCAGATACTCATGCCCATCGCATCGGCGATCTGGCCGTGTGTCATGTCGCCGGTGCCCAGTACCCATGCTGGCAGCACTACTGCGGGTCGATAAGCGCTGCTGCTTTGCCATCCTAGACACCTGGTGCAGTGTGCGCGTCGGGTACAGCCCTAGAAATGACCTCTGTTCACCTCCTGACCAGTCAGGGTCACAGCATTTGAGCATCACACGACTAGAAGAAAAACAATGGTTTGAGAGCCAGTACTGGTGAAATAATCAATATTGTGGAAAGGTGTGACATTAATTTCGGGACACCCTGTATAGAAAGATAGATAGAGAGATACAGAAATGGAGCCATGAAAAGCAGAGAGAGAGAGAGAGAGAGAGAGAGAGAGAGAGAGAGAGAGAGAGACAGAGAGAGACAGAGAGAGACAGAGAGAGACAGAGAGAGACAGAGAGAGACAGAGAGAGACAGAGAGAGACAGAGAGAGACAGAGAGAGACAGAGAGAGACAGAGAGAGACAGAGAGAGACAGAGAGAGACAGAGAGAGACAGAGAGAGACAGAGAGAGACAGAGAGAGACAGAGAGAGACAGAGAGAGACAGAGAGAGACAGAGAGAGACAGAGAGACAGAGAGACAGAGAGACAGAGAGAGAGAGAGAGAGAGAGAGAGAGAGAGAGAGAGAGAGAGAGAGAGAGAGAGAGAGAGAGAGAGAGAGAGAGAGAGAGAGAGAGAGAGAGAGAGAGAGAGAGAGAGAGAGAGAGAGAGAGAGAGAGAGAGAGAGAGAGAGAGAGAGAGAGAGAGAGAGAGAGAGAGAGAGAGAGAGAGAGAGAGAGAGAGAGAGAGAGAGAGAGAGAGAGAGAGAGAGAGAGAGAGACATAAATCCTTAAGTCTTTTGTCCCTTTATATCTCTTGCCTTTCTTATGTCAATTTTTACCATCTCACTCTGCTCCGTTTCTCTTCCCTTAGCTTTATGCTCTCTGTCATCCAGGCTGAAAAACATGGCAGGTTTTGACGAGATCTCGTCGGGGCAGCTCTCACAATCGGGGCAGAAATTGGGGCAGGAATGAGAAATCTCGAGGCAGAGATAAGAAAAAGATGGGAGCTGGGCTGCCCTGGGACAATTATCCCATTTGGGAACAAGAATTGGGCTGCAACGGGGCTCTCAGCACCCTGATTCAGGGCAGAATTTTGTCTGCCCCGAAAATCTCGTCAAGCTCCCTGCCACCTTTTGCAGACTGGTCTGTCATTCTTTCCAGTTTCCACCTCATTCTCTTGTATCTGTCCTGCCCCCAACCACTTTCTTCACTTTAACTGGCTTATTTCTCTAAGTTATGATCAATATTCTAATATATTTCAATATCTGAAACAGGTACCTACTCTGACCCTCTGTGCACTGACCACCAACATTGACATTGACATGCCTGGTTTTCTACTCGACTCTGGTGGAATATGATAAAATATGAACAACTGTTTAAAAGATAAGTGGGGGAGCATGCACCATATCTAACTACCTTCCAAACTCACCAATAAATCTCATGGAATCCGAATACCAATAAAAAAGGAAACTGAAATGCAAACCATGGTTGCAACAAGGCACCCAGCACGTTACCTGACTGGAAACAGAGAAGCTCCTAGCCGCTGACTTCAGGGAGCTGACATTTTGCGGGCGAACAAATCTAGAGAACATTTTGAAGGTTTTAGTAAGCCTTTACCACAAAAATAATAATTTATTCAGCACAAGAGCGGACGCCCGACTCCCCCGTCCTTTCGTTCCGAGGTGAAGAGGTCGCAGCAGCTGATTGGCATCTGCTCATGCGCATGAAAAGGAAGAAAATTTTATAGTACGAAGAAAATCATTGAAGATATTTGGCACATCAGAAAGTTGCAATTCGATTCCTTAGCTAAAAACTCAAATATACAATGAACTTGTCAAATTAAAAAAGCCAAACTGTATTAAAAAATGTTGTGTTTTTCATAGAAATGCTGTTATAATAGGTCCTGACATTCGAGAGTCATAAACAACGCGACAGAGACGTATTTCTGCGAGACAAAATAAGCGCAGCTTGCCTTTATTCGTGTTCAAGCTGTGTTTTCAGGTCTTCATTGATGTTTGCTAGAGATACGCATTTTTCAATAAGATTTGGATATTGAATTTCATTTTTACAATTTGAAGTTCAAATTTAGTGTACTGTTTCAATTTTTCTAATCGTTTATGCTTTCCACTGCGGTTGAATCGTGAAACAAAAATGTTGATAATTTGCTTTTCTTGCATACTTCTTTTAAAAGTCTAGCTATTGAACAGGATTCAAAGTGTATATGGGTTGCAACTTGCAAGCTGGCAGTTTCGCGCCATCGCTGGTAGCGTCGTGTGGTCTTTTTGCGATTAGATAGTTTTTCCTTTGCATTTTGCATTTTGCATTTTGCGCTTGCCTTTTATCGCTCCTGCGATAAAAAGAGGGCTGCCCGCGCGTTTGTGAGCGTTCCAGGACTGGCCCCGTATTTAAAAAGCACTGATCTTTCCCTCGGCGTTTCGGCTTCTAGAAAATTCTTTTCGGCTAGCAACGGTAAGATAACGCTCACGTTTGGAAAAAGAGCGTTTTTCATATTTCTCACTTCTGGACCTTCAAGGCATTTTCCCTAACTTTTCCACTGCATCTGAGTTTTCAACTCCATCTCGGACTCAGGTTTAGGATAACAGCCTGTTTGTGGCTGTTCCAGTTCCTTGCCTCGTGGTTTTTGGCACCATTTTCTTGGTCAGTTAATTTATCATCTCTTGCTCTTGCTCTTCTTACTCCTGCTCTTAGGTTCAGTCTGCTGGTCAATTTTTCAAACTGGTTCATCTTTGTCCTTCCTCTTCGGCCTTCGCTCCATTGATTTTGTACTTGTGCTCACTGCTCTGTTCCACATCTCATCTCGTATCTCACACCATCACATTGCTCCATCTCCTGGCTTAAACCCCATAGTGAGGAAACATGCCACCAAAAACAGGCAATCCTAACAGATCTGCTGGAAGTACAGCTTCAGCTAGTCAGACCACTGTGCCAGAGGGTTCAGCATTTCTGCTGGTGCGGTATGAAGATAAAACCCTCAGCTTCAAAAGCACCAGCCCCTACAAAATCAGGGACTCTCTAAAACTCATCCTGTCTAAACGGCCGGAGAAGGTTACCCCAACCCGCAGTGGTGCACTCTTGATCCAAACAAGGGACCGCACCCAGACAGAGACACTTCTGAATTGGTCTTCCATTGAGGGAAAGAAAATCCAGGTCATCCTAGCTGATAAGCTAAACCACCGGGAGGGGCTAGTGTATGCACCTGAGCTTGTGGAGGAGTCAGTTCAGGCTATCCTGGATGAAAGCGTCATGCAAGGGGTGACCATGGTTACACGACTACCATCAAAAACCCACCGTCCGAGTCCCCTGCTGAAAATCAGGTTCGCTGCCATGCTCCTCCCCTCCCACTTCTACGCTGCCTTCCTACGTTACGAGGTACGACCTTGTATCCCCCTACCACGCAGATGTGGGCAGTGCCTGAGGTATGGACATGGCAAAAACACCTGTCGGAGCCGCACTCGATGCGCACGCTGCTCTGAGGACCACTCGTCCGAAGGATGCACCGCCCCGCCCCGCTGTGCAGCATGTCAGGGACCACACCCTGTGACGGATAAAAAATGTCCTGTCTGGATGGAATTGGCTGCCGCCCTCCGTGCTGAGACTCACAATCCCACCACCAGGAGTCCGGACGTGTGGCCGAGCCTCCCGACCCCTCGAGCCCCTACAGGCAAGGATCGGCCATCCACGGTCACCACTGGCACCCAAACGGATCCGGCCCAGCCAAGCGCGAACCAAGCGTCCCCTCCTCATGCCCCCCTGCCGGCCCCAGAGGAGACTCGTCCTCCCGCAGTGTCCGCCGGAGTCCAGCACTCGCACGCACCGCCCACCGTGCAGCTGCGCCCACCCGGTAGGGCCATCGAAGAGAATCACTCACTCCCATTACCCACCGAGGAGCCAAGCTCTCCTCCGTCAACCACCGAGGGACAGAGTCCGCCAACACCGCGCGAGGAAGGACACTTCTCCACCTCGATCATCAGAGAGCAGCGCACAGCGATGCTTCCGAACGCAGCCGCGTCCCCCGCCAAACAACAGCCATCGAACACTGAAAACGCCCGAACGGAGACGTATAGCGAGAACGACACTGGGGACGAGTCGCTGACGCAGTTCAGCCCTGAAAGAAACAAAGCGGAGGCCCCCACTGTGCCCGTACAAGCGACCCCGTTCCCCGCCTCTCACCACACCCAGGCCCCGAAAGCGTCACAAGGCCCACTTTTTGGCTCCGATGACGACACTTTCGACTCCGCCAACACTAGTAGTGACAACGAGGAAACCCCGAAGCTACTCGCCATGACCCCAATGTCACGACTACCGTCAGCCACCTCTGACAGTGAATCTGACACTTCCACCCTTCCCGATCCGCGACCGAACACCCGCCTCCGAGCTCGGTCATCAAGGGAGCGGAAAAACATGGGCATCCGATCTCAACCCGTGACCAAGCGGGCTTTCGTTCCAGAAGAAAGCGCGTAGAAGGCTAAAGAGGAAGAAAGTTAGCTATGGCTAGGGACATGCTACTCCAGTGGAACGTAGGAGGGCTGCTAACGCACCTATCTGAATTTAAACAATATTTGCGGAAAGAATCCCCTCTCGTAGCAGCCATTCAAGAAACGCACTTTCGGGATTCTGATAACTACAATTATAATGTTTCTGGCTACACCCTTTATAGACACGACATAAATCATACTAATCGACAAGGAGGTGTGGCCCTATACATAGCTAACGCAGTTCCACAACGGCAAACAAACTTGACTACACCACTCAACATCGTTGCGGCTACTGTGTCACTTTTCAATCGCGACATCCTAATTGCTTCTCTCTACCTACCACCTAACTCTCCTCTAATCACACGACATGCTATGGACCAATTGCTAGCTCAAATGCCTGATAATTGTCTACTTCTTGGTGACTTTAACGCCCACAACCCTTTGTGGGGCAGCCGGCTTTTGTCGGCGCGCGGAAGGATAGTGGAGGCTGAGCTTAACCGGCGATCACTGGTGTGCCTGAACAGTGGCAGGCCCACATACCTTAGCCATAGTTACCACACAACATCAATGATTGATCTTTCTATCGCTTCTCCCCGCGTAGCACCACTCTTCAATTGGAATGTAACTTCAGATCCTCTCTTTTCCGATCATTTTCCTATCCACATAAGTCTTACGATTAGCAATACTTTACCTCGCGCGCCGACTTTGAAAATGTGGCAAACAAATAACGCTAATTGGGACGCATTTAACACGAGTATAAGCCACAATACGTCTAATAGCATTCATCAAACTGTAGATAGCTTTATGAACGCAGTAGTACTTTCAGCCAAAGAGACTTTGCGAGAAAAGAATGTAACAACCGGTTCTTCAAATAGGCCAAAAAATGTAATATGGTGGAATTGGAAATGCCAGCGAGCGAAAGCTATTAGAAAAAGAGCATTCCGAAACTTTCAAAAATGTATTTGCGATAGACATGCGGAACTATACACAGCTGCACGAAAGGAATGTTCTAAAGTAATCTACGCAGAAAAAAAGGCAGCGTGGGAAGAGTATGCATCCAAGTGTAACAGATTCACACCACTGGCCGAACTTTGGGGAAATGTGCGCTCTTTCGCTTCTCGAAAAACCCATCTCAGAGTCTTTCCACAGCTGCTCTCCAACGGTGTCTTCGTAACTGATCCACTCGCTGTTACCAACCTATTCGCAAAACATTTCGCCGACGTATCTTCCTCGAATATCTACTCTCCTAATGTTCACCGGTCTCTAACAGCAAAAACAGCGCGACTTGACTTTTCCTCTACAAACTCCGAATCCTATAACGCTCCTTTCACCCTCTATGAACTTAAACTATCCCTAGCAAAGACGAGAACTAAAACATCAGTTGGCCCAGATGGTGTTCCCTATTCCTTTTTTACCAATCTTAACGAATTAAACCTCTCTACACTCTTGACTACTTTCAATGATATGTGGCTAAGCGACTCCTTTCCGGATGGCTGGCTTAGCAGTACAATTATTCCCATCCTCAAACCCGGTAAGGATAGTAGCCTAGCAGGTTCCTATCGTCCCATCGCCCTTACCAATTGTATTTGCAAAGTGTTTGAGAGAATGGTGAATACACGTCTCCGATTCTTCCTTGAGAGCAAGTGCATCATCGACAGCTGTCAAAGTGGTTTTCGCAGAGACCGAAGCACGGCGGATAACGTGCTGCGTCTTATTACTGACGTCCAAACAAATTGGGAGCGTCGTCTGCCGACCGTCGCGGTGTTCCTGGACCTCGTGGCGGCTTTCGACAAGGTACATACTTCCACCATTATTTACAAACTACACTCCCTCGGAATTAAAGGCCACCTGGCAGCTTTTCTACGCAACTTTCTCATGCCCAGAACTTTTCGAGTTCGATGTCAAACGACATATTCGGACAGCTTCCCGATGGAACACGGCGTACCCCAAGGTAGTGTGTTGTCGCCAACGCTTTTTCTGATCGCTCTAAACGATATCCTCCTGACGCTCCCGCGCGTACTGACTTTTTCAGTACGATATTCTTTGTTTGCTGATGATATTGCTCTATGGGTCACACACAAAAATTACAAGAGGGCGTACTTCATCCTCCAAGCAGCTATCGACCACTGCGTCAACTGGTGCATGGAATGGGGGTTCTTCCTATCTGCTCCCAAATCTGCCATGATCGTTTTCAAACGTGGACCACCCCCGTCCCTGAATGACTCGCCTCGAATTGAGGGAACAGCTATTCCGTTTCATGAGTCTCATAAATTTCTAGGAATCATACTAGACTCAAAACTGACCTTCAGGCTTCACGTTGATCACATAAGAACACGTTGCATCAAAAGACTTAACGTTCTAAGATGTATCAGTGGCTTTTCCTGGGGTGCTGACAGAAAAACTCTATCGATGTTGTATATTGGCCTCATTAGATCAACTATTGAATACAACTGCTATCTATTTAACACAATCTCGCCCACATTGTGCAAAAGGCTGGAAGCCGTTCAGTCTACGTGCCTGAGGCTGATAACCGGGGCTTTTCGTACCACCCCCGTCCTCGCCCTACGAGCAGAATCCGCCCTACCTGCACTTAAAGACCGACGCCTCTACTTACTAATGCGTTACTACTATCGTGCGAAAAGCGTTCAAAACCACTTATCTATACCCGCAATAGAGCGAAGAAAGCCTCGAACGCGGCGACCGCTACGAGGATCCTGCTTTCTCCCTGATTCTCTTGAGGAAGCGCACACATCTTTCAACATGTGCCGGTTTGACGTTGCTCGCAAACCCCCTCCTACGCCCTTCTGGACCCGTAGAAACCCAACAATAGAATTTCTTTTCGACGACTGCAAAGAGTATATATCACCATTAGAGAGTGTTATGCTTCTTCGAAGCTACATGGAACAAAACGACGATTCAGCCTTTTTCTACACCGATGGCTCGTGCACAGAGAATAAGGCTGGTTCTGCAGCCGTGGGACAAGGATTCGAATTCAAAGCTCGCCTCCCTGATTACAGCACCATCTTTACTGCAGAGGTATATGCGATAAGAAAAGTCCTCGCATACATCAAAGCGGAAAATATCGAACGTGCTACGATATGCACTGACTCTAAATCGACACTTCAGGCCCTCAAACGGAAAGAAAACGTTACCCATCACGGCATCCATAATATCCACGAAATACTTCTGGAACTGACGGCAGCACAGCATGTTACTTTCCTATGGATACCCAGCCATCACGGCATTGCTGGTAATGAACGAGCGGACGCCCTTGCGAAGGAAGCTACACTGCTCCCTGAGTCGGTAGTAGAACCTATGGCGCATGGAGACGTACTGCACATAGTCAAAATTAAGTTTGCGGAGTATTTGCAACGAAAATGGAATCAAACTCACGCGCCACATATCTACGCGATCAAACCAAGGCTCGGAATTTGGCACACTTGCAATCAGCCGAACAGGATAAGAGAAGTTATCCTAACTAGGCTGAGATGCGGTCACACCCGCCTCACCCACAGTCACCTTTTTGACAGAGCAGGCCCGCCTGTATGTCAAAATTGTAACATACGGCTGACCGTCGAACATCTACTAATCGGATGCCAATCATTCCGAAACGAACGCCGGCACATCACAAGGTACCTCGCTTTACATCGTCTAAATTTTGACATGCCGACCATTCTTGGTGATAACCCCACACTAACAGACTTGGTACTCGACTTCATAATAAACTCTAAACTAGTAGAAGAACTCTAGCGCGATGACGACTTAAAGGCTTTTGCAGACCCGCACCTCCCCCTGAGCCTGGAACAGCGGCCGGACTCAGAGACGAGAGTATGTCGTTGATACTGTGCCCGAAAACTCCAAAAGATCCTTGACCCCAGGCCCTGAGCTCAACGATCGGGAGCGATGTGGCCGGGTCGGGGATCGCAAACAGACACGTCACAGTTGCCTGAAAAGGCGACCGGAGTCCACCTCGCCCCACACACACGCCTTCGAGCTGCGAAGCGGCGCTGCAACGTTCCTGGCCTCCTCAGCTGCTTTAGCATCTCTAACTTCGGGATGAGGACAACCAGCAGGTAAACCCTAACGTAAATAATAGGGTTTTCCCCACGCACATGTAATCCGAAGCATCCCCCCCCCCCAATCAGCAGAGTTATTTTGCAATTGGCCCCTCTTTACCTTTTGAAAAGTTACATATGCGTGGGTTTCCCTATTTTGCTATTAATAAAGTGGCCACCGGTCTCACTTCATGAGCCGGGTATAGGGGTCACCTCCTCGCGAGGCGAAAAACGAAAGTTGAGGCCACTAAAAAAAAAAAAAAAAAAAAAAAAAAGCAAGCTGGCCAGTGTAAGTTTCACTGTCATTTATTTTTATATTATTTATTCATCTCATTTCTTTCATTTATTCATTTATAGTCATTTATTTTATTTATTTTTAGAACAGCAAGACGAATAAGAAGAATCGACGCTAATAGTTAAGTCTGACTGATGCGTCGTTAAATAACCAAGAAAACAAACAAACAAACTCATTTACCTATGTGTCTTAACGTAAATTTATGGCATAGTACATGGATATGGGTTTTCCCATCTTGTCTTGCTGTAAAAGTGGCCACCGGTCTTAGTTAGGACGGCCGGTCTTTTTGTGCGGCGTAGTTAGGTTGCCGCCCTCCTCGCGAGGCCGGTAACGTAAGTTAGGGCCACTAAAAAAGGGCTTTGACCACTAAAAAAGTAAATATATAGGTTTTAAGTTTATATCAATATTGGGTAGGTAGGGCCTTGGGTTTTTAGGGCCGCACTATAGATGATTTTTGTCTTGAGTTGGGTCGGTCCGTCTGCACGCGATCAAAGATCCCGACGATAACAGACCATTGACCACTTGCTGTGCTGCCATTTATAGGAATGGCAAAAAACTTTGAATTGGCAGTCTAGTGATATTAGAGCTCAATGGGCATCATTGATGCACTTCATCGCGAGTATGTCTCATTGGGTATTATTTCGAGCTTTTCATATTTTTACCCACTTGTCTATTTCTTCACAAGTGAAAATTGCCAGTACCTCACAGGTCTCATAATTGTATCAGATACTAAACCACATATTCAGGAAGAACAAACTAATGTAGACAAATTGTCAAAACAGTAACTTATCTCCAAAAAGTACAATAACTTCAAGAAATGGTATGAAGAATGAGAAACCACTTATCCGTGATATAGATTGCCATGATCTTGGAGCAAATGGTACGGTACCTATGTTGATGTGTCTACTGTGATAATCAAACACTATTTCTCTTTCAGGTCTGATTAGCTAAGAGCACAAACTTAAGCACCACCCTTTATTCTCCTGCTTGCAATGGGTAAGAATGGGAATGCCTACTGACTGTACCTAGTTATGTTTTTAATTTTGTTGCTATTGCTATATCTTTGATCATGTGTATATTTGTGTGTTTGGGTAAATATATGTAATGCACAGTAATGTCTTGTCATTTTAAATCTGGGCTATGTGCAGTATGCACTATGCATGCATCTGTATCTGTTATTTCCTCTTGTCTTCTGTCTCCTGTCTCATGCCCTGTTCTCTGATTTACTTATTTCTCCTGTTTCCTATCTCTAGCCTTATTCTGTCCTCCTTTCCATGTCTCTCTCCCTCTTTGCCTCTCTCTCTCTCTCTCTCTCTCTCTCTCTCTCTCTCTCTCTCTCTCTCTCTCTCTCTCTCTCTCTCTCTCTCCTCTCTCTCCTCTCTCTTTCCCTCTCTCTCTGTACTCTCTCTTTCCCTCTCCCTCCCCCTCTCTCTTTCCCTTTCCCTCCCCTTTCCTTTCCCTCTCCCTATTCCTCTTCCTCTTCCATTTCCTCTCTCCCTTTTTCTCCTCTACCTTCTCTTTTCTTTTTTTCATGTGTAGATAATAATATTTACCATCTGTTTTCCATGTCCAATGTCCATTGTCAATGCTAGTTGCTGGAAAATGTACCTTGATGTTAATATTAAATTATCTTGATGTTTTTTCCCTATTCCAGATATCAGTTCTAGACATGTTGGATTCATTGGTGCTGGAAACATGGCCAAAGCCATTGGGAAGGGAATCATCCAAGCAGGTATGTGTGATTCTAATATCTTATTATAATTGTACACAAACCTGGAAAACATGAACAGTGAAGTGATAATCACATAGTTGAATATTGTCCCTGCATTCTTTTCATTGTTTTGTTTCAGTATTTGTCATTGGAGTACACTGTAACTCTTCTCTAATGTTTAATTTTCAGGGCTTAACCCTCGCCCATATTCGTGTATTGCCGGACGCTGACGTACGGGGAAGGTGGTCTGTTGGACCCCTCCCCCCCCCCCCCGATGATCGGCCCCTAATTGAGTTAGAAGTTCACGGAAAAAAACGAGCGTGTTGCACGTAACGAGAGAAAGCCGACAATACCTAACTTTGAGGTCGTACATCATTGGTTGACCTTTCAGGTCAGGTCAATATCCCAAAGGCTCGGAAAATCGGGACCTGCTAGAAGATCTTAAAGAGTGTGCCTACTCCTAGTATTGACATGCCACTGAAACGGTCCCGTTTGCAGGTTTATTGGATGCCTCTCATGTGCATGCCAGTGCTCCCAGCCAGACGAACCTGAAGGACTGGGCCTCTTGGGGCGCCGTCACCACTACGGACAACTGTGAGGCATTGGGCTGACATCGGGTGGAGGGGGTGTTGTGGTGACTTGTAAATGAGATGCTGGTACCGTTCTTCTTTTTTTTAAGGAGACTGGTGATGTTTTGACAGCTTTGACTTTTGCAGTTTGTTGTTTATGAAGGATGTTTCGTCATATGCTGGACGATTTGTTCTCACGAGTCACGAGTCACGACCAATTTTGCGAATGTATTTTCATAAGCCTTACGTCTTCGTTGGACGTTGTTTGTCATTGTTTTGGGGTGCATGTCTCTCTAGATCTCTCGTTGTTTGTATTTGCTGTCTATGTGCACCGCGATGATTCCATTGATATGTTAAATTCACTGCACTGAACCCACTGAATGCTTGACTTGGTGCTGACGTGGATCTGCTTTGTCGCAGGCGAGATCCTGGAGCAGTGCGACGTCGTCTTCTTGGCCGTGAAGCCGCACTTGCTGGAGCGCTCGCTGGAGCAGCTGAGCGGCAGGATGTCGGCCGAGCAAAAGGACAACATCCGCACGGCCAAGAAGTTCTTTGTGTCGGTGATCGCCGGCCTGAAGCTGGACAGGGTGACTGAGGTCAGTGATACGACTGGACGTCTTTGGTATGATAGCGGCACTTAATTGTTTAAACAAAAGATACTAGCATTTTTGTGTATAAACGCGTTCCCTACTGGAGCGTTTCGGGGAATCTTATCCATCGTAGCTTTGCTGGTAGCTTTGCTGATCATCATCCCGTCAGTCTGTTTTTTATGTCCTTACTGATGTTTGTCCACCCCTCCTGATACTCTGACTCGAGTCACAATGTACTGACGTCAGTCTTGAATATGTTGTAGGTGCTGGAGAAGCAGCTGGACGTCAGCCCGGCCTACGTCATCCGCACCATGCCCAGCACTCCCTGTATGGTCGGAGAGGGGATCTGCGGTGAGTTCGACCCCACACGCCAGCTGTCGTGGTTCCTCCAGCTCTGGAGTAATAATAACTGGAGTGGAGTCTGATGAGTCCAAGGTGGCTACTGCTCTGGAACGTAGAGTATATGTCTGTGGTTTGTCTGAGCTCAGATTCTACCGTGGAAATATGTATTCAGTTGCAGAATCGTGCTGTGCGCGATCGGTCTTTCATACTCGTACATCTACTGACGTCCTCATCACCAAGTCGTCCCCGTACCTTTGTCAATGAGCTAGTGTACTCACTGCTGAGCTCATGCCTCCTTTGCTTCTGGTGACCTCTCGTCGCTTTGACGGATCTGCATAATCCGCACATTCGCTGCTTTATCACCTGCTTCCTGCTTCTGAATAATACAATCATTTGTGATAAGAGACCTTGTAAATCTGTTGAACCGCTATGAGCTACTCGATCTATGAATCTATGGTACGAAGCGTATTCACCCGCCTTGGCATCGCTAGACCATCCCCATGGCGTGGCCCCGTCTGTACCCTTAGGTTTCCATCGGTCTCGTCTGCCTGCTTTGTCTGACTCGTAATCCTCTCCGGGCAGCCTACTGCGTTCCATCCAACAAGCGCGAGCTTCCCGAGTACTCGGAGGTGGTGGAGCGCATCTACTCGGCGGTGGGACGGTGCAAAAAGATGGACGAGATGCACATTGACGCCGTCGGCGGCGCGTTCGGCAGCGGCACGGCTTTTGTGAGTACCGCTATACCCCGTCAGTCCCGCTGCATGAGGTGATATACATGTATTGTTATGAAGCAATCAGGTGCGGCGTACTCTTGTGTGTCTGTCAACTACCATCAGACTTGTATTATCTTAATAGTGTCACATTGCACTCAGCAACTGCAGCCCACACACTGCACCTTCTTCAATTTCAAAATCCGTAAAACACGCTAGTGGCAAAAGACTTGCATCTGTTTATTGAAAATGACATAGAAACAGCGTGCAAAGGGGACCAATAGGAGCAGCGAGGGAGTACAAACGATCATTGAGCGTCGTTGGCTCCGGCGAAAGTGACGACACTAAATGTCGAGTAGCTAGTGGGCCGCTCGAGCAAAGCACTGCCGGTGTCCGACCGTCAGAGCATGTCTTATCACCTAACGGCGATGAGACGCTCACGGCTGAGCTGCCGAAACAGTAACGGGGAAGCTGCCGATTCTCCTTGGGCCCCACTCTGAGATCTCGTACAATAGGATGGCTTTCTGGTAGTGATGGTTCTCCTTATGGATATTGTGGCTGGGGTCAGTGATGAGATACATGTGAATTGTAATGTGGAACGTGCAGTATGTGGGATAATTATGAAGTCGTGTATCTACCCTGGAGGTAATGTGCGAATGACAATTGTGCCGTGAACGTGTGCAATGTGCATATTGTGCTGCTGACGAAATGTCATATGAGTATTAATCATCAAGGAAGAGGCCACTCGACGTATTGGCTGAAGCGAACAACATTTAACATTATTGTGCATTTTCGGGCGGTATAAGTCAGCGTTGGTAACATTCACATAAGACGCGCCTGGTTTCAAGACTTATTAGCTAAAGCGAAGCAGTTACGGTACAAACGACAAACAGACGTCAGAGCCCATAAGATCGGGATAAATACTGGTCCATCACAGAGGCGCGGGTTAAGCTGTATCAAAACGTAGTGCATCGATCGTTCATAGTGAACCGTGCGTGCTGGTCTGCTGAGGCATTGGTAGTCGGGAAGGGATGGATTTACAGTGGCGTTCATTGGACCCACGGTACTGTGAACTGTGTTGGCAGGAGTTGCAGTTGAAATCGGTCGATGATTCTATATTCCCTGGTATTATAGTAACGTTGTTTGAGAAGATCGTTGCAGATTCTGAGCGCATTTCTTTGACAAAATGCGATCACTCTTATCCTTATGATCCCATTTGCGAGGTTGCGTGCTGTAATGCGGAAGCGAACAAACATTGACTGTGTTGTAACTTGGTAGCCGTCTGACGTTGGCTTTCCTAGGCTTTTCGTAAAAGCTATCTAACGTGTTGCGAACTTTAATGATCCACCAATATGTAATGGAGTGAAATTGTTGCTTTTCCAACATATGGTTTATGTGAAATGGAGGATAATTTATGCAAGTCAGTCAACTCTCGACCGTCAAAATAGCCTTGGCTACCAGCATTACATGGTCAATGAATGCTCAACTTTCCGCTTGCTTTTGGTCTTAAATGTTTACGGAAGATCTCTTTGGAATTTAAATTACGATGAACGTCCTAAAGGTGCCAGGTGGCTACCGTGTGTTAGGCAATATATAGCAACTCATTTTTATTCATTTAATGTCTACCGACCCCAGGCTGTGATCAGTAATCCCACCGTGTCAGCTTTGTACTTTGATCTCTCGAAGTCCACTACTGCTACGTATTGCTCTGGGAACACATATGCTGCTTGGCATGGGTGCTGAACATGGCCCTGACGTGTCCGTGGTCACATACGCGGCTCACCCAGCTGTGGCCGCCATCCCGTGTTGCCGGGAGTGGTGCGGGTGCGGCCCGCCGGTGCCGATTAGGTTCCGTCGTGGCTCTGTCGGGTCACGGCCGACTGCCTGCCGAGGAGGCGTCGGCGGCTGATGGTGCTCTGCAGGAGGTGGCAGGTCTCCCAGACCAGGTGGCCGGCGTGTACGGGGCTGTGCCGCGGGCTGGGGCTGCCCCCCGGACTGCGGGCCGGCCTCGGGTCGGCGCTGGGCGGCGCCAACCGCCGCTCGGCGTCCGCAGCGGGCTCCGCGGCCGGCGCACCGTCCGGGCCACAGAGCAGCACCCGCAGCAGGTCAGACAGCGACACCACGCCGCCCACCCGGCCGGCGTGGTCCACCACGATGAGCCGGTGCACCTGGGCGCGGCCGGCGCGCTCCAGCAGCGTGCCCAGCGTGTCCTCCAGGCGGCAGGTGACCACGGCGCCGGGCGGACCGGCCGCCGACAGCGGCTCCCGCAGCCGGCCGAACTCTCCGGCGGCCGCCTGGGACAGCAGGTCGGCCTTGGTACAGACGCGCACCAGCCGGCCGGCGGCGTCCACCACCGGGAGGGCGGAGATCCGGCGCCGCAGCAGCGCTCCGGCCGCTGCCAGTAGGGTGGTGTCGGGCCGCGCCAGCTCCAGGCCCTCGAACTTGCCGCACTGCAGCGTCCGCAGCGTCTGCTGCAGCAGCGCCGGCCGCGGCAGCTCGTGCTGGTGCAGACGGAGGAAGCGCAGCAGCCGCTGTCGGGTGACCAGGTGCAGGAGGTCGCCGGTGACGGGGTCCTCCACGGGTACGCGGTGTACGCGGTGACGCAGTAGGGCGGCCGCCGCCGTGCGCAGACTGTCTCCCGGCCGGACAGTGAGTAGCGGCCGGTGTGGCCGACCCACCCGCCACTCGCTCAGCCGCGGCGCCGCGGTGCCCGCCTGCGCGTGCTCCACCAGCATGGTGAGCAGATCGGTCATAGTGAGCATTCCGACCATCTGGTGGAGCTCACCGTTCCAGAGGGGCGCTGCACGCACCCCGTTCGCGCAGAGCACCTCGTACGCCTGGAACGCCGGCAGCTGAACGTCGCACACCACCAGCTTACTCGAGTGCGGCATCACGTCGTAGCAGCGATGGAAGTCGAAGAACTTGTCGAAGACGCGCCGCTGGTCGTTCTCGGAGATCGTGATGCTGGTCGGACCGCCGGGCTCGTCGCTTATTCGACTGAGGACGACGCGTCGCGGTGCCGCGCCCGACGCCGCGCGCGGCCATCCGTCGCCCTCGTGCAGCTGTAGCTCGGAGCTGGCCGCACGCAGACTAAGCCGCAAACAGTCGAGGGTCTCGGCGTACGCGCTGCGGCGCTGCTCGCCGCGCTCCTCCTGATCAGCGGAGGCGCTGCGGGCGCGCCGCTTGTTCCTCCGACCGCCGGCCGTCGCGGGGGTCGACGGCGGTTTGAGCAGCGCCGGGTCCGGGTCCGAGCTGAACCAGCCGGGCAGCCAGCGGTGCCGCGGACTGGGCGGAGGCTGGTAGCCCTGGTGGGCCACCCCGCCCTCCATGGCGGCTTCCCGCAGGCAGGTCACGCTCTCAGACCGATCTCGCTTTCGTCAATGAGTTCGGACTTACCCAGAAATATCGTTGTCTTTCAGCAGAGAAGATCGAATTGATCACTGCAGCTGTTCCGCCACTTCGCCACTAGTTGCTGTTTTGGCCCGCCGGCGGTCCGCTTCGTCGGTGTTCACTTCCGGGTCGACAGACCGTGCTTCCGATCCATACGGTTCCGGTCGGCGAGTGGACTCTGTTGGCGGCTCACCTGTGGATTGTTTGCAGTCCGCCGTCACGCGGCCGTCCGTGCACCGTGCCGCGGCGCTCCGTCGGTCGCCACTGCTCCGGCCACTGTGTCCGTCCGCGCCGGCCGGGAGCCGTGTCCCCGTGTCGGCGCGGCTCCTCGGGGGTGGCAGCTGGGCGCGGTCGATGGCCGCCGACCCGGCCGGACCCGTCCAGCCCGCGGCGCCGCCGTTGTATCGACCCGGCCCGGCAAGGTCACGGCCGGCGCTGCGGCAGCCACGGGCGCTCGTGCACCGCGCCCGCCCAGGGGGCTCCCTCCGCCACGTCCGGACGGCAACAGGTCCAGGGAAGCACCTGTGGCCGGCCCTCGCTGTGACGGAAACTCGCGCTTCCGCGCGGTAACGCAACAATGTGGCCTTACTCCGCTCGCGCTAACGGGAGATTGCGCACACCAACGGACATACACAGTTATCCGCATAGTAGCGAAACGGACCACTGTCACTTTTCACTGAGTACGAAACTATGGGGTCTTCTGCTAATGCTAAGCTACTCAAACTACTCACGGCAAGCACTGGTGAAACTACTCACCCGTATTGGCAGACCGCAGACGCGAGTTTTCCGGTAGTACAGGGACACCGTATGCACTTTCGTAGGTAATATACACCTGTGACATTGCCAGAAACAGCTACTAGTCATGACCTTCTTCGTCGTAACTTGCACCTGAAGCCTTCTCTTTTCGTTAAAAGCCTCCGGTATTCCACACATCAATGGATGCCTGCAACATTCCGTAATGAGACCAGGCTCGTACAACATTTCACACACCCGTAACATTCCTTAATTCCTCGTAACACACCCGTAACATTCCTTGTAACAACACGAAGCCGCAGCATCAAAGCAATAGCTAAAGCGTGAAATAGTTTCTGCTCAGTGAGGCTGTTTTAGTACACGCATGAATACCAATGGAAGCGCTCTTTCAAGGCAGATTCAGCTCAGTAAATAAACCAGAAGAAGACTAACATCTCGCTGGGAAGTGGGGAGTTTGTTGCCAAGGAAAAAAACCAGAAATTGAACAAATCTCACATGTATTCTATCATCCTAATTACCTCAGATAGTTGGGTCAATGTGAATCACCATTACCCTAAGTTTTCGTGAAAAATGACAGCTAAATTGGCATCCATTGAGCTATATTATATCCTGTCTTGATCGCTGTAGGTGCTGTACTGAACTAATGATATTCTAATGTGAGGGACACATTGAACAGCAATCTCTGTCTCATGGTATCCTAGTGGCACTGCCCAGACGCTGCCCAACGTGGCCTTCAGGCTCACATATTTGACCGTTTCAGTTTCACCAGCTGTTGTCAGCTCCTAGTTTCAACTCGCGATCCAATACCTATCCCATTTCACCCGATGGAGGTGATGGAAGACGTGATTTATTGACCATTCCCTGCAGTGTGGGTTCATATTCAAGGAGCAATAGGTATGAATGCAGGGCTCTCATCTAATAAACATTTGACCTGGAGTCTTCCTAGTTTTCCTCATCTGACACGTTGCGATTTGATGCGATTCGCATGGGGCGGTTTCTTTATCCCACCAACAGATGGCGTTAGCTGTCAACGCCTGCGCTGGTATGCTGTACCGCAAGACTGGAGCTTCACTGCGGGTGGGCTAATCGGAGTCCTGCTTTATGGCACGCTGATATGCGGCCGCTAGCCTTTTGTTTTCACATCAATATTGTCAATGAATTAGGAGGGCCCAGGGGCGCGGGAACTACTTTCCGACTGGGGGTGGGGGGGGGGGGGGGGCACACCATAATAGAGATAAACCTAGGGTACCCCCAAATATAGTTTTCTCACCGGTTTTAGGCCACTTATTTTTCATCCCTCGGCTTTTTCAACAAAAAAAGAAAACATTTGCAAAACAAAGTGTGGTATTCCGTCTCAAAGCTGTGGGGTCACCGCCCCCACGGCCCCGGAGTTGGGGGGGGGGGCAAGCTGCCCCCACTGCCCCCCCCCCCCCCCGGCTCCCGCGCCTATGTAGGAGGCTTCAATATTTGCTAATTTATTTATAGTCACCGTGATTTTATCAGTTAATCAACTTTGCCGCTGCATGCCTGCAACAGAAGCAGGTTGGCATATGTAGTTTCATAAATGACGCTATGTGTGCAGTTGGAAATGTCCACAAATACTCAACCTCACGTGGCAGCCGATCGCGGAATCGTCATTTATATGTTTAAACGCATTGAAGCCTGAATGTGACATACTTGTAGAGCTACTGAAGAGCGGTGATGCCGGATGCGGCCCAAGTCGCATGACATCATATGTAGCATGACAAACCTGGACAAGCCTACAACGTCAGCTCGCGAAACGCGATAGTAGCGGCTGGCAGCGGGTCGAGAAACAGGACCCTGTTCTCACTGGTCTGGGTTGGGATGGCGTTCGGGACACGTCCGCGACATCGCACAGCATATGGCTTTGAATCTAGGACTATACCTTTGAAATAGCATTCACAATTCACATATGTTTTCTTGGTTACCTAGTCTCTAGGTAATCGATGCGACGTTACTTATGATGATATCATGATCGAAAAGAGCTTGGCTCGAGAGCTCGAGCGCTTCTGCCGTGTTTTCTCATGAAGCTGATCAATTGAGTTGTCAAATACTCATTTCATATGTTCGGTACTGTTCCTGCTCAGAATATTAACTGGCATATTTCCAGAGACCAGAGACTAAATGTAATCGATTCGTCCACGGCAATGAGGTCCTTTCCCTTCTTCGTTTAAAGCAGACAATAACACTGAATGGATTCCCCGTCCGCTTTGAATCAGTGAGAGCTGATTGATATTTGATACGCACCAGCAGAAGCGTAGGAATCGTTGGCTCTTATAGCGGGAACACCGTGTGATGCTTATTGTAGGTAATTTAGTGTGCTGGCAACTATGGGCCGATTGTCCCTCTGAATTTTAAACCTTAAACTTAAGCCCTCGGGGTCATTGTCTTGGCTCACTCAGCTCACAGTAGCGACATTCGAACCATCTACGTCATTAATTTTGATAGGGTTAGTGTTATCCTCTTCCTGATCCCTGTCGTTTGGCGACGATTTAAGCTCTTACTTATTGCGTAAAGTGTATGTAGTTTGGCTTGTGAGCCAAATGTAACGCACTACTTTTGATGGAGAAAATGCTAAACGAAGTTCTGTGGTGAGACTGGAGCAGAAAGTTGTTCAACATGTGGTTTCTGCTTCATTAGTGGGTTTTCGTTTGTTAACCCCTGCTCTTCTGTTTTGTTCTCAGGTGTTCACGTTCATTGACGCGATGGCCAGTGGAGCGGTGAAGATGGGACTTCCCTGGGCCACTGCCCGGGAACTGGCCGCACAAACGGTGAGTAAACTCCGCAGTCGCGCCGGGGTGCCGGGTGCGGCGCTGTGCGGGGCTCAGTGCCGCTTATAGACGGCGTGTCCGCGGCATTTAGCCGCCGCGGTGGGTTATGTGCGGCCCAGCGTCCGTACATCACTGTGTGCCCGTCGTGCCCAGCCGGCGTGGTAATATGACGCCGTCTTGTTATCTCGCCTGGCACGGACAGCTTTACAGCCGCGATGAATGCGAGTCTGGCCGGGTCGCTGTAATGGAAATCTGGAGCCGGGTTGGCGGGCGCCTGCGGGTCGGCCTGGCGCCGTCAGTGTTATACTGGGCTTGGCTTATGCGTCGCCAGCAAATTCTCGGCTAAATGTACATTTTTATATGTCTCATGGGCTCCCTGGGTGTTAGGCATCGGTATAGAATGGTGACGCCTCAATATTCTAACGCGATGTTTGCATTTCCAGGTGCTGGGTGCTGTAAGTACCAGAAAACTGTACACTAACTACCGCGATAACTGCGTTTTCCAGTTGCAGGTCGCTAGCAGGAGTGGGAAACTGTACAGTTACTCACGCGATATCTGCCTTATCCAGGTGCTGGGCGCTGGCCGGGCCGGGGAACTACACAGTAACTAACGCGATATCTGTCCTTTCCAGGTGCTAGGCGCCGGTAAGATGGTGCTGGAGACAGGCCGCCACCCGTGCCAGCTGAGGGACGAGGTGTCCTCACCGGGCGGAGCCACGATCGCCGGCCTCCACAAACTGGAGGATAGCGGTCACAGGTGAGCGCAACAGCAGGGACGGACGGGAGGGAACGGATCAGTGCTGACGGTATTTTGTCCGACTAACATGATCCACGAAAGGTATCGCTTCGTTTTGTCATGAAGTCTGATTGATGCTGATTGCTGATGTAAGCCGATAAGCTTAACGACATTTCAGCAATGATACTGCCACGGTGACTATAAATAGATACTGCGGTGTCGCATGACCCCATATTGATGGTGTGGTGGATTAGTTGAGCGGTAGTAAGATAGATGAGCGATCAATAATCCTGAGTTATTTGTCATTAGTTGGGTGGCTAATTAGAGCGCATTAATTAGGTGGTAGAGTCGTTTGTGAGCTACAGTAGCGACGGTGTCTGAACGCACCCACCTGTCGCAGGTCGGGTGTGATGTCAGCCATAGAAGCGGCTGTGATGCGGAGCAAGGAGCTCGGCAATAACTGAAGGCTGTGACCGAGTAGCATGCCAAGATCTTCCGTGGGAACATCGTCGACATGCATTCCACTCAAAGTACGCGATTAGGAGACGTAGGGGTATTTTGTGAAATTTTATAACGGGGCCATTAAAGTGGATCTGCGGATTCGTGGGTCATTTTTGTTGTTATTATCCTTTTGATACCTTACCAACGGCCAGACTTGTTTGTGTTTATACATATTCTAGATTTTTATAGAACCTTATGAGCAATTTTTTTCCCAGACGCATCCTGTTCTTTCGGGTATTTGATTTGATTGTGTACAGATGTCACATTGATGCAATATACGCATGAAGCACACGCAGTTATTGCGTTTTTCAGCACTCAGTATCACGTTTATTGCTTCCAACATATACACAGTACTAAGAACAAGCAATACAATATTCGTCGCCTACCTATGCGCCCTGTGGCGTTTCATCTTTTCTCATTTCGTTCGCTTGACATTCGTAGCAAGCAATTTTTCTTCAATTTATCCGCTACTGCAATTCAAGAATTTCTTTCAGCGTCATCACCGTTCAGAGGCATCATTCAGTTCTAGTGCCTGTTCCAGTCCTCGCGGGCGTATTGAAATCGTTTGCTTCATTGGGTTCATAGCGTCCTGGGTTACATCGCATCCGCCATTCACGAATCACCACAAAATAGAAGGGATGGTTAGTGGTTACTCCCGCGGATGCCCCAAAGCGTTGATAACTGTTGACAATCAATTCCGGCGTGAGTCATGCAAAACGCCATGTTACGAGCATTTGTTTCGAAAACGCATATTGTCTTTCTGACATATTTCGCAGTAAACACGACACAAACGCTCGTGAGCAGTCACTTTGCATGTCAACTTCTGAAGGACGGGCAATTTCAGCTGATTTGTGGTAACAGCGCCCGTCCGCCGCGCCTGGGTGTTTGTCGGGTCAGTGTGTACTAGTGCGGATTGCAAGCTCTCACCATTTGGAGTCGGGAACGGACGTCGAGTCTACTTCGTATCGGTCTCTCAGCGGTGCCCGAACTCACTCGGCTCTCACATTCCCTGCTACTCACGGTTGGTGAGAAGATCGGCTTATCGCCGCCGTGTCGCCTCGCGGATGTGATGGCCGTGCCGGGCCGGACGTTACTCTGCACAGCCACCATCGTGTTCGTGCTGTGGCCGACGCCGTCTACCGGGGACCGTCACCTCCGACAAGCGCTGTCAGAGCTCCCTCCCGTCACCCCCGGACCGGAGTGCCATCAGAACTGTCTCCGGGACGCCGCCCGCGCCGCCGGGACTGCCGTGGACCGTCGCTGCTCGCAGCGCTGTGCTGGCCGCCGACGGCGCTGTAGGTGCCGACGCCGCGCTCTCCGGAGGTACTTGTTCATGACGCGGGCTCGCTGTGCCGCCCTCTGCCGGGAAGGAGCTGCCTCAGGCGCTACTGCATCTGATACAACCGCTGACAGCCCGTGCCGGTCCGGCTGTGTCCTGCGATTTCCTTACGAGGTCACCGTGAACGTTGCACCGCGTAGCCAACAGCGACGGCAGGGCGGAGCTGGTGCCTCCTCTGACGGTCCCATGTCGCTGGCTGACCGTCTGAGACACGTGGAGGAGCTGCTAGAGACCCTCCTCCGCCGGCTGGGAGACAAGCTGAACCTGCTGACCGAGACGCCACACGTGGTACATCGTCACATTCACCAGGGCGCAGTGCCGCCGCCTGACAAGATAGCCGTGCATGTGCACAACGCGGCGCCTAACGTGCACGTGCACAATAACGTGCAGGCGGTGAGCCGCTCGGAGAGTACGTCTGCAGCCCGAGCGGCCGATACCGTGGCGGTGCAAAGGGGAACCCAGGAGGGTAGCGCTGCTGTGTTGGGAAACAGCACGGAGCTGGCTCAGCGGAGCCTTGGTGAAAACAGGAACGACAAGGCCACAGATCCCCGCCAGTTACCGGATGGATGATTTCCGGAAGACCGTTGAGTCACCAAGTGTGACCGTTTAGTCACCAAGTGTGACCGTTGAGTCACCAAGTGTGTAGGTATGTCGGACTGTGAACTTCACAGGAAGGTGGCTGGAGGTGGTCAGACATTGTCGAGGTCATGGTCTTGTCTCTCTCATTCACTTGCCGCTCGGAGGGATGTTTCGGATAGTGAAAAGGGAGGGACTGCACGGACAGCAGCGTGGGCTTCAGTGTCAAATACAAGATCACGTAGCGCAAAGCAAGTGTCCTGCACGTAGTCGAGGGTCATTGCTTGATAGACGCTTTCACAGAGATTAAGATATTAGATATAAATTACACAACAACGGTGGAGATGCAACTCACACAGTGACGTAGCAACCAGCTGTATATTTACATTCCTTATACACAAATACAATTCGGCAGCTGACTTCACGACTGAAGTTCCTATTGATCGAGATCACTTCCAGAACGATACAAAGTGCATGACACCAAGACCAGAAAATACACTGTCAAAATACAACACATTACCACCGTTTACCACCGTGCTAGTATCAGGTGCTCGGCTGCTACATTGCGGGCCCATATCCGTGGTAGTTCAGTTATTGAACAAGTCATGCACGCTGAAACTGAACACCCGGTGCAGCTCGCAGGTGCAGTTGGGCCCGCCCAGTTTGTACTTGCACAGGTGGGCGCACATCTCTGCCCAGTCCACATATGAACCCTGCAAGCGGCGGGCACGGTCAGGCCGGAGACACATTTAGATGGCGTCGTGAACTTTGAACGTCAAACGGACCTGCCGACCAGGCACACGCCGAAGAACTGAGGCGCCGTGGATAATGACGGAATCGAGGCCGTACAGTCTGAATCCATGGCTGTTGTGATGCATCATTAAGTTCATGAATGATAGGTACTTTATCAGAGTAGGTACTCACAAAGTTCTCGGGCGGCGGCACATTTTTCCTGGCACAGACTCGCCGACAGTATTCGGCCGACGTTTTCGGCGGCAGAGGGCAGGCTACGCAGAATCTGTAGTCGTGGATCACACGGTGAGCTAGTGGTAAATCGACGTAATAGGCACACGAGAATGGTCTGATTTGAGCACGGGAGTAGCAAACTGTAAGAGTGAATGAAGAGTGTCTGCTTGCCGCCAAATACACGCTGGCGAGACTGCAAGCAGAAAGTGCGCGGGCACGGTCACTAGGGTGAGCGTATGCGACAAATACCTCAACCTGGCTATGTTGTTCGAGCACATGCGATTCGCTCGCAGCGGGACGGTTATGCTCTGGATAGTAGGGTTTGACTATTTCCAGCCTGTTTAGATCTCTTCACGCTCTTGCTGTGTAGGTACTAGGTATCGTACTGAATACCCGGGTCTCGGTTCACAGCCGTCTGAATACGTACCGGAATATGTCCCTGTCCATGTCCGGGTCCAGTTCGTCCAGGTTGACGTCCTCCCTGGCGCTGATCCGGCCCGACTGCAGCAGCAGCAGCAGTAGCAGCAGCGGGTGCGGTAGTCGGAACGGCGCCGTCTTCGGCCTCATGATGTTGGCTAGCGCCGACGAGCTGGACAGGCGGATAAAGTTTCACAGCTCCTGTTAACAAAGAAAAGGGCTGACATATTGTTACAAGTTGATGCGAGCGACACATGATACAGGTAGGTACTTGGAGAGCACGGCACGTGGGTTCTCATCGGGGATCACTGCACGACAAATAGGCCCCGAAAGAGGCATAGGATGATGGGACTGCCAATGAGCCGGAGCAGTACTAACTGGAAAACGGTACACGTCATTACTTACCCAATGTCAATGCCACGTCGAACAAGAGGTGACGTCAAGGTGGCGTTGTTTTGCTATCCTTGCCGACACTGTTCGTTTGTTTATGTCTGTTTCGCGCGTCAAGGAAGAACTGACAAAAACTGATGATAGTTATCACTGGGTGTTGTATTCCTCGAATTATTACACAAGAAACACAACCTTCATTCAAGTATATGGGTCAAAACGGTAGGCAATATTCAGCAGGAGTCAACTCACTCTGAGAATACAGCGATAAACAACCAAATATGAACTTCGTAATATGGGTCAATCGAGCGATGCCTCGAGCCTACACGTCGCTGAATGCCAGGAACAACATAAATAAACAAAAAGGACGGAGTTTAAATCAAAACTGTCCCTATCACGATTAGCGCGACTTGTCTCGTCTCGCACGACTCACAAGAGTCACATAGAAAATATCGAAAATATCTTCGAAGATAACGTGCCTAAACCAAGCGAAAACCTGCAATAAAATAAAAATAAACCAGACTGGAAAGGCATGTTAACATACGGATTGGCGAACGAACCAAACAAGTTTTCAGTGATGACTATCGACAAGCAGCATTCACAATCCGTGGCAACAGTATCAAGGAGCAATATAGGCACGCGTCACAACCTTGCTACAGTACCTGATCATCGCCATGATTTATGATAGGTAACGGGCTCCAATAAGTCAGTGTGAACCGGGTCAAATACTACCTACAATGCAATAAAAGGTCATGTCTTATCCACATATTATATCACTAGGTGTAAAACGATACGCGGAAACTCTGCTACCTTAGTGGACCGCTAGCTATAACAAGTTATCCATGGTGCCAGGATCTCTGGCAGCTTTGGTAAGTTCATTTTCCATTGTCAAACCTCGTATTGTTACCGTTTGTGCGTCTGTCACCACAGCCAACACACATTAATCCTAACTATCTATGAGGTCATTCAGTCCGCACGATATCCGAATTAGCACATATTACCAACGTCAGTTTCCATCACCAATGGACACTTCAATATAGCCCGTATCACAAACAAGCCTCGTTTTTCGTCAGAGTGCAGTCCGACCGCCCTCCCACCGCCGCTCAGCCGCGGATGGCGCATGAGTCGGCACGCGGCGGACAGCCCGGGTACTCCTCCAGCTGCGGGTGGTCCAGATCCCCGCGGTCGGCGCCCTCGTCCGGCCCGTGGCTGGGCGGGCCGCGGTCCCGCACACACGCGCACCGTTTCTTGCCGCCGCCGCCGGTGAAGTACTGCCGCGGCACGCCGACCCAATCACGCGACACACCACCGCTACGGCGCGAGCACGACACGCGGCCGCCGCGCGCCTCGCTCCACTCCGAGTTACACGGCGGGAACAGCTGTTTGTCGGTGTCCGCGCGGCGCCGCTGCTGGTGCGCCTCGCCGATCCGCTGCAGCAGGCGGCGCTGGTGCTCGGTGCCGCGGCCGTCCTCGCCGAAATACCGGCCCACCAGCAGACCCACCTCGCGGTAGTCGCGCCGGTAGAACTCGAGCCACTCCTCGAGACCGATATAGTCCTGGCCGCTCAGACCGTCCACGTCATCCCGCAGCCCCGCCTCGGAGAAATCGCCCGAGACGAAGGCGCGTGATGCGTCACGACCGGCGAAGAAGGCGTACCCGCCGCCCGGCCCGTAATGCTGGCGACCCTTGCTGACATCGAACACATGACCCAGCAGCGCGATGTAGACCGGCTTGGACGGATCGGCGCCGCTGTGCTCCGCTAGCTCCTCCGCCGTGAAGAGACGCGTCACGGTCCCTCGCCCAACCCCTCCGTCCTTCCCCTTCTTCGGCTTCTTCTTATAGCTGCCACCGCTGTCAAGTTTGGGACCGGGTGGGGCCGGCTGAGACACCTTCCCGGTGAACTTTTGCAGTACCGCGTCTCGCAGAGGGGCCGCGCGGCTCACCACCGCCTCTATGGAGCTGACTATGTGCTCGTGCGCGTGCTGGAGCGCCGAGCGGAGTCCGAACCGATCTTCGCGGTAGAACCGGCTCTCGGTTATGATCTCCGGAGGGAAGCGGTTGAGCGCGTACCCGAGCAGCAGCGAGAGTAGCGGCGCCAGCACCATGCCGCGGAACCCCATCCTGTCACTGTGGTGACGTGATCTGCTCAGCAGGCCTGCCGCAGAGGGGAGAGAGTTGGTATAAGACAACAAAGTAGGAAGTGCTGCAAAATGGATACAACAAATCACATCTATTACACTACTTGCACCAATATGCTATCATCAGATTCATCACTGCACGTGAAAAGGTTACAAAAATATGGACTATCTAGTATCTGATGACATGAAGAGCAGTTCACACCTTTAACCTGAAGATACAATGCAGGTACATAGTAACAAATTAGTGCAAACCTTGAGATAATTCAACATTCATGAATCATATATCAAAATATTGCTCCTTTTGTGGACGATAAAATGCTAGCCTTATGCAAATAGATTTGTCAAATCAACTATCCCAATGGCAGATCCAGACCAATCTGTATTCTGTTGTCTTGCAGGGAAACATAACATTGGGTCATTTCAATTTTGATTTGCCACTACGGCTCAGGTCCTGCAGTGTCAATTCTGTCAAACATCATACTTTTTTTAACTTGCATTGGGGGGCAACTTAAATCTTCTATGAAAAGTTCTTTCTTTAAATCCAGCAGCAGCACATAGAGAAGCACTAAGGTCTTGTCAAGATCAATTGTCAAGTTAAAGAAAGATATTTTTGGGTTCCACATTATCCCACACACTACACAGAACTTTTCCCAGTAAATATTTAGTTTTTAACTTTAGGTCAAACTATGTCATGTGGGCCCTGTTTCACCGGTGATAGCAGCAAGCTGCTATCACCGGAAGCGAGAAAAGTGTTACGTCACTGCGATTTTTCATATACCTGTGCCCCTCGGACGTGACGTAGTGTGCTCGCGCGCGTGCAGGGTCTCTGCGATCGAAAAAGAGCGCTAGCAGCGCGCCCACGGTATATAGAGTACTAGGTAAAACCGGTTCGAAATTACAACACTAAGGTATTTTGACCACTATTTTCAGCTGACCCTTTAAGTCTAAAAAAGAGAACTGAGCAACAAATTTTAATGAGTTTTATTATTTGTATATATATTTTTGATTTATGATCAGAGACCACGCCATGTATGAATCTGTGAAGCATTAACGAAAATAAATTGTTGGCTATCTCCGCCATTTCAAAAATTATATATCTTAAGTTGCAAGGATTGTTCATGGACAAAATTAATTTTTCACAATCAAAATTAAAAATTGAAGGACAAAAAGTAATATCAAAGGTGTAGTGACCGTAGCCTATGAGTACCGTCGTACTGAGTACCGAGTACTCGTTTCTCTATTGTGTCGTTTCTTGTCCGCCACTATCGAAAATAAACAGTCTCCATCTTGGACAAATCGTGGCGTGTCGTGGCCCGGACCGTTCGACGGAACTACACACCCAGGACACTATATTGTGGCGACGAGGATGAGATCGTTTCTCGTACTCGTTTCTCTATTGTGTCGTTTCTTGTCCGCCACTATCGAAAATAAACAGTCTCCATCTTGGACAAATCGTGGCGTGTCGTGGCCCGGACCGTTCGACGGAACTACACACCCAGGACACTATAAAAGGCCAACTCCCTTTTGTTGAATTTCGAAATTACCATGGTTCTGAGCTGTTCAGCCTACCGGACCTGCCAATGCTCTACCATGAATTGTCGAGTAACTTCAGTGATGTGGGGCTTACATTATGGTCAAAAAATATCAAAATTGAATTATCTATCAGATTCTGTGCCTTTTGTTGCCTTTTAAAGGTTGGAAACTGTGTTTAGTTGATGTTCAATACATAACCACCATTGCTGTCCATGGTCACCCTGTTCCACTATATGTAATGATTCTCAAAAACTAGATCGATGTGGGGTCTAAATATTTCACTAAAATTAACAGAATCGCTTACATTATAATATATTAAAATGTCAAAACGTAAGAAACGCGGGAACTTTAAAAGATTTACGTCTAATTCTAAAACTTTGAATTTTGAATACAAAACAGTTCTGGACGAAAACATAGCTAGATGGTGAACTAGTCATTGTTGGGCTCACAAAGACCCTTTATTGAAATAAAAATTCAATTTTCTCCCAAAATATGTATGATTTATTGCAGTTTAAGAATCAAAAGATGCATTATTTTGGTCTGGTATGCGTTGGCTTCCTTGCCGCCTAAGGTCACACGGTGAGAGTTAATGGCATATTATTAGAAAACAAGACCGATGTGGGGTCTATTTAAAGCATGATAGTAAACAAAATTGAATTTTGTATCTATTGGTATAGGTTTTTAAACAACATAAACGCGGGAACTTTACGAAACGTGGTATTGAAAACTGCCGACCATAATTATCACCCGCAGTTGCGCGCAGTTTTCTGTACTGCTATCGCTAGCAAACGCCAGATTTTGTATTTGATTGGTTTAACGGCGTTTCTTTTACTGATTGAGAACACTTTTAAGTTTCAAGCTATTCAGCATGGCTTTGGATTCAACTCAAGGCGCTCAAGGCTATAAACATTTTCAAATTTAATGAATTTTCTTGTTGGATTTGTTTTTGATAGGCCACGGAACAGGAAACGGATTTTGAAATGTATTTTTATTGTGAGTTTATCTGTGCCGGGTGGGGTGGATTTGTGTCAAGTTTCTTTTCTGTGGTTAGTTGAGATACAAGTCAAAATAGTTTTTATATTGATTTGCCATCGGGATTATTAGGTAGTTACCTATCCTACGAAGTATGTAGTCTACCTGAAGTCAAGTCTATATAAACCCCTCACCCAGATTCGTTTTGGTCCTCTGCTCTCTTGTTTCCATGATCCTGATCCTCTCCTTCTCTTCTTCGTCTCAATCTCCTGCTTCAGGTTGAGACCCTGCTGTGGTTGGCCATTTCGAGTTGTGCTTTTGGAGCTTGCAGCAATGCGTGTTGCAAGTAACTCACCAGAAAAGATGATGCTCTGAGAATTAATAAACAAAAGCCCACAAAGTCCTGTAATTGACAAGTTACATGGATAAGTTTGAGTTATTATATCATTAAAAAAGTCTTGCAATGTGTGTAGCGATCATGAAATACATGCCCTCTGCGGGCTTTGTCCACCTCTCCCAAACATCCACCCTGCTAAGGGTTGGACAGACAACTATCTGATGGGGGAAGCCTGGAGGTTCCCCCAGGGTCCAATCTTATAAAATGTCTTACTATTTTATTCACGGCATTTGGTAACATTTATGGTGATGTCAGTGCTGTCAGTGCTGAGTCTGGGTGACTGAGTCTTGACAACTCACCTCAACCTGGGTGTCTGCCCAGACCAATGTTTCCTCATAATGTCTCCAGGTCGACACGGTTTTAACAGGCACTCGGACCTAATGTATACTTTTACCGGTCTCCACTGCTCTCCTCGCCTGTTTCAGCTGTCTACCCCTGCACGCTTGATTCCTGACTCCCTCTCTCATTCGATTTACCCAGGTTTTGCCAATGTTCTGAGTGTTCAGTTGCTACTTTTTGGTGCGCACACACCCCAGACTCTCCATCCAATTAATGCCTGAACAGTTGCTGAAAGTGCCTCCCACCAGACTTGCTGAATGGCTACTACTTGCATATGCTATCTGGACTGAAGCTTCCCCAACTAGCTGCCATGGCTCTCGGCAGCTGGGCTTAATAGGTCACAGGTCAAAGTTCATTTGGGTCAGGTTCATAAAATGTCAAGGACATGTGTAAAATTGATCAACTGGAGGGTACTGAAAGTTTCGTCGCAATCGGCGTCTTTTTATGCGAGTTATGAGTTATCCGCGAAAATCCGAGGAGGGGGCCCCCCCCCATACGGGCGAGGGTTAGGCCACATTCGGAAAGTCAAGCTACATCTAGCTAGGCACATCAGCCTATCACGGGCGTTTGACTAGTAAAATATAGACATTTGCAGCCTTTTTTGACGTTGAATTTGCTGATTTAGTTATAGGTCGTCAATCGTCATTATGTGCCTGCCGCCGCTTTTGTCGTCTTCATTGTGTGCTTTGTGGTTTTTTAGTTTTGATTATATCATCCTCCATCAGGCTTGTTTCTGGCAGTGGTTCTGGAGACAGCGTGTCGATCCAGCTGTAGAACGTCATCCGGAGGTGGCAGAGTGTGCTGGCCAGCCACGCGGCGCGCGTATCGACATTGACCAGAAACTATCACATCATCTCCAGGTCAGTACCTAATTGTGTGAACCAACGCGTCCACAGGTCAGCTGTGTCCCTTTTCGTCACTAGATCAGCGACGTGATGGCAATTCTGTGACCCGTCACCGCGTCGTGGGTGGGTGGCTCGGGAGAACTTTTTGTGTTGCCGGGATGGGATGTCTGCTAATGCAGGTGCCGCTGCAACTTAGTGTCGTGACGTATGATGGGTCTCAGGTTCGGGTTTGGATTTCTCGAGTGAGAAATGTGTGTACAGGCTTATGTACTGTTATTATAGCTGAGTGTGCGTCAGGAAACGTTATGAGCTATGAGTCGTGGTCGCCGTGGCTCGTAGTGGTATTTGACGACCGTCGTGACCTGTGACGGTCACCGTGACTGCTATGTGATGGTCGCCGCGGCTGGCATATGACGGCCGCCGTGACTTCTATAACGGCCTTCGTGACTGAAACGTGACGGTCGTCTTGACATGCCGCGACTCGCTGCTTTACAGGTCACTGGTCGAGGGCGCTCGAGCTGACGGTGTCTTCCGACGGCTCCACGGTGACCAGCGCCGCCACCGCCGAGACCATCCGACTCCTGAAATGCTAACGGCCGTGCACGAACAAGAGGCTCTAAGCATCCAGGTGCAAGGCAAGCGCCATGCTCAGAGGTGTCATCCGAAGAAGGCCGCACAGTGCACTTTAGGGTGAGCTCGGGTGTAGTGCGCGCCGACGGATAGGATGAAATGACGGGCCGGCCATCAGATTTCAGTGCGGGGATCAAGGTGGTCGGAGCCGATGTGGCTCGGTTGATGGTGTGGCAGGGACCAGGGTTGATTGAGAGTGAAAGCGAGACACCCGGATCTGTAAAGAATACGCCGATACGGGTCTCGAACGTCGTCCCGCAATTTGTGCTCTGTAATATGACGGCTATGCCGTGGTATCATTCACTCTCGGTGCGCTAATAAATAATTAATAGGACAGAGGCTGGAATTAAGATATTATATTTGGATGTAAGGGGCAGGTTTGGGCCAGCGCTATTTTAGAAATCGTGAGCGTGCTAGTTGCAATCAATCGTGCGCTTCTTGTTGAGCATCTGGAGCGAGAAAATACTTTCTTTGGAACTTAGCAGTTCGTCGTGAAATATTTGTATCTTTGGAGTCAGTTGTCAGAACATGAATGCATTTTTGGTGTCCACTGCAGCTGCTGTTCTGGAACAGAAACATGCCGAGATCGGCTGTGTTTGTATGTTGTGGCAAAATCAAGCAGCCGTACCATGAATCAAAAGCGATATGTGAATTAAAGTGAATATATTTCACTATTTTTCAGTTTTATCATACAGATCACAGAAATGCGTCAAATACTGATCACACCCGGTTCCAAACAAAAACGCTTGCGATCACTGGAAAATAAATGAACAATAGATACCCATGTGGCTGCCTGGCGTGATCCGAGACTCTCTCTCTCTCTCTCTCTCTCTCTCTCCTCTCTCTCTCCCTCTCCCCCTCTCTCTCTCTCTTTCACTGTTGTTGCTGACGCACACGGCCGAATCGGCCAAGATGGAGAGCACGGAACGATGCTGGTGACTGGCGGACCAGCGAAAACAGGAAAGGAGATGAAAAGCTCTAGCTCCCGTCTGCGCGCGGAAGGGCGCTGATTGGCGCGGCTCACAGACTCCATTGGCTCATCAGACTGTTGTTGGTTTTCTCCCTCCCCTCCCACAGGCCTAGCCAGGTAGCTTAGCTGTGCGCGGAAGCGAGCGGCCAGAGCGGGGCTAGGCGTCGCCCTCCCAGGTACCGGGCAGTGCAGCTGGACTTGCCGCGGATGGTCCCCCTCTGATCTCGGCACACTCGGCAGAGTGCGGCCGGACACGCCATGGAGTTGCATAGCGTGGATAGGCCGTATGGTGTCGCTGTCGTTATTATAAAAGCGTAAGTAGAAGGTTGAAGCAACTAGCAAGATAGAATGCCATCTTTTTTCGAGCTTTGTTACAAATTATTAGTATTGGCCGTTTCACTACATATAATATCGGAAAGCACAGCTTTATGCGCTGGCTACAATATATGCGCGTCGGTTGCGGCAGTAATCATCGAAGAAATATATGATTTATGAACGTTTCTTGGTCATAGAATGATAATACATTGCAATGATTACCTGTTGTAAAGAAAACTCCTATACTGCCGCTCTATCGTCCGGAATTATTCGTGTTTGATTACGGTGATTCCGCCACTCTATCAGCTGATTTTTGTTTCCGAGTCACGTGACCAACCGGTGTCTCCCTGAGCGCGCCACTCGACGCCGCAATTGTCAAAAGCGGCGTGTTAGTATGCTTTATTATGAGTGGTGTGTGTAAAAGGGAGTTATTATGTTGTTTATTTGGAGGAAATGGTTGGAATAAAATGAGTTATTTTTATTTCTGTTGGTTGGAGTTTTTATTCAAAAGATTTCGGTCTATAGCATTGATATTTACTGAAAATACCTTCGTTTGAATGAATTGCAGATATTTGGCAACTGAAGTGTTAGGTAAGCCTAAATCATACGTAAAAGGGTAAGAGACACCCTGATTATCATTTTAGAGACGGAAATATATGAATTTCCCTTATAAGACTCGCTCAATATGCTACTCCGCGGTTTATGCCCCGAGGGTGTCCGAGGGTTCCCGTTAGTTTGTCGTTGGCGTCGGCTCGCGCGCGAGCCGACGTCATCGCCCGTGACGTCGGCTCGCGGAATGCGTCATACCCTGCACACAAAATAGCCGGCTGCCGAACAGCGCTCTGTTTCACCGGTGATTGCAGCAAGCTGCTATCACGTTTCGCGAGCTGACGTCATGTCGTGACGCCATACTGTTGTCGTAATGGGTAGTTCCGGCGCACGATTGCCGCGACCTTGGCGGCGGCATTAAGTGACGTATGAGCCTAAAAGTAAGAGTTTACGCAGTCATGATAGTATATATATTTTTGATATATATTTTTTTCAATATGATGTATTTAAAAGAAGTTGGGTTTAGGAAAAATTTGGACATTTACTTCGAACATTTAGCTGATGACGTAAAACAATATTGCGGCAATCGTGCGCCAGAATTGCCCCTTACGTCAGCAGTATGACGTCATCACATTACGTCAGCTCGCGCAATTTGATAGTAGCTTGCTGCTATCACCGGTGAAACAGGGCCGTGGTATCCTCGGATTTGCAACGAAACTAAAGGCTGTCGGTTCTAAAGTAGGTAAATAAATACCTTTTCCCTTTAAGCCATCAGCGTGACGTGAGGTGCATGATAGTGGGAGTCAGCCATAATATCATGATGTGAAATGTGAATATCGCATAATATAATACCACAGTGTATATAAATACAGTGTCGGCAAATGAGCCTGGTCACGTGACCGGCGGACTCGCTGTTTTTCGAGGGATTCGCACGTGCGGTTGTGGCGGGGGCACCTCCCGGTAACTGTGGTGCCGACTCGCTCTCGGCCCCCATAGGGATACAATGGGACCTACTTTTTGATTAGCTCTCCTGACTAAACTAGGACGGATTTTTCAAAGATACAACTAGCACCACATGCAGTTGTGTGTAAGCTTTCTAACGGTACCAAAAATATATTTTTATCGGCAAAATTGAATAAGTACAGGCCCATTTTAGGTTCGATTCGCGCTTATGACGGAAGAGAAGCCACCACTAATTATAAATACAACGAACAAGTGTTGGAAACCGGAGTATAAATGCAGTTTTGAATTACATTAAAGCCATTTTCAGTCACTGCAACCGATGAGTGGAAGTGATCGGTGTATTAGGTCACCCGTTACCGTTAGGTATTACTTTTTAACTACCTACCAACAACACCCATAGGTATTGTTCTGATCTATTCCAGACAACAAACTAAGGTTTTGTGTTGAACTGTGCCAGAAAGAGCAGTTAGGTCAAATATGGATACGAAGGTAAATAGGACTATACGAGCATCCATGTTGATACGTTTATGCTGGAGCTAGTAGTTGATAGGTGTTCCGTTCTATTGATGCGGGCAAACAACGAATCGGGGTTGTCATGGGCGAATCTATAGGTATAATTGTGTCTTGTATGAAACATGCACGGTATCTGCAAATACTAGAATGCTGCTGCTAAGCTGAAAGAAGGCTCAGCCGGACTTTTATACTATGAACCGGCCATGTTACGTTTATGCCGGGCTCGAGGGTGCAGTGTTCGTCACGGGCCAGCCAACCCACAGAGCACAGCCCAGCCCAAGCGGGGCCCATGGGCGCCGAACCCAGCACAGCTCAGGCCCATTGAATTTCACACGCTTTTGAGGCTTTTATGGCGGTCGCCGGAATCGGCAAATGGTAGATCAACTCTTCAAAAATTGTTTCAATATCTACTTCGCTGGGAGGCAATGAGCTTTGATTGTCAAAAAATGCAAAACTTTACAATTGTTACAGGCACAACATCCGAAATGCAACATGTGCTTATAGTTGTACGCCCGTCCTTAACATGGTTGTCATAAAGTTGGGGGAGGGGGGAGGCGGCCGCACGTTGAGGGGTCACAGTCCGGTATTTTGACGCCCCCCCCCCCTTTACCGCCTGAACGGGAACCTTCACTCCATCCCGTCCCGTCCTCTGTATTAACCGCCTTTAAGCCCGCCCGATGACCCTGCCGTTTTCAAAGCCAACCTGAGCTGAGCAAGATAATTCGGTGTAAACGTCGACAACTGCAGTGAGTTGTGTGCAGTCCCGGTGTTCCGCTACAACATTATTGCACCTCTCGTTTTCGCCATCATCGACGCCGTGCACTTCCGAAACATGGATGCTCCGGGACAGTTTGAAACAAGTAGATGTCCTACACGGACGCTTTGCACATCCAGTGTCTGTACATATTTCCATATTTCAAACAAATCGAGCAGAAAATATTATAACGAAACAGCGGCGTACAGCGTACAGCGTGCAGCGGGGATATCTGAACAATGCACCATGCATGACGAAGAGCCAGCAGACCCTGGTGCAGCTCAAGACGGCGGTCGTTGATACCACTCTTGTGCCTGCGCCCAATGCGCGCCAACGTTGGCGGGGGGGGGGGGGAGCAGTGAGTCATTCAATACGTTGAGCTACTTTGAACATGTCCCATAGCGGCCTGACAGTAGCAAATGTGTGTTGGCTAGCTGCGCAACTGAGTAAATTTTCACACAATTTTACTTCCTTTGATTTGCAAATCCTTTTATCTGGTAAACATGCTTGAAAGTAGAATGATAATGAAGTGATTCAGTTTTTGGAAACGTTTCAGAACAAAACATATTAAAACAATGTCTCATACGTATTATCAGAATAACAACAAAGACCGCCGGCCATCGGTCATGCACACCGTTCACCTGTCACTATCACTGCCAGTGGAAACGCACACACACACGCGCGCACACGGACACACACGTCAGCCGCAGTCAGTTACAGGTAAGCTCCCAGAGGCCTCTCCGACGGCGGCCGGCCGGCTCCCAGAGGCTGCTCCGACAGCGGCTGGCCGTGGCTCCCAGGGACTGCTCCGACGGCGCGGCGGCTGTCGCTACCAGGGGCTGCTCCGACGGCGCCTGGCGCGCCGCTCGCAGATCCTCCTTGGAGTTCTAGCGCGCTGATGGTGGCTGTGTGATCCGCTTTCCCTTTCTGAGCTTGGTGTAGCACAGGCGACCTGCAACCACATCACAAAAACTGAGTTTGTGAATTTGAATCAACTTTGAACTGAACCACAACTATTATGTTTTTTTATGAAGATTTACCAAACCAACAATTTCAACTTCCACACTGCGCTGACAGGTATACACATAATACACAAATAAAGGCTAAAACCGTTTTTCCACTTCTTCCACTTGTCATCAATACATTTTGCCCAACATATGAGTGTGCAACAAGAAATACATATGACTAGCCTGCTGCATCGCTTTGGTGGCTTCGTGCAAAATGTAAACCTAAAAATTTTGCTCTTTCTGATTTATGGTACATCACTTTTATGCCAATTTATTAACTTTTTGGAAGGTGGGATTGTCCCTTTAACACAGGCAAGCCCTTGCCGAGCCCGGCATATGCCCGGCCTCCTCGAGCTTAGGCCCGGCAAAAGTCCGGCGGGTCCGAATTTAAGCCCGACACCGGGGCCCTGTTTCACCGGTGATAGCAGCACGATGCTTTTACACGTGTCAAATTGGGTTTCCATGGAGACATGAACAGGCCCATTGCTCCAACACTACCACAAGTGTGACGTCAGTCGTCAGCTCGCGCAATTTGATAACAGCGTGGTAGCAGCGTCCCGTGAAACACCGCCCGGGCCCGTAGGCTCAAGACTTGCATCATTACTATGCATATACTGGTATGGTAAGCAACCTGGCATATGAGTTGGACTCAAACAATGAAGTTAAGTGGCTAGTGCTTACCGGAAATGAGCAATCTGGTACCCGTTGTACTGGAAGAGTGTTGGGATGCAGCTGCCCTCCTCAAAATGACAGGAACAGAGCTGGGAAGTGCTCCTGGTAACTGCATCTGCACGTCTGTAAATGACAGATGCAACAAATGTAACAACTGGCATACTGTTCTTGCACGTGGACTTTTACATACAAAATGCCTTGTGTTTAGAGGTAAGATATTGACTCAGACAGCACAGCCACAGCTTCTAAACAGGATGGTATCACTGACACTGTATCATGTTATTTTGGCTCCAGAATCCAGAATCAGAAGGTTGACATCCTCACCTAGCAATCAAAATGTAGCTAATTGGCTTTATATCAATGTGAGGTGCTAAGAGTGAACAATTATGATTATTTACAATGCTTCAGAACATGGTCAAACCTTAACTAACCCAACCTACAGTGGTTCGCTAGCAACATTCGTAGCACGTCTTTTTTGTACATAGTAACTGGAATATATGCTAGGCAAGAGTACCTACATCTTTTTTTTGTTAAAGAGGTATGCATTTGGCCTGTAGCCTATAACACACCTCTTCAACCAAAAATATTTTCCTTACCCATCCCAACACATCCCTTAGAGCTGCCTGCCGCATTACACTCAACGGAATACCAGGTCAAAGCATTACCTTCATTAGGTAACTTGTGATAAATATGATAAGCTTTTAATGGATTTCATGTTCTCTTTCCTGTAATTAGTTTTATGCAATGGATTTGATTTGTTATGCTCATTATGATCAGCACAAAAATAAAACCTTTATTTATATAAACAATATTTTCTGTATTTTAATAAAAGAAGAACTATATTTGGTAGTAGTAAAGCAGGCATCACACTTCTTTTTGCAACCAAGGAGAGGTGCTGTAGGTTAGGTTGTAGGTTCTAAGTTGTACAAAAAGTTGTAGCAACAAAAAGCAACAAAAGCAACAAAAAGTTGTACCTAGGTTGTAGAGTTTAGGTTGTAGGTATGGCTAGGTCAGGTTTAGTTAGGTTTGTTTTGGCTTGGTTCAATTAGAAAGCATCTCTGGGTATAGCACCTCTCCTTCATTGCAAAAAGTAGTGTGACGCCTGCTTTACAACTAACCAATATTCTATAGAAAATATTGTTTGACGCGGAACCTTGCATTGATTAATTATGTTGTAAAATTCAAACCCATTGGCTGTAGCAGCATGCTGATTAGCTGACGGTGACATGGCTGCATTCCTCAGCAAAGCACATATTCCTCAAGAAGGCACTTTTCAGGACGAGAAATGGAATCTTTGCCTATGGTGATCATTGGGCTGTAAAAGCTCCTGGTTTGTGCTCGTCATTACATAACATTTACTACATTTATCATTACTACATAATGTATTGCATTTATCATTACAGCTAACAAGGACACACCTGGATCTTACCTGACAGCCCTCACCTAAGCGACCCTCATCTCCTCTCTTGGAAACCTAAATGTACATCTTGTAGCGCTGTTGTGGTGGCTGCACCCAGATGCAAAACACCCTGGCATGCTGCTTGCTAACACAAAACTGAATCAGAGTAAGAGCTCTGCAATCTGCAATAAAATATTATGGCAGGTCACAGCAAAATACAAGAGAAAAGATTGCAAATCTGATACAAGCTTAAAATTGTATAAGATTTGGAGCAGGCAGTTTGTTGACGCCATCAAATGTATCAACCGCGCAGTATTTGTCATCAAATTTTGGTGCCGAGTCAAGGTCAAATGTCACGTGACATTTGGCCGACAGTTGTATAAATATATAATACCTAGGTATGTAGGTACCTTCTCAGTTCAGTTGAATCATTGGATAAATAACAAACAAACCTTGCAACAAACCCACGTCCCAATCCCAGTTCGAGTTCAATTCCAATTCAGGCCATGGTTACAGGTACAGAAAAAAAAACTAAAAAGGACACGAAAATAATGTACCTACGCCTCAAAAAATGTAAAAACCATAAACAATGCCCACCACAACTACAACAACCTATACGGCAACAACCAAAAAATACAACATACCAAGGCCATCCAACAACATGCAGTTGCGGCAAATCTGTTCAGGAGAGAGTCGTGAGCGCAATACTGCTCACAGCGACTACTCAGCCAATCATCGTAAGACATATCAGCTTCTGACGTCACACGCATTATACCGCAACGTCAAAATCCCAGTGACTGATCTCCGCTGGTGGTCACCGTTCCGTGCTTCTATCCTCAGGATACTGAAATCCTTCTCCTCCACGCCGCAACACCGCTCCGGGCTGGACAGGCAACTTTATCTCATGCGGGCCGCTCCCTTGGAGCGGCACCGTTGCTCCCGAGGGAGCGCACCCGTACCCGGGTGCAGTGAGTGCCCTGGGGCTGGGTGGCCTGTCCTCTGGACGGGCTCAGCCCCGGCGACTCACTAGGGTGCCTGCCCAGACCAATGTCTCCCCCTATATCCTATCATCCTCCCGGCTCTGAAATGGTCTCATTGGACCGAAAGGGCCTAACCCAACAAAACAAAACAAAACAAAATCTCCGCTGGTCAGTCTTTTTCTCCACACTTTAGAATCACCTGCTCGGACCAAACCCTTTGGATCTCGATTGCCGTAAGTATCTCATCGTCTGCCGTCGTACTTCTAACAGGCTTATTAGTATCACGACCCTACATTTCATCTCCTCGAAATGACCCTCATACCGTGGCATCTGGTTGACAGATGACATCAAGTCCGGTACACTTTGCTTGGTTCGTTTATTTTCTGGCTGATAAAACACGCTAGAAGACCTCAGAAACCATTTATTCTGAAAACATCCAAGTAACGATGCCGTAGAAGTTTCGGAACGACCTGAGGCCCATTTCACCTATGGGACACACACGTGAACTAAACTGTACGAGTGCACCTGCCAACATCAACAGTCGCATCGCAGACAACACTTGAACAACATAAACATAGTCCCTATCACACAGATGCTGAAGATTCATTGGCAACATTCGCAGCAAATATCCCACACCAACCCTGCAGGTCACTTCTACCGGCTCCCCATTAGTCATGATCACTACATTCATCCGTACTCGGCCCGTTGCGACCGACGCTAGCAAACATCACTCAAACAAACACCTTTGCAGGCGTCAATGCGCAAGGCCGGTAGCTGACTAAAACGCATCCTCTTTTTGATGCACTGTTACACGCTCCATCCCCCTTTGACTAACGACTAGTCTACATTGGGATCACATGTGAATCGCGCCCGATAGCAGGCGTCCGAAGCGAACTACTTCCACCGGGACTTTTGTCTCGCTGCGGAGGGCATCAGGCGTCGGCGGATCAGCCCAGGGATGGACCCGCTGCCTACCGCTACCAACCACTCCTACCAGCTGCCACCCCTCACGCTACCCATTACAGCCGGGGTCTGAAGGACAAATGACCCACCGACTGCCCTCTGACGCCGGACACGGACGCTGCCGTCGGCGCCGCCCGGTCACGTCCAGCCGTCTCAGCGTATCCAAGTCACGCCAGCCAGACCCCATCGAGTGCCCAGCCGCAACCAGTGGAACTTCTAGTGATGAAACGTACCTACTGCATCGCGTCTAGTCCTCACCCCACACCCAACATTACAGATAAATTTACCTGGCAGAAACCTGCAAAATCAAACGGGCACCAGTTCCGATAAAAAAGAATGCACGCTAACTTCCGTTGTCTTTTTCCGTCAGGTCTTTTTCCGTCAGGAATTACGTTACCATAATAAACAGCTATCATTAATCACGTTTCACCATCACGTTTCACCCATCTCTGAGACGTCGGGCGACTGGGAGCGAGGGTTGCAGCAGCAGCTGGCAGTCACCTGGAGAGCCCACAGCCTTGGCCACTAGGACTGAGAGGCCGGCGTCGGCTCTTGATATTGAGCTAGTACATCACTGAGTCGGGGATCGTCCAGCGGCGCGTCCGTGAACAGACAACCTGCCGGCGGGGGAGAGCGGGTCAGCCCGGGAGACTTGGGTACGAGTGGCGAATTTGGACGGATAAAGTTGATTGCCGATTCCCTTGTTACGAAAAAAAAATCTTGCATCAAAATAATCATTGAGGCCGAGTGATGTTATGAAGTTATAAAGCGTCATTGAGCACTGAACAGTAAAGACGAAATAAAATATAAACACTTGTACTTCCATTCAGCGCTCACCATTTCCGTTATTTTCTATGCCGTTATTGAGTCCACCATCTTCTCCACAACCTGCCACTACGTAGAAGAAACTCCTATTAATTTCAAGTAAAAATAACCACCCGCCACCGACTTTTCAAATAACCATCCTACCCTGACCACGCCGCTAGTTTCCCCGCACACTGACCGATGAACACGTGGCTGCCCCAGACGGCGTGGCGGATGACCTTGCAGCAGCCCAGGTCGTCGATCTCGAAGCCGAGCCGGCCGAGCCGGTCATCGGTCTCGATGAGCCTATCGTCGGCGTCGGCGGCGGGCGCCAGCTCGCCCAGGTGCGGCCGGCCCGTCGTCGGGTCCACCAGGTCTGCCCAGAAACCGCGCCGCCGCAGGCCCAGCACGATGTCGCGACCGACAGAGACGAACTGGGTGACACGAGGACGAACGTGACATTACATATTCGAACAGTGCTCACAGACACATTTGAGTGAATATGGAATAATGCGCTCATTGGGCGCAACATCTCAATGTAATAACATACGGTACAAAAACCTTCTATGACAGCAGCCAACTAAAATGCATCTCAAAACAGGAGGAAAAAACGTCATGCACTAAATATCACAGACGCTGCGTGAAATCAGGAATATTTCAGCGTTCTGCTTGCTAAAAACGCGGTCTCGCTGAGTAAGTTATCCTCTGCAGATGATCATATGTACAATCTTGGTTTCATAGGTGAGCTGAAGCCGCTCCCTCATAGCGGCAGAAGCTGTTATAGTCTATGACCAGAGACTCCTTCAGCCCCCCCCCCCTCTCCGCCAACTGTGGCACCGACTCGCCCCGCCGCGCATCCCTCACCTGCGAGGCGAGCTCGAGCCGCTCCTGCTCCACCTGTTCGGACCAGGTGGCCATGTCCTGGTCGGTTCGCTGGCTCACCACCAGCACGGTCAGGCGGCCGGCGGCGATGTCCCGCTCCCGGAACAGCGGCCGGAACTCTGACGGAGGAGCGGGGTTATCAGTCACACGGGTGATGCCATAGGTTATGCTGAACGGTTGACACCAAAGAGACATCACTGGTACAGCGCTAATACAAGTGCGACACCGGTAGAGTTCCACGCCAGTCGAGCTGGTAAAATTCACCTTCATTCGGAACTCAGGTCTCAGGTATGAGTTTACTAGCCTAAGTCGGAGATACACACTTCTTAACTTCCTTTAGCAGCTGAGGAAGGACTGCTGACCTTCCAACAACGGCTGGGGACGGCCCACTGACCCTGCTTCACCAGCTGGGGACGGATAGCTGGGGACGGCCCACTGACCTTCCTTCAGCAGCTGGGGGCAGTCGTGTGCCTGGATCTCAAGCAGCACCGGCTGGACGGGAGTGACCTCAGACGGAGCGGGTTCGCCCGGCATCGGGCTCAGATAGGTGAACAGAGTCTGGGGAGAAGAAAGAGGACCAGTCAATAATCAAATGGAAGACACCACAAAAAATAGCTGTTTTGTTTGATGGCGACAGTACGCTGAACACCTTTGCCTGGCCCTGAACTACATGCATCGTCGTCGAGCAAACACAAGACGTATTTATGGGTCATTTTTGACAATCACGTCACATTTACAACTTGACATATTATGACTAGCATAATGTAAGTAATACAATTCATTATTCAATTCAGCACTTAACTATAATTGGTCAATACTTGCACCTGACTGTTCAGAAGTCACCACCCCACCCTACGTTATGCCCACAGAATTTGTGCTATCCCTGGGATACCCCCATGCACCCCAGGCCCCAGCTCTGAGCTCGCCCCCTCCCGGTACCTACTACTTACCCTCCCTCCTCCCCGTTAGCCGTCACTGACCGCCATGTGTCTGTCGTGCAGCAGTTCGGCAGCCGTGTCGTTTCGGACGCGCCCGCGCCGCTCGGCCGGTCTCTGCGGCGTGGGCGGCGGCAGCGGCGGAGACAGCTCCTCAGCGAGCCCCCGTCCGCCGGGCAGCGGCAGCCGGCGGTCCGTGTCACCCAGCAGCTCAGCCGCCACCGTCGGCCGCAGGGGGCGCACTGCGGCAGCCACAGACAGGAGGCGTGGGTGACATCAGAGGGGTGACCGGATGGCAGCCTTGTGAGCAATCAGTCACAGAGAGCGTACTGAGAGGCTGACAAGGACAGAGAGCAATGGTGGCAGTGGAGGAAGGCCGATGTTTGACTTTGGACAACCTTTTCAATAGCAATAGGTCACAGAGGGCATGTAATACTGAATGCGGTGCAGACAATGCTTGGAAGCCATAAGTAAATGCATGAACAAAACAGAAGGAAGTCTTAATAAAATAGCAATGTCAAGATGATGCATCCATAGCTTTTACATACCTTCAACTACTGTCTCAGCATCATGAGTCACATCATCTTTAGTGGAGAGCGGTCGGAGAGCAGCACTTATCTGCCGCAGTGTTCTGTAGAGCACTGCACCTCGCCGCCCAGGCCCCAGCAGCTGTGACACAGCAGCAAATGGTGTCACTTGATAACAGGGCAGGTCTGAGAGGTACAAACAACCAGACTGACATGGCACTAGGAAGATCTGCTTTTTACTATGTGCTGCCATAGATATGGTGCTGCTTATGACACAATTTCCATTCACATTTCAATATACATGCTTTAGTAAAACTGAACCTGAGGTCAAAATGGCTTTTCGAAGATAAATTTTCCTCCTACTATGTCATTCCATGTCCTGAATCTAAGAAATGATTCTAATTAGTACAGCAAATACCACAACAAACCATAGAGATGTAGTCATCTGAGTCCGACCCAACCTAATCTGACCTAACTCTTTTAACCATTACATCATCAGCATAACATCATTTTAACCTACACCTACACTCTACAGTACAGAAAAGAAACTGGAATCATCCTTAAACAACCATTTGGACCTCAGTTTCAGCAATAACCAATCCAAAAATATTATCTAATGAGCAGTAACACATAATATAATGAATTTAAAATAGAGGTGGCAAAAGATGAAAATTTTGGGAACCAGACTCGAACCAGACCCGGCTGGACATTTCTGGAACCAGTCGGACCCGGTCTTAAGTGGAACCGGAACCAGTTGGACCCGTTCCCCGAAAGTCAATTAATACAAACCACTTGTAGGTATCATTAGTTGCATCATGTAAAACAGCCTATTTCCCACTGGGAATAGGTACTCATGAGCTAGGCACTGTGTGCAAAGAAACATTCACTTCATTCACTTCACATTTTGCAATAATGTGTAGTGTGCAAGATGTATAGTTTATGGTAGGACCCGGTTGGACCCGTTAGAAAATTTCCAGGAACCGGTTTGGACCCATATGGGTCCAGACTGGTTCTTTGGACCGGGTCCTCGGGTCCACATTTTGCCACCTCTAATTTAAAAGTAGGATCATTCCATTAAAGGGACACTCCCACCTTAACATTAGTTTTGAGTTGAGATAGCCAAATTGGTGGCCATGGCCTGCAAATACCGGTTTGGGCACTCACAACATTGACAAATGCTTTAATTCGGAGATATGGAATTTCAAACTTGCAGTTTTCGGATTCTAAGGGGCTAGTGCATTGGTATGCCCCCTTAGAATTTGTGACGTCAGCGGAGATCTAATGATTTTTAAATCTTTACTAAAACGTTTGGTAGCACGCGGTGGTATATGCTGCTTTGCGCGCAACAAATGCCGCACTTTCAAATAAAGTCGCTAGGAACAGCGGAGATCCCAAAAAGTAAACAAAAGTAAAAGTCTAATATCTTGAAAACCGGTGAATATTTTTCGATGAAATTTGGTAGATATTCGTTTTTGCTCTTTCTGAACCGAGCGACATCACTTTCGTGACAATTCATTAACTTTTTTGAAGGTGGGAGGGTTAGGTGCAAAATGACCTTGTAGTCGGCGCGCCCTTAAGCCCCAATAAACAAGAAGGTGGGAGGGTCCCTTTAAAGCTAGCACACAGAACAGGATCAGAAACCATCTGCTGATCTGTGATGACTAATGGATACAACTTAACAACCACAGTGTACCTAGATGCTTACCCTCAAAGCCATCACTGAATGATTGACCCTGGAAAAAAAAGAGATTAATGATATCAATACAGTTCATGGAATAATAACATCATTGCTGACTGAAGTGGCTTACATCATTAACTCAGACTGAACTGAAACCATTAACAGTAGATTCACTGTACAAATAACCAATGGCATCAATATTGGGAAATTTATTCAAGATCAAAGGCAACTGGCCAGTCAATATACCAAAACACTATGGCCAGCCCTCCCATGACGTCAACTTAATTTATTTGGAGTAAGCCCTTTCCAGCTGAAAGGGTCATTGCAGAGCCATGAAATGAAATGACAGGGTCATTGGAGTTTGCTGTTTGAACTGTGCAGAGTTGCTGATCTCTATGGGCTCTGTGGCACTGGCAGTGCCCAAAGCAACAGAGACAAACCAGGATTTGGAATAGAAGTATAGTTATCTTTGATGATCTGGATCAAAAATTACTTTACTACTAGGCTCAACCAATCCTGGGCTCAAACCACAAGTTCAGACTATCTAGTTCATATTGTCTGGTGCAGGTGACCATCAACCCAGAAGGGGAAGTGCGATGGGGGATGTACGTGGGTGGGCTTGTCCTGAGGAAAATGAAAACAATGACAGATACAGCCAATGTCAGTAGGCGGAACTATGGTCATGAGTACCCAAATATAGGAACGTTCCCATTTTTGGGAACGGAGTTCCCAAATATGGGAACGGGCGTTCCCATTTATGAGAACGGAAGGCAATTTTTCGGCCGTTCGCCCACTAAAACTCAAAAGTGCATCACGTCTCAAAAAAGTGCACGCTGATTTAAGTATCTACTAAATCTCCATAAAGTTATCTTTAATCTGACCGTGGAACAAGGAAATTGTCCGTGGAATGATATTTTTAATGATTTTTTAAAAATGACAGAATGGTGGAAATATGGGTTATACGACATTTAACATGCAATTTTAAGGAAAATGAAGCATTTTTTACATTTTGAGGTCAAGTATAATAATTTTCGCCTGGTTATGAAATTTCATTCTAGCGACACCAGATGCTGACATATGCAAGCGAACACGCGGACAGTCCCGAGGTAATATTGTTGACTTTTGGTGTCGGGGGCGATCGACCGCGTGGAACGTCAGTGATTTTACCGAACTACTGTTGTTAACTCAGTTTCAGTGGTTTAAAATCATTCAGCTGTATTTTATCAGCCCTGAAAGACATATTTTATTTGGATGCTAGCTGTTTAGCGTTGTTTTATAAGCAGCGTCATGAGCGTGGTTTTTGTCTTCGGCGTTTCTAAGCATGATCGTTTGGGGGAATTTCTCTGATATAGGTCGCTCTGTGTGGCTTATTTATAATTTTTATGCTGATTTCGATCATACCTCGTGCCCATCCTACCAGGCCTTTTGCCACTTACACTCATTAAGAAAGGAAAAAACTAGATTTTCATTGGGACTAGGTGTTTTGAGGGTGTAACATATTCAGCGTTCCCATTTTTGGATACTTCTTGTGCTCGTCAACTCTCGGTGATTAGCAGACAGGTGCTTGACATGTCTCCACCCTCGGCGCGGACGGTGGATATAGGTATGGAAGACCTTGTTGAACATCGCTGAGCGTTGTGGATTACGTAATCCTGCAGAGGGGGCGTGCCCGCTGCGAGATCGACGGGAATAAAAGCGCAGAAGACCGGGCGAAACATGCGACGGTCTTGCCGGAAAGGTCATCTGATGATTGTTGCGTTAACAATAATTTGCGGCGTTGGACGTGATGCTTGTTAATGAAAAGAGCCCCTGAAAGGCGTCGGTGAAATCGTTCCCAATTTTGGGTACGCCGTTCCCATAATAAGGAACGCTTGCAGCGCCAGTGTACGAGAGCGTTCCCAAATTTGGGCTCGCGGCCCGGGTGATGGACTGCTTTAGAAATAGGGGAACGATTTGAAACTACGATGGGCCTTACAATATCAAACTCTTTCCAACAATATTGAGACAACTATCAGGCGGTTCACGATCGTTTTATATTTTTTGGACGTCATTTAACAGTTCTTTTTCTTGTTTTAAATAATGCCTACATGGCGTTCCCATATTTGGGTTTATCGTTCCCAAACATGGGAACGAAAATGCGTTCCCGAAAATGGGTACGCTTGACCATAGTTCCGCCTACTGATGTCAAAGGCATAAGCTTGCCTTCAACTACAGTCCTGGGTTACTTCGCCAATCAAAATCATAGGGTCAAGGTTGCCTTGCCAATACCCAATCATGATTTGTGTATTGGCAGACATGCAATAAATAAACTGGCATGCTACTGAGCTCAACTTCAAAGTTTTAATATCCAAATACTTTCAACCATTGCTGCGGAATTAATGGATTTCAGGGTCATGCCAACTCTGAATCTGACTTCAAATTGATTCAGGCTCCAACTCCTGATGGTTATATAAAAATATGTAATCTGTATCATGATTAAGGTTAAGGTTAGGTTGATGAGCTTGGAGTAGACCAGGGGTCTATTTGGTGCTCATATCAAAGATTTGGGACTGGATTTTGCATGAACGGATGGGTTAGCAGGTTAACTGGTCAGACTTTGGTGGCCCAATGTTGGTCTAGTTTCTTTGAAGCTGTTGACTGACGCTGCTGCCACAACATGTTCAGGCAAGCTATTCCACGATGTTACGACTCTGTTGGCAAAAAACTTGTTTCTAAAATGATGCAATGTTCTCCTTTTCTTGAGTTTAAGTTTAAACTGATATTGAAGTTCATAATGGAAATGTTTTTATTTTGCCTAAAACGATCCCTTGAGTGTTCCAAGGCTTTACGCTGCAAATATGCATTAAAAATAGTATGCAGGATTAAAAAGCAGGTTCTGGGGAATTTAACATCTTCTGCTTTTTGGCTGAAAACATTTGTCCAAAACAGCAAAATGGCCTTGTTTTGAAAAAATCTTATTTTGAGCGCAGTATTTGTCAATCAAACAGGTGCACCATGCAGTGCACGATGTTTAGCCTGCATAACTCCGGGCAGAACTGTCGACTCTGACCAACTCTCGACTCTGCAGCCTACGAATATCTATTTGATAGTGATATACCTTGTCGAACAAAGCCTTACTAGAAACGACCAATGCCGTATACAGGAGCGACCAAGAGATTATCAAAATTATTATTTAAATTGAAATAGAAAATGAAATAAATGGGAAAACGGGGAGAAATCAAAATTACAATCAAGGCTATAGAACTCCAGGTAAGGACACCAGCCGTTTGACCTTGAACGCCGCCGGCCGGCCGATGACGTCATTGGAGGCAAGCCGGCTCGGCGGACACACAGGGCCAAGGCCCTATATACCAGGTAGGGTCGTCCGGCGATTCTACCTGATCTTGACGTCAGCTTGTGACGTCATCCGGGGGCAAGTCTTGAAGCCCCGTTTGAGTCCCATGTAAATGTGCGATTTTTGAAGCGCTGTAGAACACACTCTGTTGGAGCTAGCACAAAACTAAGTGCATCATCGGAAAGACGAGACATTTTTCTTTGAATTATCTAAGAGCAGTTTTTCACTAATCCCATTAGTTTTTCCGAAAATGCGTAAAAAGCCCCCATGCCTCCGCAGCCTCCCTTCCGCCGGCCGCTGCGCCGCCGCGGTAGTGTAATGGTTAGAATGCTTGCACCGTGATCCAAAGGTCGTGCGCTCGAATCTAGGCGCGGGTCGGACTCAATTTGAAATTGCAAGCAGAATATGTGTTTTTTCTTTCAAAATCACTTGTATTACAGCTAACCGTTCATAAAACTATCCATAACAATTGACTGAAAGCCAAAATATAGATCACATTCTTATAAAACAAATTCAAATATGGCGGCCGTTGCGCTAGGCTCCGCCCCCGACTCCGCCCCTTCGTGTGACGTCATCTGTGCACTTGGACACACAGGGAGATAGGGGACGACATGGGCCTGCACAGGGCGAATGCATAACGGAGGGGCGTTGGAACGTTGCGGGAGCCAGGGAGATATTTTAAAGTGGTTGCATACCACCATTGTTTGTTGATTGATCTACAGACTGCATCCTTTTAGACCTCGATGCATTCTAGGCCTGGATGGTGCGTACATTCGTGGAACGATCACCCCGTCCGACGTCCGTGGTCGAAGCTGTCATAGTATTTAAGACACTAAGACGGGTGCAATAACGGCGATCCGATTCCGTCTCTGGCGAATTTAGAGGGGTCGTAAGGACCCAGGCCGAATCTGACCGATGATGAGAAGGGATCCCGTCGTCGATTGTTGTTTGACAGACAACACATGTTGTACTGGGCGTATGACCATCAGAGGTAATGCCTGAACGTAGGCAAGCATAATTGGTCTGTCATATTGTTTAGGAATGTAAAATGGTAATGGAGATCATTGAGGACGTTTAACAAATCTCTATCTATCTATCTCTACATTACGGGAATTCACTAATTCCTACGGCCCATAGGGGCACCGCCGGAGCTGTTATTTTGCCATCGGTCCCAGGCAACTCCAGGGAGCTGCAGTCACCCGGCGGCCAAAGCGGCCACCTCGTCGACTCGCAGGTCTTCTGGGATTCACCGTGATGCTTTAGTGCTTCACCCACAGAAGCACGGGCATAGCAGTAGGATGTGGGGCTAGGTGTCTGTCCACCTCTTCATTCAAAGAACCGGCCCCCAGTCAATGGCATTGGTAGCTTCACGCTCTGGTGACGTAAGCAGAGCGTGAAGGTTTTTTTATTTTCCCTTCACTAGTGCTTTACCTATGGGAGATACCGATTTCGAAGGCAAAACTAAAAGTCGATTTATTAACTTATTAGTCGAGATACGTATAAACCGAGTGTACCATACGACAGCCTGATCTTTCTTCTATCGATACCCGCATCCACTTTGGCGATGGTACATACATAAAACGCTGAAATTTGGCGATAGGCGGGAAGGTGCAATCCTAAACGGTATCATTCAATTACATCTTGATGGTTGCTTTTTCGAATGCTCGGAACATACCGAGTAGTGATGAACCTGACCTTTGATTCAAGCCGGATCTTGCAATACCAGCAGCTTTTTCAGGTCAGGTCAGGTCACTGACCTTTGACGTCATAAGTGAACCTCTGCACGGTCCTCAGATACCGCAAGTTCGCAACGCCCTCAGTGTCAGAGCAGATTTCACAAGGAGATGAAACTTGCAGGACCTAGTATCCTCCAGAAGTCTCACAACGTGTATATCTCGCTTTTTTATTCAAGGTCACATGAGGTCAGGCCAGTCATATGAAGTCACCATTATAAGCCAATGGGGGAAACTTATAAACAGCTATTTTGGAGCCCAGAACGATCTCAGACTAGCTGTAACACACGCAACCGTGATTATTCCATGCACTCTTTACAAGGTTCGATGCTTCATTTTTGCACCAAGAGCTTGCATGACGTCATTGATGACGTCACTAGTGTCATAAGTTTTTCGACAATAACTTCTGATCAAATTGAGCTAGCGAGTCGGGAAAGCCACCAATAGACTCGGGAAGACCTGCCAAATCGAATGATATGTGACATGACCTTCGACCAAGTTCGTGCCCTTGGGATCTCTGACCTCACCGTGACCCGAGGTCAACACCCAAAGTTGGCCTCACCCAAATGAAAAAGAATACCATTCGACGCGCCTGAGCAGGGCGAATACGATGCAGTCAAAATCGCGGCCCTGCAATCATTTTTTTGTGAAGTTATTCGCCAAAACCGAACCCGTACCTTGGGCCACTTGACCTGACCTCAGAGGTCACCGGTTGACCTGAGACCTTAAAATCGGGTACAAAACGCTGCATCTCGTAACGACACACACGCTCGTCTTTTCTGCGACGTTCTAGCTCCATTAGGGGCGAAACGGCGAGATGGGGTCGTACCTCCCGCCCCCCCCCCCCCACACCCCGGCCCCCGGCCGGCGCGTATGTAGAAAACCAATAAGTCCGGCGAGGGTTAAGCGGGTTCCACTGTGCACAAACAGCTAAGGGTTGTGCATTTAGTATGGTCATGAGAGAATCCTGTTTGATTTGGGCTCATAATACAATGCATGATCACTTCTTGTTCATAATGTTCATAATATGTTCTAATATGTTCTATAATAATGTTCTTGTTCATAATTCATGATTTTCTTCTTCCCAAAAACAAAAAATAAATGCTCTTCTCCATATTCCCCTTCACTCAACAACTTTTGATCACTTTTCCCTAAAGGCCTAAGGTAATGCATTGGTAAAAACACAAATGGATGGCTCATCTCAATAGTCAATACTTCTGTCTCCTAATGATCCTAATGCCTTTGATCATGGTGGCAATGCAATGTGATGATGACAGCATTCCATTTATCACCACTGAAACACAACTTAGCTCAAAAACACTCATATACATAAATTTATTTATCTCCATTTGTGCAAAATTACTTAACTTATCACATTCTTTGACTATTGCTTCAGAAAGACATCAGACCATAAGATTGTGTGAAACAAGAAAAGATTATCAGGCAATAGAGTTGATATATGTGTAGATGAAGTCCAGATTGTAGACTTGAGTTTGGTAGGTTGTAGGAGTTAGGTTGTAGGTTTTAGGCTGGTGGGTTCATAGGTAGTATATTGGTTGGTTGAAAGCTTTGAGTTAGAAGGTAAGGTTAGGTCAGGTTAGATGTTCAAAATCTTCACTGGACTTCATCTTCACATTTACCACAGAGTTGACACTTGACAAGCTGTGCCAGCCAATCTAGCAACTAAGTATTCCTCACTAGCACGCACATAGGCTGGAAATGTGCACAATCACATGAAAAAAGGCTGCAAGTTTGGGAACTCTGCACTTATATGGAAACTACACTAATATTCAATGATGTCTCATTTGCCTTCTGAAAATTTCTTAGATAGCATTGCATCAACACTCAACAGTGTCAGCTCATATCTCAGCACAGCCATTCGGCATGGCATTTACCACATCATGGCACGCATTGTGCACTGATTCACACAAAATTCACACCACAATTAATCTGCACTGCATTGTGCATTGGCTAAGTGCCTCTGCCTGCACATACATCTTGCTGAACTGGCATTCTTAGCAATATAATGTTGCAGCCGCAGGCATTGTAAGCATCAGAAGAGAGCCTGATGTTCTGGAGATTAACGGAGCAGTTTGCCAGTTTGAACATGCTTGCAAATCTGATGTTATTCATAGGTCTAAGCCTGACTTCGAGGAAATTTGAAGAATAATTTGAAACCAGTTGCAATACCGTTATTCCAGCCGCTTCAGTTTCACTTTTCAGCGAAGTTGTGCAGGGCCATAACAAGGCCTTCTTCACTTCAAATAATAATTGCCATTGCAAATTGAAATCAGAGGCAGAACTGAATACCACAATTATTGAAGAAAATTCTAAAAGTAAAAATGACTGCGACGAAAAAGTACTGACGGCAACAGACGCGATTTCAATAATAGAAATAGCATATCACCCAAAGCTACCTATACTGTAATTTGTTTACCTCGGCCGCCGAAAACACGTGTTTTTTTTTCGACCGACTGCATTCGCCGACTCGCGGCCCCAGATGACGTAATCAACAAATAATTGGCCAATAGAGATAATAAAAAATGATTGCTGGAGCAATACAAGAAAAAACAGGTAACACAATATAATTTTGTTATTTAATAATGTCAAAAATTCGTCTTAACGACCTTAGATGGGGACTTTTTACTTTATGACGTCATGTGTGCCAACAGTTTTCAAGAGTACGTATAACAGTGGAATAAACCAACCTCTATTTGTAACTTGTTCGCCATTTCTGTCGACATTTGACTGCTACCATATCCCAAACTCTGACTGTACCCGGTGTTCTATATACTCTGCAAAGAACAACGTGTACAGCGCCTAGCGCTGTTCGGCAGCCGGCTATTTTGTGTGCAGGGTATGACGCATTCCGCGAGCCGACGTCACGGGCGATGACGTCGGCTCGCGCGTGAGCCGAGCGCCAACGACAAACTAACGGGAACCCGCGGACACCCTCGGGGCATAAACCGTGGAGTAGCATATTGAGCGAGTCTTATAAGGGAAATTCATATATTTTTGTTTCTCAAATGATAATCAGGGTGTCTCTTACCTTTTTACGTATTATTTAGGCTTACCTAACACTTCAGTTGCCAAATATCTGCAATTTATTCAAACAAAGGTATTTTCAGTAAATATCGATGCTATAGACCGAAATCTTTTGAATAAAAACTCCAACCAATAGAAATAAAAATAACTTAATTTATTCCAACCATTTCCTCCTAATTAACAACATAAAAACAAACTTTTACACACATCATCCATAATAAAGCATACCAACACGCCGCTCACGGTATATAGAGAACGAGGTAAAACCGGTTCGCCGCCACAGCACTAAGGTATTTTGACCACTATTTTCAGCTGGCCTTTTCATTCCAAAATAGGGAACTAGGCCTCATATTTTTATATTATTTATTATTTACATATATATTATCCATCAATGTATTTAGGACAGGACTGGTGCATTTCTGTAAAGTATTTGCGAAGATAATTTTGAAGCCGGCCACGCCATTTCGAAAATAATAAATCTTAGGTTGCAGGGATTCTTTAGTAACGAAAATATGTTTTCATCCTTAAAAATAAAAACTAATAGTGAAAAACTATTATCATAGCCTAATATTGCTTCTTTGAATTTCGAAACCACCATGCTCCCAAAGTTGTCATCCCGCCGGACCTGCCAAAGTTGTACCACGAATTCTCGAATAATACCAGTGGTGTGGGTTTCAAATCAGTAGCAATCAATATCAAAATTGAATTGTCTTTCATATTTTATGTGTGTTTTGCATTTACTAATACTCAAAACTAGAATTAATCCATGTTGAATACATCACCACCATTGGTGTTCTTTGTCACCATGTTCCACTAAATTTAATATTGTTTAAAGACAAGACCGAGTCGGCATCTAAATAAACCACCAAAATATGCAAAAATGTACAGAGTATAACATATAAAAGTATCAAAGCTCATCTAATTGGGGCTCATTGTCAATTTTCCTTCCAAAGTTGAAATTTAAAATTTTGGGTACCAAACAGTCTTGAACAAAAGCATTCATAGTTGGTAAACCTACCGCAGATGGGCTCATAAAAGGTGTTTATCATAATGAAAATTAAATTTTCTTTCCAGATAAGCATGTTTTATTGCAGTTTCGGTGTCATAAGATATATTTTTTGGTCTAGAATGTGAGAGCTTCCTTGCTGCCAAAAGTCACACTGTAACAATCAATGGAATATTACTAAGAAATGAAACCGAGTCGGCATCTATTTATAGTACAATAACATACAAAATTGAATTTTCTATCTGCTGGTGTAAGGTTTTATACAAAATAAATTGGGGCTCAGTACGAAATTCGATGTTGAAAACTGCAGACCATGATTATCACATGCAGCTGCGCACAGTTTACTGTACTGCTATCGCTAGCGAAGGCCAGCGCTCTCATTTGATTGGTTCAACGGCGTGTTCGTTGCTGACGGAGAACATCCCTGATTTTCGAATTTGTTTGTTTTGAATTTTGATTAGGCCGATTATGCACATTGGAATTCAATTTAAAATTATGCTGCTTGTTGATGGTTGAAGTTGTGAAGCGCATAACATAAAAGAGTTGTGTAGAGATTGTATGGAGTGTTGGCGTTTTTGTAGTTTCCTTTTTCTGGTGCTCTTTTGAGATCTTTGCAGGGGTTAGAAATTTGCAATCACAATGCCACCAGGAAAGTGTTTTTTGTTTGTTTTCATGCCACAATTATGGGCAACACGGCAGGGCAAAGTTTGCCTCAAGTCCTGGCTCGTTCGTAGCCTTGATTTGCATTCAAGAAAGCAAGTCTGTGCCCAAACGGATCAGGATGCCGCACATTTTTTATATTCTTCAAAGCAATCGAGGTTCATTTGCCGATGTTGCATGGAGTATGCGAACCAAAGCAGTGTTATGCTGACGCGGAGACGATGACGTGAGTATGAAACAGACTTCAATGCTTGGCAAAAAGGCAAGCAAAATGCATCATTAGGTATAGTTTGACTAATCTGCATCATTCTATATCAACCAACCTGGAAATATGTACCCACCAGTGTACCAGTATGCCCTGCATGAATGTGGAAGAATTGAGCCAGAGCCCATGCTAAGCATAAATTGCTGCGTAGACCTACAAACCCCACCATGCACCAAGCATCCTTGAGTATGTGCTGTGTTGTGCAGGTGATTGTGCAATGTGCATTGGTGTTCATGTGCTCCTGGCCCCTGGGTGCCTTTTTTGGGGGAGGGGAGCTCAAGCTGGTTTTAGACTAGCAACATTATTTCTAGACAAGTTATTTGCTGATTTTTTACATTTACATAAGTTACATTTGGAAAGTCTTACATTCGGAGTACCTACAGCTAGGCACATCAGCCCACCATCATGGGAGTCTGACTAGTAAAATATAGTGTTTGCAACCTGTGGTGACATTGAATAAGCCAAATGATATAAGATTGTCATTATGCGCTGCTGTCGCCTTTGTTGTCTTCATTGTGTGTTGTGTGGTTCTTGAGTTATCATCCTATCCACCAGGTTGTATCTGGCGGTGGTTCTGGAGACAGCGCGGTTCGATCCAGCTGTGGGCCGGACGTCACCCAGCTGAAATGGCAGCGTGTTATCACCAGCTACGAGGCGCGCGTACGGACATTGTCCAGAAAAAATCACGTCATCTCCAGGTCAGTTGTGCATCCCACCGACTCTCAGTAGGGCAGTGATATAATGCCAATTGTGTTACCTGCCCCCTGATATTGTATTGTATTGTATTGTACTTATCGTGGCAAGCCGATCCATCCGAAAATGGCTATTATTGGCTGCCGAGTCAGGTGAAACGAATGAGGTGGGCACAACATTACATACAACACACACGCATCACATTTGCACACATATTCACATTTGCGCCACCGCGCCGCTACACACTGGCCGGGTCGCCGTGTTGCTCACGCAGTAGGAGCTTCCGATACTCCCTCCGAAAGAGCCTGTGACCGAGATTGCGCAGCGCCTGAGGCAGAGCGTTATACTGCGATACAGTGGCGTATAGGAACCGGCGGCGCCCGGATTCCGTTCTAATCACGGGTAAATCGAGCAGGTCGGCCTGACGCGTATCACGCCCATGCACGCTACCTCGCGACACAATCGCGTTGGATAGGGCTTCGGGCTCTCCTGTCTCGAGGATTTTCTTTAATAGCGTGACAGACTGTAGACGCCACATATTCTCGGCCGAGAGCCACCGCAACTCTTTCAGCACTTCGCTTACATGGTCATACTTCCGCTTGCCCGACACAACACGAGCACCGAAATTGATAAGCCGCTGGAGCCGAGACATCTGGGTGACACCACATCCACCATAGACAACAATGGCGTACCGGATCGATGAGACTACTAGAGCCTGAACCAGAGTGGCCAGCGTACTTTTCGGTAGGTAGTGCCTACTGTGACTCAGGCCGCTCAGAATACCGGTGCATCGGCGGGCTACATCAGTCACATGATTTGAGAAGGTCATGCTCTCGTCAAAAGTGACGCCGAGGTTTTTAGCTGAGGACGTTCCCACAGTAGTGGTACCCATGAACCTGATTTCTATCGGGGCTAGTTGACGAATTTGCTGCCTTGTGCCCAAAACAATGATCTGAGTTTTATCTGCGTTAATCTTTAGCCCATTTTTTTCGGAACCAGAGTGACAGAGCTGCAAGGTCCCGCTCCAACTGGGTTACCATAGCTCCGACATCGCTTGGACTCCCCAGTACAGCTAGCTGCGTGTCATCACAGTATTGTACAAGACAACGATCGTACAAGGCACCTTCCGGCAAAAACAGTGACATATCGGTGGTGTACACGTTGAACAACAACGGCCCGAGCGCGGATCCCTGATAGGTGCCGATGGGGTTGTCCAAAGGCAGTGACAGAGTACCACGACCGTCCGGTGTACGAATCTGGACTTGTTGTTGGTGATCGGTAAGATAACTGGAGAACCAGCGGACGTCGACGCCGTACTGCTCAAGTTTGACGAGCAATCGGTCGTGGGGTATCATGTCAAAGGCCTTAGACAAGTCCAGCATACAAAGTAGCGCCACCTGTCGTCGATCCATCAATAGGTGATAATGGCGTCCCCCCGTCCTCGGTGAGTGGCGTGATGACTAGTCATCACGCCACTCACCGAGGACACATGAGCGCCACGCGACCACCGGTCACAGTCGACTGTGACCGGTCACCGGTCGACCACAGGTCGACCGGGGCCGGTTGTCGCTGTGGTCCGAGAGCCGAGACGGGCCCAGGGCGACCTTCTTGGCCGCCTGATGGAGCCGTGGTCCCATACATGCATTTCCCATCAATATGTGAATTTATCAATTTATAGGTAAATGGTTGTGACCAATCACTGTTCAACATCTGCCAATATAACCCGACCTGCGTCCTCCTCTGCCCTCCACCCTCAGGCAGTCAGCTGAGTCAGATCCAAGACCAGCTCCGGAGCCTGAACCTGTCATTGAAAGTCGACAGGCACCACCTATCCTTCACTGTACAAATTCAATCCTTCGGTGTTACAAGTTACAACCGGATTAATTGCTTTATGCTCCATTCAGTCTGCTGTTTGACCATAATGGGCTGTTTGAATGGCATGGCATATTGTGTCATAAGGAAAAAATATAGCATTGCAGTTAAAGGCCTTCTTGCATGACTATGATTCCAGTGAATGCTCTGAATATTTCTTGGTGAGTTAAATAGATTACCTTAGGGATATTCAGCATAGGACTTGAAAATAATATGGTCCCTAATGAGTCATTAACTCTTTACTGTGTTTCAGAGCGCCACGCGACCACGATGGGACTGCCAACGATGGCCTGCTCACCGACAGCTCCCCGCCAGCCGGCGGCGTTCCGCCAGCCAACGAGCTTCCGCCAGCCAACGGGCTTCCGCCAGCCAACGGCGTTCTGCCCGCCGATGGTGGCCCGACGACCGACGGTCGCTCGCCGGCCGAAGGTGATCCGGTAGCCGAACGAAGCTCGCCGGCCGACGCCGGCCCGCCCGCCGACGGCGCTCTGCCAGCCGACCGCGTCCCGCTCGCCGACGGCGTCGATACGCCGGCGCGCGTATCGACATTGATCAGAAACGATCACATTATGTCCAGGTCAGTAATTGTGTCAATCAACGCATCCACAGGTCAGCTGTGTCCTGCTTCGTTACTAGGTCAGTGACCCTAGGTGGGTTGCTTGGGGGAACTTTGTGTTGCCGGGATGGGATGTCTGCTAAAGCAGGTGCCGTTGCAAGTGTCGTGATGCTTGATGGTATCAGGCTCGAGCTTCGAGTGAGTGAGAAATGTGTAATGTGTATACAGGCGAATGTACTGTTATTATGGATGAGTGTGCGACAGGAAGCGTTATGAGGTATGATTCGTGGTCGCCGTGGCTGGTAGTGGCATTTTATGCGACCGTGGTGACCTGTGACGGCGGCCGTGACTGCTATATGACAGTCGCCGTGACTGTTCTATAACGGCCTTCGTGACTGAAACGTGACGGTCGTCACTCGTCGTGACGTGCCGCGACTCGCTGTTTTGCAGGTCATTAGTCGCGGGCGCTCGAGCTGACGGTGTCGTCTGACGGCTCCGCGGTGACCAGCGCCGCCTCCGCCGAGAACATCAGACTCCTGAAATGCTAATGGCCGTACACGAACAAGAGGCTCTAAACATCCAGGTGCAGGATAAGCGCCATGCTCAGAGGCGTCATCTGGAGAAGGCCGCACAGTGCACTTAAGGCTGAGCTCGGGTGTAGTGCGCGCAGACAGATATGATCAACTGACGGGCCGGCCATCAGATTTCAGTACGGAACTCAAGATGGTCGGAGCCGACGTGGCTCGGTTGATGGTGTGCCAGGGTTGATTGAGAGTGGAGGCGAGACACCCGGATCTGTGAAGGATACGCCGATACGGATCTCGACGTCGTCTCGCAATTTGTGCTCTGTAATATGACGGCTATGCCGTGGTATCATTCACTCTCGATGCGCTAATAAATAATGAATAGGACAGAGACTGGAATTAAGATTATTATATTTGGGTGTAAGGGGCAGGTTTTGGCCAGCGCTATGTTAGAAATCGTGAGCGTGCTAGTTGCAATCAATCGCGCGCTTCTTGCTGAGCATCTGTGAGCGAGAAAATACTTTCTCTGGAACGTTCGTCGTAAAATAAGTGTATCGTTGGAATAAGTTGTCAGAACATGAATGCATTTTTGGTGTCCACTGCAGCTGCTGTTTTGGAACAGAAACATGCCGAGATCGGTTGTGTATGTACGTTGTGGCAAAATCAAGCAGCCGTACCATGAATTAAAAGCGATATGTGAATTAAGGTGGATATATTTCACTATTTTTCAGTTTTATCATACAGATCACAGAAATGCGTCAAATAGGTACTGATCACACCCGGTTCCAAACGACTAAACGCTTGCGATCACTGGAAAGTAAATAATAAATACCCATGTGGCTGCCTGGCGTGATCCGAGACTCTCTCTCTCTCTCTCTCTCTCTCTCTCTCTCTCTCTCTCTCTCTCTCTCTCTCTCTCTCTCTCGCTCTCGCTCTCGCTCTCGCTCTCTGTTGTTGCTGACGCACACAGGACTGGGACAACACGGCCCCGGCCGAATCGCGACGATGGAGAGCACGGAACGATGCTGGTGACTGGCGGACCAGCGAAAACAGGAAAGGAGATGAATAGCTCTAGCTCCCGTCTGCGCGCGGAAGGGCTCTGATTGACGCGGCTCGTAGACTCCATTGGCTCATCAGACTGTTGTTGGTTTTCTCCCTCCCCTCCCACAAGCGTAGCCAGGTAGCTAAGTTGTGCGTGGAAGCGAGCGGCCAGAGCGGCGCTAGGTGTCGCCCTCCCAGCGACCGGGCAGTGCAGCTGGACGTGCCCCGGATGGTCCGCCTCTCACTCTGATCTCGGCACACTCGGCAGAGTGCGGCCGGACACTCCATGGAGTTGCATAGCGTCGATAGGCCGTATGGTGTCGCTGTCGTAATTATAAAAGCGTAAGTAAAAGGCTGAAGCAAGATATAGAATGCTTTTCTTTACATTTAATATCGCAAAGCACAGCTTTATGCGCTGGCTACGATATGTGCGTGTCGGTTGCGGCAGTAATCATCGAAGAAATATATGATTTATGAACGTTTCTTGATCATAGAATGATAAAACATTGCAATGTTTGCCTGTTGTGAAGAAAACTCCTATACTGCTGCTCTATCGTCCGGAATTATTCGTGTTTGATTACGGCGATTCCGCCACTCTATCAGCTGATTTTTGTTTCCGAGTCACGTGACCAACCGGTGTCTCCCTGACGCCGCTTTTGACAATTGCGGCGTCGAGTGGCGCGCTGCTAGCGCTGATTTTCGATCGCAGAGACCCTGCACGCGCGCGAGCACACTACGTCACGTCCGGGGGGCACAGGTATATGAAAAATCGCAGTGACGTAACACTTTTCTCGCTTCTCATTGGTCAATAGCCCGTTGCCGGGGTAACGTGCACGTATGTGAGCGCGGGCAAGAGTACTAGCCGGCCGCCGATCAGGGCGGTCCCGCCGAAGCTCGGTATCGACCGTGACTTATTCACAACTGGCGGATCCAGGAAGCGGTATTGGATACTGCGGGGGCTTACCCCAAAAAGATTTCTCGGAATTAATTTAAAAACTCTGATTTCGATTCCTTGCGCACTGCTATGCGGTGTGATTAACCAACATTTCCTCAGAAAAGTTGTGAAGTTGTCATTTATTCTCGAAAATCGATTTCGGGCGCTGCCCTGGTTGTTGGGGAAGACATTTGCCCCAAATGCCTTCCCCTGGATCCGCCAGTGGCCGTTGCCCCACTCCGAGCTTGACTAAAGACGTCTTCAAACCTCACCAGAAACCGATGGTAAGGTGAATTTCAATCCAATAACTCATCTCTGTCTGCCCGCCTAAATATACTACACATGGTACAGCACCCGGCCCTGTCGGAGCTATGAGCCGATCGTGATATTTTCGGCTTTCCCCATCCCAAGCTCGATTAGAAACGTTCTCCTTCCCCACCCGATTGCTGATGTCAATTCAAATTCAATGCATCATCTCTGTCTGCCCGACCATAACCCATTCATTGCACACCGTTCAGCGCCCGGCCCCGCCAGAAGTACCCTAGCGCGCTGAGCAGTTGCCTCCAGCCGCGTCATCGCGAGGCCCCGCGCGGCCCATAAATGAATACATTGCGCGAATAGCCGTGTCGCCCCCCTGATTACAATAACGAAATTGACAGAAAACCATCCGGTTATGGCTACTAAAGTAACAACAAAAGCTTTTGATGATGCTTTTGTAGCGAGACTAGTGGATTAGGTGTGGTTTTATAAAAATAGGCAGATGTATAACCTTATTTTAGATATTTTTTTTTAACAATAATACAAAAATAACAAATTTTAAAATAATAATTGATTGTAAATCATTGCAAAAAAAGACGGCTTGGAAATTTCAAAATTAAATAATTATAGCAATAAAAAGAGGGCAGCACAAAAGCGTAAAAGTGCGACAAGTATAGCGCAGCTTTTACATTTTCATGTAAACGACGCACAAATATACCGAATTCGTCTCAGCTTTTGTTTATATGTTGTTCAGTTTAAGGCGTTGAGTTGGGTATTGTGGGGGGTTGATAAAATTTACTGTAATTTACCCCGTTTTATGCATGGTGGCATGATTTTCTCAATCATCAAGGTTTCGCCGGTCGAATTGGTTGGTACCTAACTAGGGGTTTCAATACGGCACCTTGCCTTAGAAATTAACTAGGTAGGTAGGTACCTACCTTGAAATTTATGTTTTTTTCAGTTCTGAATCGAAAACTACTGCTCCTGACGGCGGTCGGAGAGGCCATCATAACCAAGCGTTTTCATTGTAGTTAATTCAATCTGATTAGTGTCATGCCATCTTACAAAACACTTACTCTTAACATTTACACCAAGTTGGCTCAAAATACTTAACTTTTCAGCACAAATGGGGCCCTGTATCACCGCCCTGACGCCGCCGCGCTGGGAGCTACGGCACACCATCGCCAAACCGTAACGTCACTCGAATGATTTTGCTTGCGATCCGTTAGCTTATGATTGAATATGATAAGTCACACTTGGAACAGAGGTCCTAAAGAACCAAGTACAAAGAGAACAGATGGTTGAGTGCGAATCCTACTAGCATGCTGCTGGCGCTGGCGCCGCGGCTCGCTAGCGTTTTGCAGTGATGCAATAGCTTAGTGTCAGAGTGAAATTTGTTGATATTGCCATGGGAGCCGAGCGTGCAGCGCACTGCAGCGCTCTGCCATGAAACACCGCCCTGGCTGACTGTGGGAATTTTTATCACCATAAGTCTTCAACAAGTTCAACTAACCATGACCAGTGATAAAGCATAAGCTCATGACAGCAATAAGCTATTGCTCTAGTGCTTCAGAATATGAATCTAAAACAATTAACTTTTTCTGAAATATTCTGAGTTTTACTGTACCAACCTACTTTCACTGTCATCACCCACTCCTCTTCACCTTCTCCTGACTCTTTTTCCTCTCCTCTAATACCCTCCTTTGTCTTCTCTAATTTTAATCTCTTCCTCTGACTTCCCTCCATGCTGTCCCTCTGAATCTCCTCCCTCATCCTCTCCTTCCTTCCCCTCCCTCACCCTCTCCTCTCTCTCTCTTCTCTCTTCTCTCTTCACTCTTCACTCTTCTCTCTGCTCTCTGCTCTCTGTTATCTGTTCTCTGTTCTCTCTGTCTCTCTCTCTCTCTCTCTCTCTCTCTCTCTCTCTCTCTCTCTCTCTCTCTCTCTCTCTCTCTCTCTCTCTCTCTCTCGCTCTCTCTCTCTCTCTCTCTCTCTCTCTCTCTCCCTCTCTCTCCCTCCCCCCTCCCTCCCTCCCTCTCTCTCTCCTTCTCTCTCCCTGACTAGCTGCATGCTCTGCCTACAGGTATTCTGGGCGCTGACAGCCATCGGCTGGGTGTACGCGGTGCTGGCCGCTCAGCGGGTGGCGCAGCGCCAGGTAGCCTCGCTCCCTGTAGCGGAGGACCTGCTCTGAACGTCTCTGTCCAGTCCAGGGGGCAGCCATGGGCCGTACCTCGGGCGCCAAGAACAAGGCGTCCACGTCGGCCGGCAGTCCGCGCTCGCCGCGCCCAGAGAGCGGCGGCCCGGTGCGCCGACGCCTGCGGCTGCCCGAGCTGGTCGAACTGTCATTGACGCCATACCCGCTCAGCCTCAGCACCGAGATGATTATGGCAATGAACGCAGAGGCCAGTACAATACAGGTGAGCAGTTTTGAATGGGACGTGCATTGATATTACTGGTTAGGTGCGTGATGGGAGAAATGATAAAGTTAAGGAAGGAGTAGAAACGTGCCAAGGCATATTTGAATCGTACGATATTAATGGTCTTGGTGCGTGCTATATGAATTGGTAATGGATGGTGCCAATGGTTTATTGGGGATGATTTCAAGCCGATAAACGGTGGTCGTTACCAATTTAGCTCGAGAGTTTGAATGGACGGATAAAACAGAGCCGGAGCCAGCGCCAAGCTGAGATGCCCACTGCGCATCTCACTAGGAATCCAACGCGCTACCCACTGAGGCACAGGATAAAGCATGAAATGGACGTTGGGAAATGGAATGTTAAAAAAGTTTCACTAGTCTTACTCCAACACGAACATTTTTTTCCAGAATAAGCTCAAAAGTGTCTCGAAGAGTATCGTGGAAATTGAAGAGGAGCGCGTCAAAGGCGACCCTAACCTGGATGCCATCAACAGCTTTCACGAAAAGATACAGCAAGAAGGCAAACTCACGCCCGCCAACAAGGTAACGGGACTAATTAGCGTTCAGTGAATCTTTTGATCAGAACAACATGTTCGCAGTGACTGCGTGGGCAGCCAACGGACATTGCCAAGTCGAGACAAGGGCGTCTTCCTGACGTGACTTTCATTTCCTCTCCGAAGGTAAAGCTGAAGAGTTTGTACGTGACGGCACGCAGCGACGCTGAGAAGGAGGCCCAGCTGATCAGAAACGCCCTCGCCTCCATCTACGAGATCAGGACGATACGCAATGAGCTGCGCCTTCAGGTAGACAAAAGCGAGTCTGTGACGAAACAAGAAACAATAAATCCAGTTGTGGATAAGACGCATGGCAGCGATGACGCCTCTCATCATGCTTTTGTGACTTTTATATAAGATTGCAGCGCTTTCCGGTAAAAAATGCTTATTACTCCTCTAACTTTGCTGCATTGTAGCAGATAGCGAAAAGTCCATCGACAATTCTGGTGGCGTCCATATTGGCGACAGTGTGACCTGGCGTGACCCCACCTCAGGCCAAGCACTCTGGGAACAAGGAGACGATCCGTCGCGGCGCGCTGATGAAAATGCTGCAGAATACGGCGCAGACTCTGCCGCTGTGGATCGGCAGCCCGGGCGAGGAGCCACCCGCACTCTGCGGCGCCGTCCAGGCCGAGTCCAATTACGCGGCCAAGGTAAGACGGTATGGCGATTGGTGGTTAGCTCTACCTGAGGTAAGAGTCCTACGTTAGAATGCCTAGCTGCGCGGCTGAGGTAAGACGAGAGACGGGTGGTTATCTTTGGTGTTTAGTGAGAGCGAGACGCCGCAGTCTTCAGTTGTGTTGCAGTGAGGTGAGGTAAATGTCAAATGGTGAAGTGGCTGGATATCCGGTTTTCGGCGATGCTTGATCCTCGTGGCTTTCGACGTCGGCTGTCCCATATCGATAAAATAAACCTCATCCGCTATGCCGCCAGCCTCGGCACGAGTGACGTAATTGTCCGTTGCCCCATCAAGGCTGTACCTTGCTAACCCTACCTGGTAAGCCGCTCTGCTCTGGTTCCCATGCTGATGCCTGATACCACCAACCGCTGTGTCGCCAGGCGGGAGATATGGTGGCCGCTCTGTACCGCGGCAGTGACGGCGAGGAGAACTGGATTCTGGCCGAGGTGATCTCTTACAACCCCTCCAGCAGCAAGTACGAGGTGGAAGACATTGACGAGGAGCAGCGGGAGCGGATGGTGCTCAGCCGGCGGCGGGTCATCCCCCTGCCCACCATGCGCGCCAACCCGGACACGCAACCGGAGGCGCTCTTCCACGAGGGCGATATTGGTAGGTGGCAGAAGGGGGGATAGAGAGAGGGGGAGGAGGGATAGAGAGAGAGAGAGAGAGAGAGAGAGAGAGAGGAGAGAGAGAAAGAAAGAAAGAGAGAGGGAGGGAGGAAGAGCGGGAGGGAGGGAGGGAAGGAGAGGGTTAGTTGAGAGGCAGTTTCTGTCAGTGACAGAATGGAGCGGGGCGACATCGACCGGCAAATGTTTGTATACAATTTTTCTGATGCCCCGACAGCCTTTCCATTTCCATTGTAAGGCGAATTTATTAGGAGTATTTTTGTATCTTTAAGTCAACAAAGATGTTGGAAAAAGTAACGTCATCCATTATCGATACAACGTCATTAACAGTAACTTTTGTTTCCCTTTGTTTGTCGTCCAAGAGCAGCCCAGTATTTTATGTACGCGCAACTGACCAACTCTCCTGCGTGTCTGTTCGGCAGTGAACGCCATCTACCCGCAGACGACGTGTTTCTACAAGGGCGTGGTTAAGAGCTCGCCGGCCACTGCGGTGGACGACTACGAGATTCTGTTCGAGGACTCGTCGTACGCGGACGGGTTCGCGCCGCCACTCCGCGTCGCTCAGCGCTACGTCATAGGCTACAAGGAGAAGAAGAGCAAGAAAGAGTGAAAGCCTTGAGAGTCATGGTGGGCAAGTGGGAAATGCTGCGTGGGCTTGGTTGGGAGATATGGTGTTGAGATGTGTATGCAAGTGTGAGTGAAAGTGGTGTAAATGGGCAGATTGGAGACTATAAGGGCAGCTGACACAAGGATCGAGACTCGAGCGAAAGGGTGTACAAAGTATCACGGATCTCTGACCGGTCGCTCCGCGGTATGGCGTCTGAAAGGCTCCGCTCGACAACGGCGACAAGTCCGCGCCGCTGAGTCGAGCAGCACCGCCCAGGGCTCAAACTAGAGGTCCGCTTACGATGCTTGGGTTCGCTGCAACGTGTCTGAACCGTCGCGTTTCATTCGTCTGATGAATATTCTCTACCTGCGGGTCTTGTGCTCATTTAGGCAGGCTGAGCAACACAAACGACACGAACAATTTGTCATTTAGCCATGTCATATATCGCATGTTCATATTCTGCACAGTGTACATACTCATGGAGCACATGCACCGTTTCGTAATACTACGATTGTACGACTGGCCGATTCGTTTATCTGTCCGTGAAAGAGGTAGTTGAGATTTGACAGGAGACTCCTGCGTGGAAAGCCCAGTGTCCGAAGAGCGTTACGTGTCGAGTGAGGCGAGGTCAGGTCACTTGCATCCATTTCTCGCCTGGCTAGGGAACTTCAGTACGGGCGGTTACATACGTTTTGGCCTGCAGACAATTTTGCAAGTCTGCCCGTCTCCCTCGCCCTTCCATCCACGTTAGTATAAAGGCCTGGCTACACTATGCGTTTTCTGCGTGCGTTTTTTGCAGGTTTGCGTTTTTTGCGTAATATCGTTCTAGAAAAAAGTCATAAATGATACAACTTTTCCATTAGTTGGATACAAAAGTTAATATAATTCTGATTTTAACTAAAATTTAATATAAAAAACATCACAAAACCGTAATATCGTTATTTTTCTAGAACGATATCACGCAAAACACGCAAACCCGCAAAAACGCACGCAGAAAACGCATAGTGTAGCCAGGCCTTAACTTAGCAGCATATGTACAGTCCAGACCTTTTTTCATTTCATCCAATGTATGATGTAACGCATCACTGTAATCACCATAGCTGATGCTGTTCATTGTAAGTTAAAAGTTGCATCAGATGTATTGTGCATTCCCTTTCAAGATAAACATTCCTATAACACGGAAGGCATGGCAAGCCTAAATCACAATGCTAACTGCTTCGCACAAGCCCGAATCACATCGATAACTAATTGGCACAACTACAAGCCTGAATCACATTGATAACTGGTTGGCACAAGCCTCAATCACATTGACAACTGACAGCACAAGCAATAATCACACTTTTCATCACCATATGTAGACGTTGTACAATGATCACAATATGCAATAAGCTATCAGTCATTCTTCACTAACAGGCAAGACAGCGTCGGAACCCGAGCCCGATCAGTAGGCAATATACGCGATGTTACAGTCAAGACAACGGCAACAAACGACGCGAAGGCACGGACATCCTATTGGAATGCCCTGTACGGAAATGCTGAAATCATATAAATACCACATTCATTGGCTTCGAAGTCGTCCGTTACAAACTACAAACAAACCATGAAGACTAAAATACTTCTAACGGTACATCTACATATGGATATTATGATCTTAGCTAAATTACAAGTCACAGTTTGAAAGTGGAAGGCACCATGATTGTATCATTTTTCAGCAAAGGCCTCATCAACTGGCACTACCTAAGTAATTTGCTAGCACTAACTCGCCACGTTTGACTAATGCTGTCGTACATTAAAGTACCTTTCAAGTTTCTTCACCACAGAGGCGTAACAGCACTGCGTTATATGACCTAATCAATCGGGGTATCTAATTGGAATCTAACTACATACCAGTAAAACGCCTTTTGGGCGAAGAACGAGCGAGCGAGATAGTGAGCCCTGCACGTGCGGAAGGGCGAGAGGGTGCTTCCAACGGGCTTGCGCAAAGCACCCTTCTAACTGGTCGCTAGCGGTGTGCCAAATTTGAACGCAATCGGCCCAGCCGTTCCTGAGATCTGGAAGCGGCATTCTGCACGTGCGCACGTGCAAACGGGGTCCAAAATGACTTTTGCACGGCACCCTACTAACTGGTCCCCAACCGTGTACCAAATTTGAGCGTAATCGGCCCAGCCGTTCTCGAGATCTGGAAACGCCCCCTGCACGTGCGCACGTGCAGTAGCACCCTAACCGCAACACATGGGAATGCATTGCCTGGTGGGTGCCTACCTGTATGCCAAGTTTCAGCGAAATCGCCCCAGTAATTACCAAGTTACTGAAATGGGAACAAATTTGGCACCTCTTATTGTTGTATTTTGCACGTGCACTGGGGGTGACCCACATGCATCGAGAGTATCCTATTTTGGCTAGAAGGGATGCTGCTACCCTATAAAAATTACCGCAAGTCAATCGCCCAAGCGGCTGCCGAGATATGAGCCTCTCAAAATCACTACTTTTGCAAAACAGCTTGAACACCCTTGACTTTTCACGTGGCACGTGCCACGACGGTCACTGAGATGTATCAAAAGTAGTCAATTACGGGGTAGAAGGGATGGGGCTACCCAACAAAAAAGACCGCAGGCCAATCGGTCCAGCGGTTGCTGAGATATAAGCCTCTCAAAAGCGTTACAGGCCGGGCCGGGCCGGGCCGGGCCGGGCCGGGCCGCTCATACTGAGATTTTTCCGTTATATTGAAAAGACTCACTTCGCTCGCTGCGCTCGCTCGCTCGTAACAATTTGTACGATCGATTTGCAGCTCCTGCAAGAATCACATTGCATTTGATTGGCATCACATAATCTGAATCATTGAATCACTTTGGCTTCAGAGACCACATTTGAGGTCTTGCAACTTAATCTATTCTATCGATCGCATAGTGCATTCTTAAATGTTTCGTTCAGTAAAATACATTAACGGTAACTGAAAGAACAAGCAGCGTGAAGCGACACAACGGCTCATCGTAACACCGAAACATCTGGCGAACAGATCAGTGCTAAACAGACATCTACTAAAGAGCTCACAAGTGGATGGCCAGTCTCTCACAAACACTGGGGAGTCAGAAAATTGGCCACATGTCATTCTCCATGTAAACATCTCACAAAAAAAAATTAAACAAACAAACTTGAACAGTTTATAAAATGAATCAACCTCGTCTGGCAAAGTTGACTGGCCCTCGGTGACAGTATGACTATAATCATGCCCACAATAAGAATATCATGACTATACCAGCTTTCATTAAAATATTTTCTTTTCGTCATTCATTGCATCAGAACACTCAACTCAAAGTCCTGCCCAACTTAAAAGTACAACTTACCGACAGATTGATACACCGGTGCATTCTCACCGATGAATTAGAGAGAAGGAGCGGCATATTCTATCCTCGCCCACTTAGCGAATTGGCTGGGCTGGGCGGAGCTGCGGCAGTGCCTAGTCTACAGAATGCCGGCAGTCCTCAATACACCGGCAGTGGTACCAATGTGTCGGTCCTCAATGCGCCGGCTGGGCGGGCGGAGCGGCGGTAGTCTTCAATCACCGGCAGAAGTCTCAGTATGTCGACAGCAGTCCTCATTGCACCGGCTGGGCGGCGGGCGGAGCGGGAGCGTTGGGGGTGACGCCGTGGCTCTGCATGAACTCCACCAGCTGGCGCGGCAGCTCGGCGAGCACGGCGCGTGCTAGACCGGCCTGGGTCTCCGGGCCCAGTCCGTACCGGCCCAGCAGCGGCAGCAGCTCTGTAACCACGCACCGCCGTCAGCCGGGGAGTGGGTGGGACTCTGGCTACTGGTATTAAAGGTTTGGAGATGCCAGGACTGAAACGGCCTTTTGACGGACATGCTTTGAAGCTAACTATGATCAATGATGGGGGTGGCGGGGTTACGAGTATAATCTATGATCGGTACGCTAGAGAAAGCAAAGTACGAGCGATGTGTCTGCTGAGCACATCAAGCTTTCCCAACTGGTCCCATCCCTCTCAGTTCCACCCGTTTTCGTCCCGAGCCCCGAGGTGTCCCATGCCACTCCACTTCGTCCCGGCGTCTCACCGACAAACTGGACCACGTCTCTGGCGGCGGATCGGCCGGCGGCGTCCCTCAGTCGTCCTCCGTCACAGTCCAGGTACTCCATCGCAGAGAAGTCCTCGCTGCCGACGCCGACTATGATAATGGAGAGGGGCAGCGCTGACGCGTCCACCAGCGCCGCCACCGTGTCCAGCCGATCTGCGGGAGTGACGGACGGAGGTCAGCAGACGACAGAGGGCCGATCAGAGGTCCCTGGGAGATTACTTAGAGGGCTAAGGCTAATCAGGTAGAGCCAAGAGCACTGTAATTGAGGTCCAGCACTGTTGGCGCATTCACTGTCGATAATCTCACATAAATATTCCCACCATTGACTATAACGAGACATTCCCAGTCACATCACGCCTATAGAACACGTGACACCGCCACTGATTTCTCTCGTCAGTCGCGTGACACCGCCCTGTGACGCCACCCACCTGTGATAATGCCGTCAGTGATGATGAGCAGCACGTAGTAGTCGCGGTCCGGCGGGGAGCTGGCCGCGATACGCGACACGTGCCGGATTACCGGCGCGAAATTTGTGGGACCGTACAGCTGCACTGGAACGAAACGCGTGGGATCGTAACAGCTGCATAGTAATACAGCACGTGGGATCGTAACAGTAGTACTGTAACGAAAGTCACGTGAGATCGTAACAGTTGTACTCAGTAACGAAAGTCACGTGGTGATACATGAAGCAGATGTCGCTATTTCGGTCGTCATATCGATCAATAAAGGTAAATCTGCGTTCAAAGTGGTAGTATGGCTATAATTCCAGCGAGTGGTATGCATGTGTGCAGCGAATGGTATACATGTTTTCAACGGGTGGTAGAACATTATACCTGAGTTCAGAGAGTGGTAGAATGATAAACCTTTGTTCAGCGAGTGGTAGAATAGCATACCTGTGTTCAGAGAGTGGTAGAAGATTATACCTGAGTTCAGAAAATGGTAGAATGGTATACCTGTGTTCAGTGAGTGGTAGAACAGCTGTATACCTGTGTTCAGCGAGTGGTAGTACATATTACAGTGTACTGTGAATACAGTGTAACTCCCTATACCTGTGTTCAGCGAGTGGTAGTAGGCCTGCAGAATGCCGTCCACGCCCTGGCAGTACGGGTTGCTCGGGTGGCCGTTCAGGAAGAACTCGTGTGACACGCGACCGTCCGGCGGCACGCGTCCGCCGAACCCCAGACACGGAAACTGCTTATCTGCAGACGCACAGAGAAACGGGTCAGAAGGACGGCGTCTGAGGGTCTGATAGGGGAGGAAGCGGACCGTTTCGACATACTTTCGGACGGAATAAATGCGCACCAAGTGTGCTGAAGGACCGTAGATAAACCCTCGGGCCTATGCCTGTGGTAATGCTTCAATATAGTACACAGACTTATACAATATTCGCGTTCTACAAAAGACTGTAGCCTAGGAAGCTGGTTAAAGATGGTAAACACTGTAATTTGTCAAAATCTAGTACGAGTGACACTGGTTCTTCACATAACTTCAATCGTTACGGTACACGTAAAAAACCACCTAAGTGCAGATAATCAATCACTCAGCCGAATGTAAGACATTCTGGTCACGAACTTTAGGTGATAATGCCCCGATATCTTCCGGCTATCGTAGTCCCGTATGATGCTGCCCCATGTTTCACAGATGTCCTAAACCTGTATGATGCTGCACCCGTATCTCATCGGTGTCGTAGTCCTGTATGAAACTGCCTCGAAATTCCACCACTGCCGTAGTTATGTATGACACTGCCCCTCCATCTCATCGGTGTCGTAGTCCTGTATGATACTGCCCCGCCATCTCACCGGTGTCGTAGTCCTGTATGATGTTGCCCACGGCTCTCACCGGTGTCGTAGTCCTGTATGATGCTGCCCACGGCTCTGATAGCCGTCATGTACTGGTTATCTCCACCGCGTGGGTCTCGGTAGTGCAGGGAGCGCGGGTCGGTCGGATACCCGTTGGACGCCGTGAAGTCTACGGCCACCGTGAAGTGCAGCTGAGTGCCCGACTGGATGTAGTCCAGAAACGTCACCTGAGAGTGAGCGGAACAGAGGATGGATTGATGGGAACAGAAACAGAACTAAATCCCCGAGGAATACGCCGAGAAGAAAGTGATTCGACAGACAACTCAGGAAGTCGACTAAAAACAGAATCTTTAACAAAAACAGGATCTTAAACAATCTGTTAAATCGCATGGGAAATGGTATGATGGCAATCATCAATACCGGGAAGTGGCAAAAAGTACAAGCGCAATACGACTTGGAGATAAGAAAACGACAACAGGTCCCAGGCTATGTGCCGCACAAAAGAGGTTAGCACAACGTCAATCGCAAACGGGTGCCACCCTCATCAAAGTCTTTAAGAACAGGCGGGATGTGTACTGGGAGCTGCTACCGACTGATTACATAATAAAGTTAACGAAATCGGCGAGAACGTGCCCCACAGGACTGAGGGAGGGCGTCGTGCCTCTCGTCCCGCGGGTAGCATGAAGATGAAAATGAAGACCATTGATGAAGAGTGTGCCTTTCCCTATGACCCCACCAGGCGACCACCCGCCCCTCCCTCCGCTCGTCGTTCGCACCTGCTGCGCGATGCGAGCAGAATTCACCAGCAGAGTGCCCGAGTCGGTGTACTTCTTCTTCTTGGCCCTCTTCTTTTCATTGACCAGCTTCAGCTGACAGCCGGGCTCGAGGAGCTGCTCCACGGGCACGGTACAAGATCCAATCTCGTCGTGCGTACCGTCGTTATCCCAGTCGAAGCAGCGGAGGAGCACGAGCCGCCGCAGGTCGCCGGCGCAGAGGGAGCCCAGCGGCACCGTCACCGGCCGCCAGTCGGCCGACAGGCTGTTCTTGACCACCTCCGTGCGGTGTGTCAGTGTAGTCGAGCCGTCGGCGTTCACCCGACTGAGCTCCAGGAACGGGTCACTCTTGCCGAATGTGTCCTTCTTGTCCAGGTTGCGGGCGCTCAGGGAGAGAGTGAGCACTTGGCGACAGGCGGAGACCTCCTCGGCGGTGACCAGCAGCAGGCCGCGGCCGCCCGACAGACGCCGCTGGAACTGAAAGAAACACTGCAATTGAAACGTGGAACGGTGCGACACCGCCGACAAGTCTTGCCCGTATAGAGCACAACACACCGTCAGATTCCTTTATTCCTTAAACGAAGCTTTAAATACTGGCAAGCAATGCAAATAACTTTGTGAGACGCCATGCATACTGTGCGATTAAATGTTACCAGAAGTAACGTGCTGTCAGTAAAAGACATTTAACTGGATTAACAAAACCCTTTGCCCAGCGTTGCGTCACATCGTCGTCAAGACGACCCTCATCGAGCCTGTGACGGTCGTCGTCAATACCTTTCCGCCGAGTGAAGCCACCACCTCTCCGACCGAGCACTGCAGCTCGCCCAGTGCGTCCTGCCGCGAGACTGAGGCGACGCTGACGTCCCAGTCGAGCACGGCGAACCGCAGCAGCTGAGGCAAGGGCACCGGAGGAGGTCAAAAAACGGCACACGATAGGGCTGGAGAGCCTCAAACAATGCTATGAACAGGATAATTAAACAAAAAAGGCAAATTTGTTAGCTTACTCAAGTTCCAATGTGTTTGGGAAGCCTGACAAGAGCTAATACTTACCTGTTTTTCCTCAAACTTGTAGTTGATTTGGAACTTGGTGGCAAACACAGGATTGAGGCTATTCTTGACCACCTCTGTGCGCCCCAGTTCCACAAATGCCCCAGCTGCTCCCTCACAGATGTATAGCACACAGCATGGGTCCGACTTGGATGACAGGTCTCTGTCTGACAGGCCACTGAAAACAGATCATCAGGAGTCAGAACATGTCAGAACCTGTGTCTGTATACCCCAGTATGATTATTTATTAACAGTTATTTATAAAGTTATTATTTAACAGTTAAAGGGACTATCCCACCTTCAAAAATGTTGTTAAAACCAGTTAAATTGTGCCCGACTTTATAGATTGGATGACCAGGAACACGGTTCTGGCATTTATTTTTCATTTAACATCTTAGTCTTCCCATATTCCAAACACAAACATTCAAATATGTGACGTCACAGCCCAAAATTACCTCCTTCCCCAGGCCACATTACTGTCATAAAGCTGATTCTTTTTACTCTGTAGGCACCACAACAAAGTTCAGACCAAGTTTTTAGCGATTTTTCAACGAACAAACCCATTTAAATCAGAATGACTAAACGAGGTGACGTCACACTAACGGTCGCTCCATGTTGAAGATAGGGCCTTGTACAAGGCCCATTTTCAAATGAAGGGAACGAATTTCTTCAACACCAAGAGGCCGCGGGGGTTGCAACCTAGATAGATAGTGGTTTCTGAACCTCGCCGCAAACTTGGCTATCTCAACTCAAACCCCATGGTAAAGGTGGGATAGTCCCTTTAACAGCTGAAAAGAAATGTGCCATCTCACTGGGAACTTATTGCTAACACAAAGAAAATGGATGAGATTGTTGGAAATAGGCCAGCGTAACTGCTATACAGGTCACCAATTGGAAGTAAGCATGGATTTAACCAGGAAATTTGATTTAAGCTGTTTTAATTCCCATCAATAAAATGAATATAAAATCATTTATCAACTAGGCAACTTCAAAGATTTCTAATTGATTTTGCAATAAGCACCTAGCAAGTCAGAAAAAGGCTAACATTTAGACATTAATAAAAGTTAGGTGGTTATTTCAAACACATTTCATAGATAGATAATAACATCAGAGAATATGAACAAAACCATCTCATCCACCACCAACCAGAATGCAAGGCATGACTTATTTAAGGTCCAATTATTGCATTTTACTACTCAGGTGATAAACTGTGCAGATTTTGAATGGAGCCATGCCATGCCCCATGGCATGGGTGCTAATATGGTGTCCTACTGGTCTGCTTAGCTGGTACAATACTGCCCATGACAATGATGCATCTGAGGAGGACACAATGTGGTCAGCCAGAGAATAACTGGAATGTTTTGCAGTCTAAGCATCTAACAGTCTTCTCATCAAAAGTGAGTTTTTTTTAGTCTGTGATATAAAATACAAATTGTGCTAGTGTGTGTCCATTGTCATGTGGCATTGTAATGTTTTCCAGTTTAGGTAGTCATAGTGTGAACTAGGTATTGTAAACTAACCACCCTGGCTTGTAGGGGTAGTTGACTGTAACCTTGTACTGCAGTCTGGCCCAAGATCAATTGATGAATCCTCACCTGCATGCCACAGAGAGCTCTATCTGCGTCTGAGGCCCAGCTGCAGTGCCAGGCTGAAATGGCTGCTGATTGCCACTGAACATGATGATCTAGCAGTCCACCTAGAACAGGAAAATAGAGCATATTTTATGACCAGAGAACTAAAAGCTAAAAGTTACACATAAATTGATTATTGAGGTGAGTCATAGGTACAGTCCACAACAGAAGTAATGTTTAGGTTTAGGTTTAGGTTTTACTAGTGGGCTTGGGTAGACCGGGTCTATTCAGGGCCCACATCCGGATAAGGTCAGAAATGACTCAGTGAGGATTCCTTGTGGCACAGTGTTGGTCCAACCGGTTTTTGAAACTGTTCGTAGTCAGTGCCGATATAACTTCCTCTGGCAGAGCATTCCAGGGGGACACCACACGTTGAGAAAAGAACATCATCCTTGCATGGTGGGTCACTCGTTTCTTGGTCAGCTTGAGGCAGTGTCCTCTGGTTCTCCCCTCCTGGCTCTGCTGGAAGAAGTGCTCCGGCTTCAGCTTCGTCTTCCCCGTCAATATCTTATAGGTCTCGATAAGGTCTCCTCTCCGTAGGCGCTGTTCTACACTTGTCATACCAAGATTGATGAGTCTCTGCTTGTATGGTACGTTCTTCATCCCCTTCACCATCTTTGTCGCCCTTCTCTGAACTTTCTCCAACGCTTTGAAGTTTTGCGCCATGTACGGTCCAACCGCTTGGGCACAGTACTCGATGTGGGGTCGGACAAAAGCGTTGTAGAGTGGCTTGAAGTTTCTCCTGCTTATTGTGCGGAAGGTCGCCTTGAGCTGCTTCAGGGCTGACATGCCTCTGCTGGCTGCCATCTTGCAGTGTAGTGTCGGCTTCAATGTATTTTCCACAATCACTCCCAGGTCTCTCTCTTTGCAGGTCTCTTCTAGCGACTCCGAGGTTCCGTCCTGTGTCATATGGTACACTCTTCGAGGATTTCCTGTGCCGCAATGCATCACTTTACATTTGGATATGTTGAACTTCATCAGCCATGTCTGTGACCAGTGCGAGAGTGTGTCCATGTCTTGTTGGAGTGCCTGTGTGTCGTTGGTGCTGGTGACTGCCCCGTACATTTTCATATCGTCAGCGAACATCTTCACTCTGCTATGTAGTAGTTCGGGAATCTCATTGACAAAAAGCAGAAACATGACCGGTCCCAAAACCGAGCCCTGTGGGACGCCGCTTGAGACGTGGGCCCAACTTGAGTGGCTACTACCAACCTTCACCTGCTGCTGCCGTGCATGTAGAAAGTCTATCAGCCACCTCAATACTCTACCCTTCAGACCATAGGCACTTAGCTTGCGATAGTCTCTTATGCGGTACGGTGTCGAATGCCTTCTTGTAATCTAGGTATACGACATCCAGTCCCTTACCCCCATCCAATATCTCCGTCCACTCCTCGAATGACTGCAACAAATTGGTTTGACACGACCTCTTCTGTAAAAATCCATGCTGATGCTCACTGATGATATTGTGCTGCTCCAAGTGCTCAACAATGTGTCGCTTCAGTATCCTCTCCATGACTTTGCACACCTGTGAAGTGAGGCTGACTGGTCGGTAATTACTCGCATCACACCTTGCTCCTTTCTTAAAGATGGGTGAGATGATTGCCTTCTTCCAGTCCATGGGTAATTGTCCACTCTCCATCGACTTCCTGAATAGCAGGCACAGAGGCTTGGCTAACTGGTCCGCACATGCCCTGAGCACTGCGCTGGGCACTTCATCTGGGCCTGGGGCCTTGTTTGGGTTCAGGTTTCGCAGTTCCTTGAGCACTTGCTCTTCTGTTACATCGATGTCGGTCATTACTTGGTCACTGTCCAGACGATCCGGGAACTCTGGGATGTCACCTCCTCTTTCCTCAGTAAACACTGACTTAAAGAATGATTGCAGGACCTCTGCTGCTTCTTCATCTGTCTCCGTCAACTGGCCTCTGTTGTCCTTGAGTGGTCCGACAGCTGCTCTCACCCTCTGCTGTGTCCTGATGTAGGAATACAGCTTCTTTGGCGCTTGTTTAAGACTGCTTGTAATTCTGTTCTCATAGTCCCTTCTTGCTTTTCTTATCTTACTTGTCGTCTTATTTCTCTGCTGTACAAAACTCCTCCAATACTCTGTGCTCTTCGTCTCCACATATTCCTTCCAAGCTTTATGTTTCTTCTTGACTTCTCTCTCTAGGCCCTTGTGCCACCATGGCGCTTTGCACTTCTTAGTTCTTCCTGTCTTCATCTTTGGAACATGTTCCTCAATCATCCTCTTGAGTTTCCTCTTGATGCAATTCCAGGTTCCTTCTGTATCCATGTCCAACAAGATGTCGTCCCAGTTAACTTGTCTGAGTGCTGCAGACATGTTGGTATAGTTCCCTTTCCTGTAGTTGAACTTTGTCTGTTCACTTCTTCTCTCCCCATCACTATCATTGCCATACCTGAATAACCATGATAACACTACATGATCACTCTTTCCCACTGGACTGCTTGCCTCCAAGTTGTCTATCATAAGTTCTTCAGTACTAAACACCAAGTCCAGCTGTGATGGGGTACAACCCTCTCTAAATCTTGTCGGGAAACTTACATGCTGGAACAGCAATAGATCCTGGACCGATTCATAAAACATAGCAGCATCAGAGTCATCCGGCCCCCTTACTAGTCCTGCTTCCCAATCTATTTGCCCATAGTTAAAATCCCCCATCAGTAGTATACTTGAAGCTTGAAACCTTCTAGCACGCCCAATAAGGTCAATCAGTCTCTCATTGTTGTCAAATGTACTTGCCGGACTTCTGTAACATAAGCCGACAAGGATCCTGACTGCCCTTGTTGGCTTCACTATACACCAAACTGATTCTTTGTATGGCATTTCGTTAAGTTCCATACACTCAGAGACCGTTAGGCTGTAATGTGGGGTTTCAGTCATGGGTATGTTCTGCTTCTGAAGCTTAGAAACGATTAGCCAGACTACAGTGAAACTTTGAATGTAGCTTATATGTATCGTCACCCTTGCAGCTGCAACTTGAGGTATTGACATCTTCTTTTCGATCACTCCGCATTAAAAAATCGCCAGTCAAAGCCAGCCGTTGAGATTGGTAAAACCCTACATTACTTTAGCGGTGGGATGTACCTAATGACTTTGATTAGATCTCATTTCCCATCTATAAGCAAGGGGAACACATTTTGGGACACTGCGGTTTATATAGCCTTGGACACTGCTATCAAATGAATACAGCAATACTATAAAAACCAGACACATGACTTACCACTTATGAAACACTTATGAAATACGCGGTATATAAAAGACTTATGAAATATCAGCCTGTCAGAGAAAATACACAAAAACAGTACGGAAAAAACAACAAAAAAACTCAACAGTTTGAAAAGAATCTTTGTCATTGCTACGCCGTAACCGTCACATCTGGAAGCCCTCCTATTGCTACCATATTTCTAAAATACCTTCACTTTCCGCCTTCACTTTTCGCCTCTTACCTCTACTACAGCCACAGCCAAGTAAAGCTATCAGTCATCGTAAAGAATGAAGAATCATCTATGATCTACGTAGTACGTACCGTATCCTAGCCCTCGCCGGCACAGGAGGGGGGGGTTTATGCAACCCCCCTAAGGTTTTTCGCGAATAACTCGCGTAAAAAGCGGCCGATCGCGACGGAACTTTCAGTACCCTCGCATTGATTAATTTTACACGTTTCCTGAAAATTTCATGACCCTGACCCCAGTGACCTTTGACCTGTGACCTCTTTTCCGTGACCATGTTTGGCCGAAATCGCGATTCGGTGTATGTCGGCTCGCATTAGCCGCGCGTTTGCAAGCTTTTCGTGGTTTCAAACGTTCAAACATGTGATTTGATGTTGCTCCCATACATTAGGGTGGGTGTCAAGGTCACCTGAAGGTCAGGTCAGGTCATTGACCTTTGGTGACCTCGGGTGACCTCGGTTTACTTTTTCGAGTTTTACATGTTTCTAGGCTAGTTTTTGGAGCTGAATTCGAATTTAGCAACCATTTGAACATTTACGAAGTAGTTTTGGTGCCTTCGTAACATGTTACGAAGCTGTCAGAGGCGGTTGACACGTATTACGAATACCCGTCACAACCCCTACCGGTTGACCTGACCTGACCTGACCCGACCTGGTCTAAATGCTTAAAAACTCTGATCAAAACTAACACGATATTCATGATCAGCACCCCGGAAAACCACATAGCAGCCACACTTTACGACTTTCTAACAGGTCCCGATTTTCTCGGTTTTCCGGTCATTGACCTGACCTGGAAGGTCACCCGATGACCTAGGACCTTAAAATTGGGTATCATCGGCTTCCTCTCGTGTCGGGCAACACGCTCGTTTTTTCCGCGAAGCTCTAGCTCAATCGGGGGCCAAACGCGAGGGGGGGGGGGTCGTACGGGGACCCACAGTTGCTACCGTACAGCGACCCTGAGTAAATTGTCCCAGCACACTCACAGGGAACAACGATAAGCTGTCAGAGGGCACTCACAGAAAACCTCAGCTGCTCTTGTTCAGGGACCGGCAGTCGATATCAATGTTATCGGTTGTTACTGGGCAGGACAGACGGCTAGAGTTGGGGTTCGTGTACAGTAGCAACTGCGGGTCCCCGTACCAACCCTTGTGCCGTCGAAGGACGCAAAATGGCCTGTACCGGCGAGGGTTTTAAAACTTGAACTTAGCAGTCAGCAACAACCGAACCGATCGAAACAAAAATATGGATATTCCAGACTCCAGTAAGTAGTACCTAACCATTGTCCATTTGAAATTTTAACTTACCTTACCTTAGGTACGGCTCTCGCGAGATTAAGCGGTAGTTGCACTTTAACATTTCCGGTTATATCTCAGAAACTAATAGATCTACGATGAAGCCATTTTACACGATCATGGCCGGCTTGTGACAAGACAAGTCGATCGCATCTTCAACACTTAAAAGCTTAAGACGACGTGGATATAGCCTGAAGTAGGTACACTAAATTTTCTAGGTGCAAAACCCGCCGCGAGACCTGTACCTTGAAGTCAAGATTCCTTGTGGTGGTCGGGTTATGTATAGGTAAAGGCAGTAAAGCCTGGAGGTCCCGCTCTCATCGAACTCATGTGTTCCGTTCTGACTCGACTAAGTCGGTGTCAGGCACCAGATGATACTGAAGCGGAGCCCCGAGTGGGCATTCAGACGGCTTTTGAATAGGCTGCCTACGTTCAGCGAAGGAGAGCCTACAACCTCGGCCGGCAGTCCAATTCCATTCCAGTCGTTCACCACACGAATGGCAAAAGCTGACCTCCTGACTCTGCTTGAAGCTGGGGCTTTCCGGATCTTGAACAGGTTGAGCTGGTGACATCGCGTAGAAGCGTCGGTAGCGAGAGTGAATAAACTGTTTGGATCCACATCTATGCCGCCATGGAAGATCTGGTAGGTCGCTATCATGTCGCCTCTTCTTCGCCTGTAGTATAGAGACGGCAATTCAGAGTTCTAAGTCGGTCTTCGTAGGGCAGTTGACGGAGACTTGCTACCAGCCGAGTGGCTCTACGTTGAACTCTTTCAACGAGTTTCTGGTCAGCTCTGTTGTTCGGGCCCTGCATACAAGGTTACCGTACTCCAAATGAGGTCTCACTAGGCATTTCTCCGTCCCGCTGCGCTTGCAAAGACATGACTGGTGGATACGGGTCTATGTATTCCTGACATTTACCCCAAGTCATGCTCTTTGGGTGAGGGTAACGCCCCCGTGAGGTACACATCAGGGTAACAATATACATAGCCGGGAGCACGTTCACAGTGCTACAAGATAAACGAGACAGGCGGCGGCGGGGTGGCGGTGGACAGAACACATATTGTCACGTGGCACTGCGGGCGCTCACTGAGGCCTGAGGGCCGGTGGTGCTCACGTCGTGCGGTAGGTGTCGCTACAGGCTACAGTTTGCGCCCGCGGGCAGAGAAAGGCTTTGCTGCGCGCCACTGTTAGTCGCGCGCATCAAATACATTTCTCCGTCCCGCTGCGCTTGCAAAGACATGACTGGTGGATACGGGTCTATGTATTCCTGACATTTACCCCATAGGAGCCATATGGGGTGGTAGTTTTTGAGCGCCCATTTAGCCTAATGCTACCAACTCTTACTGGCTACCCCTGGCGACACCATTTCATTGTGGAAAATAAATGAGCGTGACGTCGTCCAAGAAAACGGGTGTAGGACACGAGGCACGCAGGGTCACCTCGGACTCCGGAAAACAGCGTCGAAGCAGTGTTGGCAACATGCCCAAAATTGGGCTGTTGGTAGCCTGGACTGTAGTGTCTCGCATGGGGCGTCTCGCGTCATGAACTCGGTGACGACCGCGCACAATTACGTATGAAATGCGACATGAATGTTAGATCCCTGTAGTGGGGGCAAGGTCAGATCAACCAGGCAGGAACATAGCCGGAAGTATAAAAACATGCACAACATATGACACATGGTCCATGGGTACTTTGGATGAAAGCACACTGGTGACAAGAAGTGAGGAGTACGTAGAGTATATTTGGTCGAAACAGACCAATTTGCGAAAAACATACTGTCCGGTCTGAAAAAGCCACGAGAAATCACTGCGATCCAGGTCACGGTTTAGGAATCTGTAAAAGTCAGAAAAAAATTGAAGACAGCCTGGACTGGCAATATATGCACGTGAAACCCCGCCCCTTGAACATGAAAAAGCCACCGGCACGAGCCTAGCTGACGAAACTGTATGCGCCCGGGCGCCAGGGTGCTATAAGTCTACGTGCGCCCAGGCGCGCCGGCGAGATACGGAGACTGCGGCTGCGGCTCCAGCATCCCGAGTCGCGCCGCGCAGCGCAGCAGACCGCCGACGCTCGCGGCCACGTCGCCGGCACCCTGTCCGGTCGGTGCCGCCGCCTGGCGGCGCGTATCGGTACGACCATCCCCACCCCCGGGGTGGGGAGGGAGCGAGGGAGGGGAAGCGGCCCGGTAGGGGGACGCGCCGGACAAAGGGACAGAGATGGCCGCGGATTAGTGGTCTAAGCAAAACGATTAGCTCAGGCCGCCCACGGGAGTCGAGCGTAGTCGCGGACAGCGCCGCAGCCCGAAGCGAAACTGCCGCACAGTGCCACGGGAAGATAGAAAAACCGCGAAAAAACTACTGTCAGCGGCTGTGCCGTTAGCGAGCGGAGTCAGGCGTGCAGGGGTCACCAACCGGCCGCACTGACGCGCCGCCGGAGACGGGGACGCAGTACAACGAGACGGCCGCACCGGGCCGTGAGAATAGGCACTAGGTATATTCCCGTCACGGGAAGGACTCGCCTGTAATTGAAAAGCGGCTCACCGCACTGTTGGTGCACACCAGACGCAAAGGAATTCCGAAAGCACACAGAACACATATTGTCACGTGGCACTGCGGGCGCTCACTGAGGCCTGAGGGCCGGTGGTGCTCACGTCGTGCGGTAGGTGTCGCTACAGGCTACAGTTTGCGCCCGCGGGCAGAGAAAGGCTTTGCTGCGCGCCACTGTTAGTCGCGCGCATCAAATACATTTGTATAACAGTGGCACTGTTTGCTGATCGAGAAGCACGAAGGAGCGTCGTATCACCGCTAACATTTGAGTGGCTTTTCTTACAGCTGCCGAAGCATGCCTCCTGAACTTATGCTTCAAAAGATTCGGAAGCCCTGTTGGTGAGACCACTCGCCAATTTCTTTTCCCCTAATTATCCCGGCACCGCCTTGGCTATTTCCCAGTACCCACGAAAAACCGACCCCCCCCCCCCACTGTTATCTCAAGAACCAATGGTATGGTCTTATTGAGCCCCGCAGTAAGAGCCTCGCAGAAAAAGGGAGCGTGTGCGCTTAACAAGCATCGCATGAAAGCCGTCAATTGTCGCAAACGTCTTTCGACTTTAGAGCCCACGATGATCTCTGCCGGGCCAACGTTCGAAACGGTGAAAAGACGTGACAGGTCTGATAAATCCTCTGTCTTGGATTGAGCAAGCTGTCTTGGACTGTATGCCCTAATTTTGCCATGATTAATTTTCTATAATCTAGGCAGCCAATCCGAGCCAGGATTTATTAATTTATAGATTTATATATAGATTATTATAGATTACAGGATTTATAGATTATGATTCACTTACATCTAATTTGACGACCGTAAAATAAAGACTGTTTTCCCTTATCACTTCTCACTGGTGCTACTGCGTGGTGCTCCGTTGCAATCTTTGAGCTGTTGTCCTGTGTTCCGGTGCAGTCGCCGTGCCTCGCGAGTCGCGATGCCATGGCAACTATGAAGCGATCGGCGGGGTTGGATAAGAAGTTTTAAAATGATTCAGTTTGGAAGGCTATGTTCTTTGCCTTTCCTCCCTGCCTCTTATAAGTAACGAAGTATGCATTTAAAATATGCATATTCGTTGGTGTCTCTTTAGAAACCGGAAGCGCCAATCGCGCTAGTAGTCGCTATAAGTCGCTCATGGTAGCGTGCCGTAAAACAGGGTCCTTAAGTGGTCAAAAGGAACCGACTCTGTGCTCAAACAGTGCAGAGACTGGTATTGTTTAATGTTTTAAGACTGCACCCAGCGCCCAGTTCGCTTGCAGACAGCAAGGTCGTCTTCCCCCCATGTCCTGGCAGAGGTTCTGATCTAGCATCCCGGCACGGCGGGACGCCAATTTGTATTCATGGCGGCACCAGGCTGAGGAAGGCTCATAATTATCCACCTCTAGCGTACAGAGTGTACTGAGTCTCAGAGCCACAGTGCCGCTCTCGATTCAGCCATACACTGCTGTATACTAACCAGGTTTTTATCGTCTGCGGCCACGGATTAGGCCGCGAGTGAGCCGGGCCGATTGAACGAGCCTTACGCCGGCGAATGGCTGGGGCGCGCGGTCAACAAACCCCGGAAGGGTGGTGCGTCATCACCCTCTCCACTGGGCGCCGCCATCAGCTGACGCTGCAGCGGGCGCCGACCTCATCTGACGGCGGCTGACCCCCTGGCCCCTGGGCGCCCCCTCTGACCCCCTGGGTGACCCGGGCCCGGCCGGCGGCACCCCGGTTCGACTCATTACTGTTCTGTAAAAACGGCGCACCGGCCGCCGGTGGCGCGTCGGACTGCCGCGGGCGGGGCCGGCGGCGTGCCGACTGACGACAGTCACGCAGATACTGCGACCGACCGGGTCGACGGGGTGACACTGCGCCGTGACTGCATCGAGACTGCACCGTCTATACAGCACGGGTAGGTTATAGGGCGGCATTGGACACCAGACAGCCAGGGCTCTGACTGTGGCATGGCAGGGCCTTGCCATGATCTGCATATACGGTGACGCCGCACGGGATGTGTATCGCGGAACGCGGCATTGGCATTGCAGCATACGGACGGGCAGGAATGTACTGCACAGCTCATATTGAAACTCCATCCAGTGGCGGATCCAGGGGGGGGGGCAAAATGGGCATTTGCCCCCCCCCAAACGGCATGATTTTAACATTACGCCTATGGACGATGCATGGAAAGAATCGATAAATTGTTATGGTTTGCCCCCCCCCCCCAAAAAAAAAACTCTGAGCTGGATCCGCCTCTGACTCCATCGGTGGCACCGACAGTCTGCACCTATTCGACACTGAGTAGGATCGACCAGCTGGACAAATCTGGGCTGAGAAACGGAGAGGCTGAAAATAAAGTTGCCCATACAGCTGGAATGCTAACAATAAAATCTGTAATCTGGCCATTCCAGCGCCTGGGATAATGATCCGACCGTCGGGCATATGACTTACCCATGGCTATTAATCAAGGGCTGTTATTGATTTTTATCACCACTTAGGTTTTGAAGACAGTTATCGAGAGAAACGAAAGAAATGGTTGATGCCGCCATTAGAAGATATTTACTTTTTAATCACAGAGATTTTTCACCTATGTGGTGGTCGGATGAACAATTTTTCGCCATTTACCAAGGTAGGGCTACTAATAAGCATTCAGTTGCAGTGACTGATTGTAGTAAGTGAGTCACAAAGTGGCGGCGACACGGAAGTAAAAACGAAACAAGTTCGATGACCAGCAAAGATCGCGATGGGACCTTACATTGAACCTTTTTGCTTTAGATAGATTAATCTACGGCATTCCTCGACATCTGGCTCATGATGGGAGTTGTAATAGGTTGCAAGCGATAAGCAGTTATGCTTCAATTGTTAGCAATTACAAGGATAAAGGACGCTAATTCATTACGCTCAATGGTGACCGTAAGTCTCACTTTGAATGGCGTCTAATCAGCACCGATGAAATTAAGATGTAAAACATTAGGTACTTACATTTGACATTGCCCTTTTGTATGCTCATCATGAATCCTGTTTCATCTCACAGGATATAGATCATATTTTCTTGACGCCTGACGCTGCATAAACACAGGTATTTTGAAGACACTTAACTGATAACATTAGGTACTCAAACAGGGGCATTCATATTACAAAATGACACAGCTATCCTGCAGCAGATGATTGGTGTGCGGTGCCCGCATACCATTTTTGTTTTTATTCTTTTGTTTGTGTAGTTTTGCCAGTTATCTAACTTACTTAGACCGGACATGCTTAGCTGATTATACCTGTTTATTAGCTAAACGATTGTTTTCAAACATAAAATCGTACCAAACGACAAATAACGCTGAGCCACGGTTGATTGACATCTCTTCTTCTTCTTCTTTGTGGTAGTCGGCCTGCCGCCAGAGGCGATTTCGGCCGTTGACATCTTTTGACCACTCGCCTTTATAACACTCCCCCCTTCCCCTTCAGTAAGCGCTAAACGTAACGGTGGGCTATATGTCCCGAATCGAATCGGAAACAATGAGGTGCCACTCTGGCGGCAAAAACGCCGCTCATTCGACCGGGCACCTTCCTCTCCCGTGCCGCTGGAAGGTTCGAAATGCTGGGACCGTCGACCTACGAACGATGATCCACGGTACCTTCGGCTGTTTGTAGCCCGCGACTTGACCGGCCCCGTCAGTATATGTAGATGACAGAAAGTCAGCTGCAGTGAAGCTATAACGTAGCTGGCTCTACTGCACAGACCACAAAATGCATGATGTGATATACATAGAGATCATGATCTCTATGCATGATGTAACTGCATTTCAAGAGCCTCTTTCAAAGTCTTGAAGTCTTGAAGCAAGAAGATGTAGGTATGGAAAAGCAATATGATTAAAGAGCTCTTTCATCAACAGGCATTAAACTTACACCTTAGATAGGGATCATAAAACTAAATTGCGGCAATTTGGAAGGCATTTTCGTCCGCCTATCATGCTGCCACCAATGGGTTAGCCAGCATTGAAGGTTTCTCGAGCGTTACCGCATGGTGCCTAGAGATATGGTGGCAACGACCTCCGGGCCTCTGTTTTTAGTCGAAATTCTTGACCTCCTCATTAAATTCTACCTTGAGTCATGAAAGCACACAATAGGAGCCGACGTCAATTACTCCTGGTATGATTTGTACGTGAACAAACCGTGAGGAAAAACGGTCGGCGCTTATTTTCAGTAATCCTAATTGCACGTTTCGAGTGCGTTTATCGCCTTTCAACAGTCATAAACCACCCGAAGCGACGCTATCAGCGCGGGAGGGCCACTCGTTCCGTCTCACCCTCACACCCCGACACCGTACACCGGGTCCGGCATACACCCGGGATGCGATTCCTCGGGACACACGGGCCGAGCACGACCCCCCACCCCCACCCACATACACACTTCGCTATTTCACAGCTTAAATTTGTGCACGCACGCAGGACTCGCGTTCGCACGCACGCACATGCACGCAGGACGTACCGTCAGCGCGTGCACGCTGAATTCACACCCTTCACATCCTATCACCAGCATAGCGACCCTCCGACCCTTTTTCCCACACTTCTGACAGCCCATCACGCCTACCGAACACCCTCACAGCCATACGGCCCCCACCCCTACTCTATTCCCACTCACGTATTTAGGTGGAATCACAGATGACCGATCTGCGGTCGCTCCAGTCAATAGACCGTGCTATACCACCGTAACGAACAAGACGCAGGAAATACCATTGGCGGCGCTAACTAGCGCTGCTGCAGATGCCATTGTCGTCGAATTCACCGCCCCACGGACATCGCGGTTATCTGCAAAAACGGCGAGCAGAGCAATCAGAGCCGCGCGGCAACCCATCGCGTGAGCACTAATGGCTGGAAGCTACGGCAACTTCATCGATAAGTTGGACGGGGAGGAGGCGAAGAAAGGAGCGCTGTACACGCACGCCAACACCGGGACTGGGAGGGGGACAAAAATCGGATCTGTCTTTGATCACGTGATGACTTCTCGCCTTCTGTGTGAATGGTTGTTTTTGTACGGAGCCGCTACTGTCATTGCTGTGCTAGTGATTCCGTTGAACGTTGCTGGGGATTGAACGTTGGCGGCCCTATTGGGTAAGTGGAACTGGCGCCCACCTCTGATTGGGACACTCTCCCCTTGTCGGTGGCCCACAACTGCTGCTCCTATATCTCTGGTGTTTGTCACAGATAGGTACCTAATTTATGGTAAGTCAACATGTGTGTTTTTATTTCAGATCGGTGGGCTGTGGTGCCACTTTTTCCTCTCTCTCTCTCTCTCTCTCTCTCTCTCTCTCTCTCTCTCTCTCTCTCTCTCTCTCTCTCTCTCTCTCTCTCTCTCTCTCTCTCTCTCTCTCGCTCTTTCTCTCTCTACCCCTTCTCTCTGCTTCCTCTCAATAACTTCCTACCCTCGTTTCCTCTGAGGTAAATAAAGACATTCCCCTATCTATCACATTGTCGCCAGTCGCTCTTTCTATTTCCTTACCTTTTTCATGTCTCTTGTCCCTCTTCTTTTCCTCATAATCTCCCATTACTCTTCCTCTTCATCCTCTCTCCCTACCTCCCCCTCTCCCCTTCCTGTCGCTGTCATGGCCATCTGCAGTCTACGCAGTATGTATGTTACGGCCCGTTTGAAAACCCGGTCCGTATTAATACTGCCCGGCCGGAGGCCTGGCCCGTATTAATACGGCCCCCGGTCAGCATTAATGCGGACTGCCTGGCGGTAGGCATTAATACGGGCCGGGCAGTATTAATACAGGCCACTTTTTTCCTCGCGGCCATATCAAGACGTGGGCCATATCAAAACTAGCCAACTACAGTCCTATTTCTGTTACGGACTAACTACAGTCCTGTAATTAGTCCTATTTTATGTCTTGGCAAATGCTCCGTAGGCCTGCAGTGACCCAAGGTCACCCCCTGAGGTGACCTTGGGTGAGGTGTTAGATCTGCTCATATTCTCCTATTCAACATCTAGTTGAATACCGCTGGTCCGCTAGTTGTCTTTACGGAATCATGAAATGTCTTCGTTTGTTTTCTCTACATGATATTTTGAACTGTTTTGATCATGTATAATAACATCGATTTTATCGAGCACGCTTTGTTCTATATCATTCGCGAGCATTAGTTACAACTGCTCGTCCTATTCGCAGCCTTTCGATCTTGATTCGCTAGTCTCGGGGTACTAGTTCCGGAATTGTATGGAATGGTTGTGGATTCGAGGCGTGACTGGCGAATGTTCACATAGGGCGTTCAACTTTTATCAGTAAGCCACCATCAATATGGGCATGCATTCATAGCTAATGTAATTGATTTTGAAGCAAACTGATTTTTTTTTCACTAAAAGGTGGGCAGCATTGATACTGCCCACCTAAATCGGCCGCATTAATACCGACCGGCAAGGCAGCCCGCATTAATGCTGACCGGCCCGCATTAATACGGGCCGGACCTCCGGTCAGTATTAATAGGGGCCGGGCAGCATTAATACAGGCCGGGTTTTAAAACGGGCCGTAACATGTACACAATAATCGTTCTGTGCCACTCGGCAGTCTAGTCGGTCGGCCGTTTATATGTTCCAGTTCCCAAAACAAGCATCGGTGGACATTTCATCTAGTTGTGTTTTGGTGGACTTCTTAATGGCTTGAGCTACGGCCTTGAAATCTTGCCTGGTGATAGACTTGAGCCACATCTACCAATATTGTTTTGACCTCTTCTATCGGTGCAATGCTTCAGAAAATATAAGCGTTTAAAAAATGGTATCCAAATCGCTATAGGTGGACATTTCAAGGACTGAACCAGACATTTGGGGGGACACATATCTGTGGTCTTCAGACAATTTTCAGTGGACGTAATTTCAAGGAAACGATTGTCTCTTGGATGGACACCTTTTGTTGAGCTATACATAATATAAGTGGACTTGTTAATATGAATACGTGCTGTCGCAACCGTTCGTTCCTCGTTATCTTATGGGGGGGGGGGGGGAATTGTTGTATGAGCGGCAGGCCGGGATTTTATATTTCAGCAGCCGTGCCACCGATTGCCATGGTAGTTTCCTTTGCTGGATAGCTTCATCTCTCTTACCATGAATATTATCAACACAGGCGTTCTGGGATACGCCCGTATCGATAATATTCATAAAATAAATCTCTAACTATATCAAGGCAGCGGATGGGCCGATCGTCAAAAAAACGTGACATGCATCACCTGGAAGTGACCCAAGAGCTAACGGTTTGGCAATAGTCCGGATAGGGATAACTCCGCACATGCAACGTGCACACAATACACATCCGAAAACTTTTATTTTCTTATCTCAGCAACGAGGTACATTTTATTTTAGGTGGACCTGACAGGTCCACCTATGCTTCCAGGTCCACCGATTGTCAGAAAAGATTCCCAATTTGTCCACCTATGCTTGAAAAGGGAAGGTACCAGGATGTGTATTGTGTGCACGTTGCACGTGCGGATTTATCCCTATCCAGACTATTGCCAAACCGTTAACTCTCGGGTCTCTCAGTAGATGCATGTCAAGTTTAATGGCGATCGGCCCAGCCGTTACCTTGGTATAGTAAGAGGCCTATTTTCGACGCCCCCTGCTCTTCACGTGCCACGTGTTACGGTTTTTAAGCTGGTGCTCCTTGCACTGTATCACAAATACTTACATGCATTTATAATTTATACTTTAAAGGGATACCTAAGTATCATGCGTGTATATTGACCACTATATAAATGCTGAATACCGCAACTGCGAGTGCTGTGTATTATACTACGCAGCTCTCCTTCTAGTCGCACCACTATTGGGGCTCACCCCGTTCGGTGTCTTGAGTGCGCCTCAGCGAGGGTGTCGTCCTAGGCCTACCGGAAAACTGATCACTGGTGGTAATGCTACAGTCCTTCGCAGTGGTGAGTGTGTTCAGGTCAAGGATGGACTGTAGTGTGGACATTAGCCGGTGTGCGGCTTTTTACAGCACTTGACGTGTAAGAGGGGAAGCGTTGGACCCCCCCCCAACCATTATGTCCCTGATGGACCTAGAGCTTCACAGAAAAAAAAACAAGCATGCAGCCCACAATGGGACAGAAAACTAATGGTACCCAATGTTAGGGTCTTAGGTGAACCGGTGACCTCAGAGGTCAGGTCAAACATTCGAAGCCGAGCCAATCTTAGTCACTGGAGACGGAGCTCTTGCGGACGTTATAAGCCAATAAAAACGGGTAAATCATGGTCAAACTGAGTTAGGACAATAAAAATTGCCCTAAACTTGACCTTAAGCGAAAAACGGCAATCTAAGATCATTCTAGATCAGTTATCTCAAATGACCTCGGATAACCTTGACACATGGCGGGTTTTCTGGCAACCATTTTGCTCTAAATAATCACCTTGATGCTCAAACTCGCAAAGAAGTTGATAACAACTATTAAATTGACCTCAAATATGCTCAGAAAACTAGTAACCTGCCCCTATGAAGCCAGACCTTGTGTGACCTTGACCCTGAGTGAACTTTATATGGTGTAGGGTACTGCAGGTCAAAGGTTTCGTGGTGATCTGCCGCGTTTTGCGCGAGTTGTTCGCGAAAAACTGCGGAAGGTTCAGTCCCCCCCCCCGTCAAGTGCCAGGGTTAAAATAACAAACGACTTTTTGTGTGTGCAAATATAAACCCTGAAGTGAACGTCAGCCATTTATTTCAATAGCATGAAACACAGGAACAAAACAAAAGACCCACATGCCGCGGATCTACGACTTGTTTGAGTTTACCAGAACTCTAAAGGTCCCGCATCAACCAAAGTGGAGACACTGGGTCTGTCAATGCTCTCAACTCATCAACCAGCTGTTGTTGTTGTTGTGTTTCCCCCCGGCTACCGACGGAGCGGTAGCGTAGTCGGTAATCAGCTCTTGTGGTCCATGTAGCCAGCGGCCAAGGCCGCCACCACATCGTCGCGGCGGACGTCGTGGGCCGCGCCGATTATGTTGCCCAGCGCACGGAGCCGGGGGCCGTACAGGCACGGGCACACCAGCAGCACGTGCGCCGGGGTGTCCGCTGCTTCAGAGCAGACCAGTCAGCGGCCCGCTGGACACTCTTTGTCTTTGCATTGGGCGCACTCAGGCGATGATCTTCGTCCAATCCGGTGGAGGTAATGTAAGTCGACGGCCTCCTCCCTGGTGGCGGTCCGGACCGGGGCGGGGGCGCGGCCCCCCATGACGGTGCGGTACCAGTCGGCTGGCCAATCCGCCCGCCACTTCCTCCTGGTGGACCGCGGGACAACCCGCGTGAGGGTGCGGACATCAACCGGGGTTGACTGCTGGAGCACAGCGGCGGCCTCCTTGGCCAGGGCGTCCGCTCTTTCATTACCGGCGAGTCCAGAGTGGGCCGGGACCCATTGCAGCGTAACCGTGCTGCCGTCGGCCGTCACGCGCTGGAGCTGGGTTCACAGCCTAGCGCCCAGTATCGAAGCCTGGGCCGCAGCGCCAGGAGCAGCAGAGCCGCCTTCGAGTCAAGACAGGCGACTACAGGCACTCCTCTGCAGCCCGGCAGCTCGGCGGCCGCCTCCAGAGCCGCCAGCAGCGCGCCGCCATGCTGAAGTTCTCCACGCCACCCTCCGCCGAGCCGTCCGACCAGACCCATACGGCCTCGGGTGGGAGCTCTCGAATGCGCTCCTCCGCCACGGCACGGCGGGTCTCTAAGGTGCCACGCGGCTGGCCCGCGGACCGAGGTCCAGGTAGAATCCGAGTGCTGTCGGTCCACGGCGGCAGGGAGTGATGAAGGCGGGCCTCCACTGGACGTCTCGGGCCCCCGCCGCTGAGAGCGCAGCCAGTTCCACCTCTCTCGATCCCTCGGTGCCATCCCACAGCACGGGCCGCGGCGCGCAACTCTCTTGCTATGAGCTCCACGTGTGCTGGGGGGGGGGGGATCGACGGCAGCCAGGCGGCTGCAGAGCGCCCCCCCCCCCCTCCTGACGTAACCTTTGCTACCGTCCTTAGTTGCCGCTCCTCCAGACCCCACGAGCGTCCTGTCAACTTCCTGAGCTGGACTACCCTGGGCCTGACTTTGCGGCGGAGTTCCGCACAGTGTGGACCAAAGTACAGCAGGCGGTCGAACGTCACTATAGTCCTCCTCATATTCTGAAAAAAAAACAGTTGGTTACCAGTGTGGAGAGAGAGAGAGAGAGAGAGAGAGAGAGAGAGAGAGAGAGAGAGAGAGAGAGAGAGAGAGAGAGAGAGAGAGAGAGAGAGAGAGAGACAGAGAGAGAGAGAGAGAGAGAGAGAGAGAGAGAGAGAGAGAGAGAAAGAAAGAAAGAAAGAAAGAAAGAAAGAAAGAGAGAGAGAGAGAACGTAAAGTATTTGCTGCTAAATAGTATTCAGGGGCGTAGCCAAGGGGGGGGGGCACAGGGGCAATGGTCACCCTTGAGCCCAAAAGGGCCCCATTGCATTGTCAAAAGTACGGTAAAGGGCATAATGAAATAGCGTAAGTAGAATGAAATATGAAAACAAACTATGCGATGGTGCAAAATTGAACCGTCATTAGTTACCTACTCAGTGGCGGTCGCTGCGGGGGAGGGGGTCAGGTTCATTGCCCCTCCAAAGGCAAATCAGGGCGGGCCATCATATCATCTGCACCCCCCCCCCCCAAAGAAACTGATGGGCCCCCGGGGCCGTGACCCTTCTTCGATTGTCACGAGGCTCAAGGAACCCACGCCAGCTATTAACAGCTCCCATCCCGGTCTTTGGGGTCCTATACTGACCTCTGAGGGCCCTTCAGTAGCGGTAAGGCGCCCACATTCACCACATCGATCTGAGGGCCCTCCAGTGGCCTTTGAGGGCCCCTAAACCAGCCTCAGGGGGCCCCAACCGGCGTCTGAGGGCCTCAAACTGGCCTATGTTGGCCTCATTTCTGTTTCTTGGGTTCCACTTAGGTGCCTCTGAGGGCCCCGACTTCTGAAGACCCGGTGCCGGCTTCTAAGGGCCCGCATTGGCCTGAGGACCTATCTTGGCCTTTGAGGGCCCTCTGTTGGACTCTGGGTCCAACGCTGGCCCATGCCAGTCTTTTAGGGCCCCACACTGACCTTTGAGGGCCCCATGCTGGCCTGTAGGACTAGGTACCCACATAATTCTCCTAGTTAAGGGCCCAAGTCGGCCTCTGATGGTCTCAAATTGCCCTTTGAAGGCCCTGTACTGGGCTCTGAGGGCCCTAAATTGGCCTCTGAGGGCCCAAACCGGCATCTTAAGGTCCCACACCGGCCTCTGATGGTCCCATTTCTTTCTGTGTCTGGGACCCAAGACTGACCATTATGTGCCTCTGATGGCCCCCAGGTTGATGGGATGGGTCTAACGGTATGTACACAAAATCAAGGTGTAAATAATATGCATATTTTATTGTAGAACATCTGACGGACCCTCTGTTAAATAAACCGTTAGTTGCGTTAGGAGCCTTTTTGGACCGAGAGGGCCCTCTGTCGGTCTGAGGGACACTCGATGGCCTGATGGGCCTTTTCTTCATCCGAGGGGCCTGTATCAACTGGAGGGGCTTTCCCCACCTGAGGAGGTCCTCTATCGATATGAGGGGCCTCTGTTAGTCTCAGGGGCCCTCTCCTGACCTGGGAGAGACCGTCCGCTGCTTTGATGGCCCCTGCCGGTCTATGGGGCCCTCGATCGACCTGAGAGAGCCCTCTGTTCACTTGAGGGGCCCTCTTTTGATCCGTTGGTTTCCGACTGTTGGTGTGACCACGTGTCGGTTTGGGGTCATCTCAGATCGGATCCACGGTCGATCCGAGGGGCCCCTAGTGGTTTGAGGAGACCCTCAAATGACCCGAACGGGCCCTTACTTTGTCTGAGAGGGCCCTCCGTCGGTCCGACAGTGCCTTCTGCAATTGCAAGGGGGGCTTTTGTCAGTCTGAGTGGCACTTAGACGGTTTACATGACCCTCAGACGGCTTACGAGGCTCTCATGGGCTGCGGGGGCCTTTGACGGTCTGAAGGACACTCATCCGACCTACGGGGCCCTCACTCCTCAGTCCGCCTTCAGAACCGGCTGAGCGACTCTGTGAAGCTATTTATTTGTGGGCCTATCTAGCAGGGGCCCATGGACTGATTGCCCCCTCAATTCTAACATTTTTTTTTTAAATACACATTTTTCAATTTTTTAGGCCCCTTCCAAAAATAGTGGATGAAATACGCTGACTTTTTGGATTTTAAAGGGGTTACCTTGAGCCCCTGTAAGTTTGCCCCCACCCCTTGAGGAAATTCTGGTTACGCCCTGATATTATCCGATCGGCCTTTAGCTTTATCTATGACGTACTCCTAACCGCCCCATTAGTAGCATGGGGGCATGAACGTACTCCTCCCCTCCTCCCCCAGGCTATTATGCAACGCTCCGGAGTAAGAAACGGTACGTCCTCACAAAGCATCATAGGTATCTTTTATTTGAAGTGGACTTGGAAGGTCCACGTTAGGTCCACCTATGTTCTAACCAGGGGCGATCGCAGACTTGGAGTTTGGGGGGGGCCAACTTGGCAAAGGGGCCCCTGCGCTGACCCGGGGGGCCCGGTGCTAGAAGGGGCCCACGGGCGTGGTGCACGGGTGCAGAAATCCAGGCCATGGCCGGTGAAGCGGGGGGGGGGGGCGGGGGGGGGGGGGGGTAGGGAGCGGCACCCGAGCGGAGGCTCATTGCGAGCTTTGAGGATGTTCCATGTCGAAAAGGTACCGATAAGTGCATTTTAAAGCATTGATAATGCCAATAACTCACGCAAATGTGAATGGACTACCGCAAAAGTAAAGACGGCTAACTTTGCCATTTTCTGAGATCATCGTGCTAAAACTTTTGACAGTGGGTCATCGGTATCTGTTCACTGTTCAATCACACGTGTTCCGTTTCATTTTTGTTTTTTATGTACTTGAGCACAAATGTAAGTTTTGAAGACCATTACAGTAGCAAATGCTTCGAAAGATGGATAGTGGGCAAAATATCCTAAATTTGTCGTGCTGCATGGAAAGTAGTGTTGCTGAGAAAAGGGGGTTTGTTCCAGATTATTGTGGATGCAGAATACATTGTCTGCACCCTATGCAGAATTATTGTTGGTGCAACTGCGCCCACTGCACCCATGGTTCCTACACTTACTTCGGCCCATCGATAGCGCTTCAGCGATACCTATCGCCTAGAGGCTGCAATGGGGCCCTTATAGTACGGTGTCAGACCCCCAGAGGCCGGCGTTGGATCCAAGGGTCAGCGAAGGGCCTCAAAGGCCCCAGGTAGGGCCCCAGAGGCTGATGTGGGCCTTCAAAAGCAAGTGCGTGACGTCCAAAGGTAAGGCTTGAGCCCCCAGAGAACATAATAGGGCCATCAGTGGCCGGTGTAGAGACCTCATAGGCCAGTTTTGGGCCCCCTCAGAGGCTAGTGTGGGGCCTCAGGTGACGGTATGAGGCACTTAAAGACCGTTATGGGTCCTCAGAAACCGGCATCGATCCTTCAGAAGCCAGTACGGGGCCCTCAGAGGCACATAAGGGTCAGTTTGGGTCCCAGAGACAGAAATGGGACCATCAGAGGCCGGTGTGGGACCTTTAGAGGCTGGTTTGGGTCCTTAGGGGCCAGTTTAGGGCCCTCAGAGACCAGTACAGGGCCTCCAAAGGGCAGTTTGAGACCATCAGAGATCGAATTGGGCAGGCACTCAAAGGCTAATCTAATGTGGGTCTTTACAGGCCAGCATGGAGCCCTCAGAGGTTAGCGTGGGGCCATAAAAGATCGACATGGGCCGGCGTTGGACCCCAGAGGCCAGTAGAGGACCCTCAAAGGCAAAGATGGGCCCTCAGAGGCCGATGCGGGCCCTTAGAGGCCGACATCAGGTCTTCAGAAGCCCGTGCGGGGCCCTCAGAGGCTAAGGTGGGTCCTTACATGACAGCACGGGCCCTCAGAAGTCAGTGTGGGGCCCTAAAAGATCGGCATGGGCCGGCGCTGGTCTCCAGAGGCTAACAGAAGGCCCTCAAAGGCCAATATGGGCCCTCAGAAGCCGATGCTGACCCTTAGAGGCCGGCATCGGGTCTTCAGATTCCAGTGCGGGGGCCATCAGAGGCTAATGTGGGCCTTTACAGGCCAGCATGGGGCCCTCAAAGGTCAGAATGGGACCCTAAAAGACTGGCATTGGCCGGCGTTGGACCCCAGAGGCCAGCAGAGGGCCCTCAAAGGCCAAGATGGGCCCTCAGAGTCCGATGCGAACCCTTAGAGGCCGGCATCGGGTCTTCAGAATCCAGTGCGGGGCCCATAGAGGCTAATGTGTGTCCTTTCAGGCCAGCATGGGGCCCTCAGGTCAATGTGGGGCCCTAAAAGACCGGTATGGGCCGGCGTTGGACCCCAGATGCCAGCGGAGGGCCCTCAAAGGCCAAGATGGGCCCTCAGACGCCGATGCGGGCCCTGAGCTGCCGGCATTGGGTCTTCAGAATCCAGTGCGGGGGGCCCTTAGAGGCTAATGTGGGTCCTTAGAGACCAGCATGGGGCACTTAGAGGTCAGTGTGGGGCCCTAAAAGGCCGGCATGGGCCGGCGTTGGACCCCAGAGACCAGCGGAGGGCCCTCAACGGCCAAGATGGCCCCAGAGGCCGATGCGGGCTCTCAGAGGCCGACATCGGGTCTTCAGAATCCAGTGCGGGGCCCTCAGAGACACTTAAAGGTTATTCTTGGGACTCGAGAGACAGAAATGAGGCCACCAGAGGCCGGTTGGGCCCCTGAGGCCGGTTTAGGGCCCTCAAAGGCCAGTGGAGGGCCCTCAGAGGTCAATGTGGGTCCTCAGCGGTCAATGTGGACGCTTGACCGCCACTGAAGGGCCCTCAGAGGTCAGTGTAGGACCCTCAAAGACTGGTATGGGAGCTGTTAATGGCTGGCGTGGGTTTCTCGAGCCTCGTGACAATCGAATACGGGCCAGGGCCCCATACGGCCATGGGGGCCCATCGGTTGTTTGGGGGGGGGCAAATGATATGATGGCCCCCCTGATTTGCCTTTGGGGGGGGGGGCATGGCCCTGATGCCCCCCCCCCCTGCGACCGCCACTGGTTCTAACGTCCACCGTTTAACGGAAAAGACGCTCAATTTGTCCATGCAGATGTTTAAAAAGGGCGACAAATTGCTACTATCTATGAAATTGATTTTCAAAACTTCAAAATTATTTGATTTCATTTTATCACCAACTGAAAGAAAAGGAAACATTATGAATTGCAGGCACATTAGGGGAAGGGGTATCTTTTATTTGAAGTAAACTTGGAAGGTCCACGTTTGGTCCACCTATGTTTTAACGTCCACCTATTACCGAAAAGATGCTCAATTTGTCCACCGATGAAAAAGGGAAAGTTTACTACCCATTAAATCGATTTTCAAAACATAAACATAAAGCATTTCAGAACTTAAACCTATTTGATTCCTTTTCATCTACAATTAAAAGAAAAGCAAACATGATGAATTGTAGCCGCATTAGAGGGAGGGGGGAAACTTCAAGTCCCACAGGAACTACATTTTTATTCGCATTTTCACATTGCCACTTCGTAGAGGTCCTTCCAAAAATGGGCAATGGCGCTTGTGCTTTTCAAGATATAGCCATTACATTTTGCACTATACAATTGTTATAATCTTAGACAAGTCTGAAAAGGGGAACTAAAGCGGAGCCACCGAACAAATTATCACGGAGCCATGATGTTTGCTATCTGCGAATGCAGGTGACTACCCAGGTACTTATGCATGTATAATGTAGTTATAAATGTTATTGTTTAGAACTATGCATGTATAGGTAGGCACTTTGTAGCGTAGCAGGGGCCTATAAAGGTCACACGCAATTATGTACAGCATGCATGCATCCTTACTTACCTCCTTAGCTGCCTCTCTCCTCCTTTTCTTTATATCGGTTGCTTTTTGTGTCTTGAATATTAAAACAAACAGGACACAAGCCACGACACAAGCCACACAGCAGAACGCAGACACCTTCAATTTCCTCTCCAGCAAGAAAATGCCACAGCCCGCGCGCAACAGCTGACTGCCATTTCGCGACGCTATCGCCACGTGGTGGTGACGTTCGGAACTAACTTTCGCCAAAAAAGTGAAGGTGGTATCTGAAATTGTTTTGGTGGACATAATTTGAGGTCCACGTATGCAAAATGACGCGTTAAATGAAGTTGTGTCCCCTGATAACGCCTCTGGCACCGTTTATTTTAGGTGGACCTGACAGGTCCACCTATGCTTCCATGTCCACCGATTGTCAGAAAAGATTCCCAATTTGTCCACCGATGGTTGAAAAGGGAAAGCACCCCTTCCCCTGTTTACCCCCTCCCCTTGTCCCGCTCCCCTGTCTGCTCCCGTTCCTGTCTGTCCCCCCCCCCCCGCCGCGTGCCGCCGCAAACGGATCCATTTCACAGCCGAGCGACCCACCAAAGGATGCGCGGCTTCCCCCTTTTCGTTGAGTGCTTCAGCAAAGAGGCAAAAAGAGACGTGAGGGGAGCAGGACCACTTACTTTAACCTGAGCTCACTGGAAATACTAAGCTTAAATTGCAGAGGTTATTGTGGTCTTACAACATTGTACGGACTCTTCATTACAAACAATGACATTTAAAAGCCACTTAAATGGACGACCCGTGAGTCATCAAGTAACAGGTGCTGCCACATAAAACTAAGACGGGAGTGACGAGGCTTATTGGTATGGTCGTGCAAATGCTGTATTATGCAAAGTTAAATATGCTTTTTTCCCAACTGCAACTGCATTGGGCTGTGTGATACGCTTCTACGAGTATAGTCAGTGAGTTACATACTACACAAAACGTGTTACACAGTTTAAAATTATCAGCTTGGGAATGGTGGACGAGCGCCCGCTAGTTGAAGCTACTCCTTGCTGATCATTTTTGTGCTTCCTGTTCATTTTTACACAATCATTCGTGAATGCATATTCACAGAAAGTAACTCTACCTTATGCACTTGTCTCATTTAGGCATTTAAAGAAGTTGATAGTAGCCGTTTTCACGACGGCCATCTGGTGCACATTTGGTGCAGATTAGGTGCAGCTTTGGTCAAATTAGGTTCACTGTATCTCTTGGTAGCTGTCAGCTAGGGTTGCGCTAATTGCGTGTATGCCTGCTTTGTCATATTATCAGAGAGTATCATCGATTAAAACACTGAAATAAATTCATAAAATGAAGATATTCGCTGTAAAAGAGATTAGGTGCAGATTTGGTCAAATTAGGTGCATTCGCCGGATAGCCCGTCGTGAAAACGGCTAGCATGATAATTATATTGGTGCCATTGCTGTATCCAGAAAGGTGATCTTGGACGCTGCGCGGGGAGGCATACCCCAAAAATAGTTTTATCAAATAAAAAAAAAAACAAAAAACTTATTGGATTTCGATTCCTTACGCAATTTTGCAGTTTAAAACAAACTTTTCCTCATAAAAGTTGTTTAGTTTTCGTTAACTTATCGAAAAACCGCAAATTTTCGTTGATTTCGGGCGCTGAATGGGGGGGGGGTCATTTGCCCCAAATGCCCCTCTTCCGCTGGATCCGCCTGATTATTGCTGCTATTTTGATAAGAATTAAGATTACCTAATTATTCAATTAAATAAAGAGAGAGAGAGAGAGAGAGAGAGAGAGAGAGAGAGAGAGAGAGAGAGAGAGAGAGAGAGAGAGAAAGAGAGAGAGAGAGAGAGAGAGAGAGAGAGAGAGAGAGAGAGAGAGACAGAGAGAGAGAGAGAGAGAGAGAGAGATTGTCTCCCACGTTCATCGGTACTTTATTTTGTTTTTCTGTTGCAAGTCGGTTTATAGAATGTGTCAACAATTCAAAGCGGCCCGCTGCTGTTCCGTTCCATTGATAGAAATTTGTAATTTGTAAGCGATGGCTGGTAACGCTTATAATACAGTGGCGGCGGAATAGGGGGTGCAGGGGGTGCAGCTGCACCCCCATCGAAAAACATGGTGGTGCAAACATATCTTTTTGCACCCCCAAAATTCGTACAAGGGGCCCGTCGCACCATCCAATACATTTTCTCCTGAAAACCAGTGATCGGGTCGGGAAACGAACACTGATGTGGAATCATCCGGGATGTCCAATTATGGTCAGGAGCGCCCCACAGTAGTCTTTGGGGCACCCATACCGGCTAGAAGTGTCCCGAGTCGCGTTTGGTGCTCCACCCGGCATCTGAGGGCCCCCACGACGGCCTCAGACGGCCCTTTTATGACGATCTCTGAGGGCTCCCACGACGACCTTTGTCCCCTGGAGCCCTACAATCAGGGTTGTATACCAATCAAGTCGATTGAATTGATTGATTTGTTTCAACGCGTATTTTGAGTTGATTGGATTGAGTCGATTGACTTTTCGAGATGACTGGTTGACTGACTCGTTTGACTTTAGCGACTGGTTTGTTTGTTGATTGGGGCTTTAGGGCGCGCCGACTGCTAAGGTCATTTTGCGCCCATAACGTCGTACTAATAAAACAAGTGTGCCACAAGAAAGAACCTTCTAGATACTAAGACTAGAAAGTAAGACTCGATATAAAATAGCAAGGTAAGATAAGACAGCGCAAAAGTGTCGTCCTAGACAACTGACTAGATGAAAAGACTAGAGAGGGCTAGTTGGATTGGGGTCAGGTCGAGTAAATCACTTGGAAGTTGATCGAACGGATAAAAGAAAAGATGTTGCCGGATAAAACCCAGGGTGACTCGTCACCCAGTAAGCGGCGGATAGTGGTACCCGGAGCGATGCGCCCGAGGTAGCGTGTCCGGTTCGGTTCAGCGAGAGGACAAGATAAAAGCACGTGAGAGACAGTGAGAGGCACGGCACACCGACTGCATGTGGGTTGTTCCTCTCCACGGATGAGATAGCCATGAGTCGCGTACGTATGACCAATACGTAATCTGCAGAGGGCCACTTCCTGGTGCCTGTTGCTTTGGAAGCAAGACTGCCAGGGCTCCAAGGTAGGCTTCACGCTCCGCAGCTTCCCAGATCCTTGGAGATGCCACTCCGCCTGCCAGCTTGACATCGTGAAGGTTTGGATGGCTGGGTAAAAATCACGAGCCGGCAGGGGCAAACGCCGAAGGCATGGAGCCGCGGCCGCGCGTCTCGCGGCCGCGTCGGCGAGCTCATTGCCAGTTATACCCACATGGCTTGGAATCCAGCAAAACTTAATAGTTTTGCCTGACTGCTCCACCGACGTGAGCCGAGATAAAATGTCTTGGACTATCGGATTGTCTGGGTTGAACCTCCGTATAGCCAGCAGGCTGCTGAGAGAATCCGATAAAATGAGGTAAGACAAGTTGTCAGACACCTCGATAAAACACAACGCCTTCTCGATTGCAACGAGCTCGGATGAGAAAACGGAGGCAGAGGAAGGCAATGAAAAAGTGCGCGTGTCGCGACCAGCCACGAAAGCGCAGCCGACGCCGTCCTCCGTTTTCGAGCCGTCTGTAAACACCGAGATAAAACCGTCGTATGACGCAATGTGTTCCAATGCCCGTGCTCGTTGCACACATGGCGGCAGGTCGTCCTTCTTGACCTCAGAGAGCGTGAGGTCTACTTGCGCTGGAGCGTATTTCCATGGCGGAGAGGGCGTACCCCACGTACGTCGCACTTCACGGAACTCTATGTTGACTGTAGAAAAGAGCTCTTTTATGCGCAATCCGAAGGAGACCGATTGTCGCACTCTGTCAAGACCATTAAAATCAGGAGAAAAGACGTACGGATACGTCGGATGTCCTGGGAACTGGCGGAGTTTCAGTGCGTACCTCATCCCCAGCATCTGACGGCGGAGAGATAGTGGCGGTTCGTGTGCCTCGGCGAGGAGGCTGCTCTTGGGCGACGTGCGGAATGCACCTGTGGCAACACGTAGCGCCGCGTGGTGCACGGAGTCAAGAGCCTTTTTACTGGATTCGCTGGCAGAGTCGTAAACAAAGCATGCGTAATCCAGTTTCGATCGGACGATCGACCGATATAAAAGAAGGAGCGTCCTGCGGTCCGCACCATAAGATGTGCGGGCGACACATTTTAAAACGTTCAGGGATTTAAAACATCGTTCCCGAAGCATTCTAAAATGTTCTCTATACGTCAAACGACTGTCAAAAAATATTCCAAGAAACTTTGCCACCGGCCGAGTAGGAATCACCTGTCCACGGAGCTTGATTCCCAAGGCTAAGTCGTCGCAGCGGCGGCGGCAAAAGTGCATAGCGACGGTCTTCGTTGTTGAAAAACGAAGGCCATTGTCGTCGCTCCACCTCTCTAGACGGGTTACAGCGAGCTGCAACTGTCTGGCAACGTGACGGGCGGTCGTGGCAGAAAACCAGATCGCGAAATCATCGACAAATAGCGATCTGCCGATGGATGGTGCAAGTTTGTCGCCAATATCATTGATCGCCACAGCGAACAGCGCCACACTGAGAACTCCGCCTTGGGGAACTCCGTTCTCTTGAGTAAAACTGCTCGAAAGACTACTGCCAACTCGGACTTCGAACCGACGACCCGATAAAAAGTTCTTGATAAAGAGGCCCATCCGGCCGCGTATGCCGTACTTGTGTACTTTGGAAAGTATTCTGTGTCGTAACACTGTATCATAGGCCGCCTCAATATCAAAGAACAGTGCTCCAAGGTGCTTCTTTTCAGTAAAACAGGTGCGTATGTCGGTGTCGAGGGCTAAAATGTGGTCAACAGGGCTGCGGTGCTTTCTAAAACCGCACTGGGCGTTTGTAAAAACACCGTGATGTTCCAGAAACCAGCTAAGACGCACATTGACCATCTTCTCCATCAGCTTTGAAAGCGATGATGTGAGAGAGATGGGCCGATAGTGGAGAGGGTCATGTCCCGACCTGCCAGCCTTCAAGATAGGAATGATAGTGGCTTCCCGCCAGGTCTCAGGGAAAGTGCCAGTCTCCCAAAGCGAATTGAAAGTTGCTAGCAGCGCCTCGAGGGCAACCGCCGGGAGATGACGGAGCATGTCGTTGTGGACAGCATCCGGACCTTCTGAGACGCTGCGCAACGAGCTGATGGCAGACGTGAGCTCAGCCATAGAGAAAGGCTCGTTGTACACCAAATTTTCAGCTGTGCTGAAGTCCACGGCGGCTGGTGCAGGTCGTGAGGACGGCTCTCCTCGGCAGCGCTGATAGAGTGCACGGCCTATCGTCTCTGCGACGTCTAAAGGGTGGGATATGTCCGTGTTGTTCACTCTTAAAACCGGAAGCGGAACAGAGCTGAACCGGCCTTCAATGCGCTTCATGCGTGCCCATATCTGGGTCGTAGGAGTAAAACGGTTTAAGGAACTCACGTACGTGCGCCATGAAACAGCCTTTGCCTCTTTTAAAACGCGACGGGCAAAAGCCCGCGCTTTCTTAAAAGCGATGAGGTTCTCAGTAGTACTGCTCCGGTCAAACTTTCTAAAAGCGCGCTTCCTGGCACGAATCGCATCTCCGCATTCCTTGGTCCACCACGGGACCGGAGGACGACGAGGCTGACTCGACGTCTTGGGTATGCACCCGTTTGCGGAGTCAATGAGTAAACATGTAATATCCTCTGTAGACATCACAGAGGCGTCGGCTCTGGATAAAACCGTGGCCTCTACGGCGGCCTGGAATTCGCCCCAGTCGGCCTTCCGAACATTCCACCTGGGTGGACGGTTGCCTGACACTGGGGACTCCTGGTGCTCCAGCCACACTGGGAAGTGGTCGCTCCCGAGTGGGTCGTCATGGACGGACCAGGTAAAAAGCTGAGCTAGCCGCGGACTGACTAAGCTCAGGTCCAGAGCCGATGTTTGACCGGAGGGTGTTGTAAAATGGGTGCGCTGTCCTGTATTTAAAATACACAGCGCCTCATCGCGGATAAAAGATTCTAAAAGTCGACCACGAGTGCCAGTCGTGTCGCATCCCCACGCCAGGCTATGGGCATTAAAATCGCCGACTACCAGGACCGGAGGTGGAAGCTCATCGACAAGTCGATGCAGCTCAACCACCGGGAGCGCTATAGCTGGTGGAAGGTATAAAGAACAAACTGTCAGCTCCCGGTGGTTGAAATCAACTCTAGCGGCTACCGCCTGCAGAGGAGTCTGCAGCGGAACCTGACGTGCGGGCACACTGTGGTGCACTGCCAAAAGTACACCTCCATGGGCAATGGTCGGAGTGTCTAAGTCTCTTCTAAAAACAGAGTAACCCTTGATGGCAAAGGTAACGTTTGGCGCTAGCTTGGTCTCCTGGAGACCTAAAACAAGGGGTGTGCGCCAACGGATAAGAGACTGTAGGTCCTGGTAGTTGGCCCGGAGGCCTCTACAGTTCCACTGTAGAATAAAAGGCGTGGTTAAAAAGGCGCAAAAAGGGCGCGTATAACATGAGGCAAAGGCGCACACAGATACCTGACTGACCACAAAAAAGGTAAAAAGCACCGAGAGAAATGCACCTGGTAAAAAAGCGCAATTGCGCGAAAAAGATAAAAGGATAAAAGAGGAAATGACTAGACTGAAAGACTAGACTAGGTCCTCTAACTCCGAGGAGGCGCTACCCCCGTAGCGGATACGGGGGTGCCCTGAGCCCTCTCGGTGAAGCCTCCCTTCGGCAGAGGCAGATCGGGCATGGCTCGGGCCCGGCCCCGGCTGGGGCCTTTTCGACCGGGGGGCGTCGCCCTCCGAAGGTGACCAGCTCGGGGGCGTCTGCCGCTTGGCGAGGCGCCCTGGAGCCGCGGAGGGCTGTTGCCGCCCCGACGGGGATGTCGAGGCGGCGGCCTGTGTCCTCGACACAGGCGTCTCTGGCAGCGGCGGTGGTGGCCGCCGCTGAGGAGGTGGAGGAGGCGGCGGGGGACCCATGATGGGCCGAGTCCCCGCCTCAGGTGTCTCCGGGGTGTCAGCGGCAACAGCCGCATTGGCACTCCCGGAGGCGGAGTCGGCAGACGAGGCTTCCTTAGCCTCGAGGGCCTTCTGGACGAGGCGAGCCCTCCTCGCCTCGCGTGCCTTCCTCTCCTCCTCCCCCCGCCGCAGCGCCTCCTGCACCGCCGTGGGCGGTCGGGGGCGGGGCGGGGTGGGTGGCGCCTTACCCTGCGCCGGGGGGCGCCGACCACCCTGTCGGCGCTGGACGACAGCCCAGCCGTCTCCATCACCGTTCGCGGCTGGAGCGGGACTGGGTGGACCCCACACTGACTCCTGAGCAGCCTGCTCTGTGTTGCTCGGCGGCGCACGAGGCGCCGTGGTGTCCGCTGAGTCACCAGTGGCTACGACGGTGAGGCCGAATCGTTTGAGAAGCTGCACGAGCTGTGCTACACTCATCTGGGAGGCTTCGGTAGAGTTTGTGACTCTCACCTTCTGGGCATACGAGGTCTTCGGGTGACTCTGGTTGTACACCTCCCGGGCCTCTTTGAAAGACAGATTTCTGGTAGCCTTGATGGTCATGATCTCTTTCTCCTTGACGTATGCAGGGCAAGACCTATCATACGCGGAGTGCGGCGTCTGCCCCTCTCCGCAGTTGACGCATCGGGGGGTCTCCGAGACACAGGTTTCGTCAGTGTGGTCCTGCGAAGCACACTTGGAGCACGTGGGTCTTCCTCGGCAGTTGTCCTTTGTGTGGCCGAAACGTTGGCAGCGGAAGCAGCGCATGGGCGCTGGGACGAAAGGCCGCACACGAACCTTCACGTAGCCCACACGAATCTCACTCGGCAAGTCAGTGGAGTCAAACGTCAGAATGATGTTGTTGGTCGAGACCGTGCCTCTCTTCGTCATGATGCGGCGAGCCGCTGTCACGCCGAAATCGGCGAGCCCGTCCGCAATGTCCTCGTCGCTCACTCCCCTCAGGTCGAAACAGTTAATGACCCCTCGCGAGGAGTTCTTAGAGCGGTGGGGCTCCACTGTAAGCGGGATAGAGACGAGCCTCCGGCCGGATGCCCGTCCCTCCGAGAATACGAAGCGAGTAGCGTCCAACGCTTTCGCCGCCTCCTCGCTTTTCCTGAATTCGACCTCCAGCGCGCCATCACGCATCCGGTCACAACGAACGATCGAACCAAACCGGTCGCAGCCATCCTTCCGCTGGAAGGGCGTCAAGGAGCTCAGCTCCCTGTCGGCGCTCCGGAAGATGAGGATTTTTGGATTTTTCGGTCTTGGATCGTGCACCGTTCGCCCGTCGGCCGAGGTCGGCGGGCGAGAATCGGCCGAAGCCGAGGGATTGGTGAGAGAGGGGGAGGAGGGGTTGGTCTGGTTATCCATGTGAGTCTCTTGGTCTCCGCCAGCTCGGCCGCCGACGCTCCGCAACGGCGCCGCTACAAGGCCTAGGACGGCCGAGCTGACTGTACGGGACTTGGCGGCACCTTCCGCGGGGGAGAGAGAGACTCACCACCCCCCACGGTCGGATACCGCCTCCTCCCTTGACGCCTCGCCGAGTCACCGCCAGGGGCAGCGACAGATCAGTCCCACCGACGGAGGACGAGCACAAGTGCCCGAACCCCGCCGGCGACACCTCTCCGACACCACCCCCGGCGGCATCACGACTGGGAATGGCTCCTCAAGTGCGGCGCCCCACTGAGTGTCCCGCCCTTACAGAACTCAGGGCCAAAGAGGCGTGTTGCCCAGCCACCGCGACTGGCTCCGCACGGTGGGGGGCTCAACCTCCAGGATCCCGTTGTCCTGGGGTACGGGTCGGCTCGCCTAGCCTAGTAAAACCGGCTGGTACCCGAGGGGACGCCACTCCCCTTACACTAGCCCAACTCGGCTGTGTTCCTGCGGGTGCAAAAACAACGAAAAAGGGGTAGGAAAGGAATCAGAAGGCTGTGATCGAACGAAACGCGGACATCCGGTGAGAAGCAAAGCAAAAGCAAACAAAGACCGCTCAAGAGAAACAAAACCACGAAAACCAAGAAAAGTCGGGCCGTACCATCTGTCCATCCAGCGATCAAAGCAAGTCGTAAGCAAGCACAGGTCAAGCTGGGGCCGAGGGGGCGCTACTCCCCTTGCTGGCCGAGGCCAGAGCCGCCGCGGGGCGAGGGCCCAAGGAACCCAGACCAACAGCGACCCGGGCCACTGCCAACCCCCTGCGGGGCCAATCCTGCAGACAATCCATCCAGTAAGCAAGGCAAGTCCAGGTCAAACGCGCGTCAAGCTGGGGCCGAGGGGGCGCTACTCCCCTTACTGGCCGAAGTCACAGCCGCCGCACAGCCGGAGCCAGATGACCCCGGCTAAGCAGCAGCTCTGACCACGGTCAGCCCCCTGCGGGGACTTTAGCGACTGGTTGACTGATTTGATTCCCGAAAATTAGAGTGACTCGTATGATTGAGTCGATTGAATGGAAAGTTCAAATAAGTTTTAGTTGATGAAAAATAATGACACCAACTGATGACATCAAAGATCACAAAACTACACTGAAAACTGCTTGTCAATTGTCATCACAACTGCAATATGGGGTAGATGGCCAAATAAAGAACAGGGCCTAAACATGAACAGCCAACTTTGACTTTCAACTGCAATAACTCATAACTGCTCCAATCCTGGTGATAGAACCTGGCGATGCACCTACCTACCTTTCTGCACTCAGCAGGAAACGTTTTTTTTTAATGCAGATGATAAAGTGCAAGGCCCTATATACTAATAAAGTGTGATTAATTAATAATTCACATCTCCACATCTCCTCAGAAACAACCCACTGAACTCTATAAATATCTGAAACCCCTACAAAAATAACTGAAACAAAAGCGCCGTTTTCGTCTCGCTAATTACGTTTACGTATACGAATTAATAGCTAATTTGCTGCATTGTTTAAATTGCAGCAGAACGTTTGTTGATCCTTTTCTCCTGAGAGCCTAAGCATAACATATTTAATATATTTCATTTTCCTTAAAATATTTTACCGAATATTATTAAGTGGTTTTATTTCAAATGAAATAATAATTAAAACGAAATTGGTGTTGTACAACCGATTTATTTTATGATGATCTACCATAGTACATGATAATCAATGACGTCATCTTACAAAAAATCAAAACACGTAGAATAAGGATTTATAAAAGCTTAGCATACTTATTGGCAAAACCAAGGCCCTAAATACAGGCAAAACGTTTTCTTTTATTCACAGTCGCACCGTGCCGTTTTCGCGTTTTAATTTTCTTTGTTCCTACTTCCTTTGTCCTTATCTTATCCTGTGGTTCCAGAGTCCCTGTCCTCTCCATTTTCTTTTAAATATATTTTTAATCCTCATCCTTATCCCCCAGTCCTAACAGTTTCAAATTGTATTGCAATTAAATGTTTTGAATTCTTCACATAGGTACATACCTAACATTGACATGCCACGTCCAGAGTCGTGGACCGCTAAATACTTCAAATCTCTTCCTTCCCAATCTGACAACATCCCACGCTTCAAATGCACATTGTGTGGAAAGATTTTTCAGGCTGCCCGTCAGTCTCTGTCTAACTGAAACCGTCACATGCAGGTAAGATATTTATTTCTATTTCCCTATGGTTAATATGTTATTGATGTATATTATCCATTAAAATAGACGTGGTGTAGGGTAAATTGTCCAAATCACGAACACTGCCAAAATCCGAGCAGCCAACTTTCAACCGGAATATCTGATATATAGTGTAAATGGAGTTGGAATATGGCCAAAATTAAATTGACAACCTTTAGGTGAAAGGTGGTGATTTGGGTTAAGGGGCGAGTCAACTACTGGGTTATTCTGCACCCATTAAATGAAACTTCTGCTCCAATTCTACCCATTGAACCTCAATATCATGATCCACCTGTCCATCACTAGGTATCCATCCTTATTCCATAGAAACTTTGAATGGCATGACAATTTATAATTTTTAATGACAATATTTTTATGTTTCTTCTGTGGGTAGGTAGGAAGGTAGGTAGGTAGGTACACCAGACTGCTATGGACACTTTTCCAAGTTGGTGGGGCAAAAAACCTAATGTATGTGTTGGTTTGAGTCGTTTGATTGAGTTGATTGATTCCTTTCATTGTCGCGTTTGAGTCGATTGAATCAATTCCCGAAAACTGCTCTGACTTGATTGATTTGATTGGTTTCCCAAAATTGTCGTGATTGAATTGATTGCTATTGATTGAGTCGTATACAACCCTGCCTACAATGGCCACTAAGGGCCCTCATGACGACCGCTGAGGGTCCCACAGAGACTCCAGGGCCCCAAGGAGACTCCAGGGGCCACGCTGGCCTCTGAGGGCCCCTATGACGGCCTCTGAGGGCCCTTACGATGATCTCTGAGGGCTCTCACGACCAGTGTCCAAAAATGTGTAGATGTGGGTGGGAAACGACATCCAAATGAAAATCATTTTCCACTCTCACCTCCAGTTTTCAAGCCCAATTTTCTACTCCCAATTCCACCGAGGAGCAATTGCGCGAATGGTTGTTTTGCATCCGTCACAATTGTAGATAGATTAATGTTTTTGATCATTTTCCCACTCTTTTTGGGCCTTACCTGACAGACAATTTTTCACTCTCATCTTTTTTTGGTCAGCAATTTTCCCCTCTGACACCCAAGCAAAAATATGATTTTGGGACACTGCTCACGACGAACTCTGTCCCCTGGGGCCCTATAACGACCACTAAGGGCCCTCATGACGACCGCTGAGCGTCCCACAGGACTCCAGGGGCCCCACTGGCCTCTGAGGGCCTCTACAGCGGTCTCTGAGGGCCCTCGTGACGGCCCTAGACCCAACTCAAGTCTGAGGGCCCATCTGGCTTCAGACGGTCCAGCGACGGCCTCTGAGGGCCCCAACACAACCAGGCTGCAGGGGCTATGCTGGCATCTGAGGGCCCTGCAACGGTCTATTGAGGGCCCTAACAACGATGGCCTCTAGCGGTCTTACCAATGCCTCTGAGAGCCCTGCAAAGGTATCTGAGGGCCCATAAAGATCCTCAATATGGCCAAGGACCCTCATGACGACCTCTGATGATCCTTTCGAGGGCTTCTAAGGGCCCTCACAACAACTTCTGAGGACCCCAGGACGGTCCCTGAGGGGCTGAAGGCCCTGACGAGACCCCCACGATGGTCTCTAAGACCCAACGCAAGCTCCAAAGGCCCACACTGGCGTCTGATGGCCCCACGACGTCTGATGGCCCCACGACTGCCTGCGTCGAGGCTCTGAGGGCCTCGACGCAGGCAGGCTCCAGGGGCCATGCTGACCTCTGAGGGCCCTCTTGACGGCTTCTAGGGCCTAACGAAGGCTTCAAGGGCCAACGCTGGCCTCTGAAGAACCCTACGTTAGGGCCTTGCCTACGACGGCCTCGGAGGGTCTCAACTCAACGCAGGCAGGTGCCAGGAGACATGCTTGCCTCTGAGGGCCCCGCAGAGTTCAGATTCAGAGGACCCAACGACCTTTGTGGACCTTACGAAATACGAAGGTCTCCGAGAGCTCACGCAGGCTCCTGGAGTTCCACACTGATTCTCAGGCCCCATGTCGACTTGTTGAGGCACTTTATCTGCTCTTGGTGCCCCGTCGCCGGCCTCTGAGAGTCTCAATGTCGGAACTTATGGGGCCATGTGCCCTACACCGGCTTTTATGACCCCTATATCGACTCTTGGGACTCATGACCCATGAAATGTGGGTCTAAGCGGCTTCTAAGAATCCCCATGCTGGTTCTAGAAGCCGCCAGCCGAATATTAGGGCTCACACGCGAGCTCCTGGGACCCCGTGCACACCCCAGGGGTCTACCTGCCTCTAAGACCCCACACATACTTTTGGGGCTCAAAGGCTTGCCCCTGAAGGCCCCACTGAGACCCCTTTCCTCTCTTCAGTCCTCCATACCGGCTCTTTAGGCTAAACATCGGCTCCTGTGGCCTCCATCCCGGCTTTGGAGGGCCTCCATACAGGCTTTTGGGGTCCGATGCCGGTTTCTGGGAGCCCTCAAAAGACTTTCGAGGCTATACTGTCTTCTGAAACCTTTCAGCAACTTTCAAGGGACCGACCCTGATCGGAGGGCTCATTCAGTCTGGGGAGTCATGTAGGTCTCTGGAGGAGTCTCTATGTGGTCGGTTTCCAAGGGGCTTCTGACAGTCTTCTTGGAACGGTCTCGTAAGGCCCTCAATGGTCCACTGCGGATCCAGAAAAGTGTTTTGAGACGCTGCGGGCGGTGGCTAGAGTAAAAGATTAGCCGATGAAGAACTAGCTGCATTTGCTTCTTAATGCTTTCATTATTTGAGATAGGTTAGTACACTGCAATTTCAAACCTTTTGCAGAACTTGTGTGTATAGGGATAGTTTTCCAAAATCTTCGTTTTTCATAAATTTAATAATAATCACTAAAAAAACTGAAAGGGGGCCCAAAACTTCCAGAGGGGCCCCTTGAGAAAACTTTGCACCCCCATCCAAAATTACCTTCCGCCGCCACTGTTATAATATATGGAAAAGACAGTGTACGACGTAAGTCGATGTGCCACGGAACAAGCACTATACGCGCGCTGTGGTTACCAAAATTATTAAATACAGTTACCTACATATGACGTCTAAGACCATTGTGGTGCGCGTACATGAATGGGGCATAAATATGAGAGCGACAACCGTAAAGGTGTCAACAATGAACCACGGACACTAAAAACCGAAGGCATTTTAGTTGACCTCACGCACTCGGGGTTGGGTCTGTCCCATGTTCTCTGGCCAGGGGTGGGGGTGGGGGTGGGGGTTGGGGTGGGGGTGGCTGAACCGGCGCCGTGTGAGTGAACCCCGCCGTCCGACGTGTGACGTCACGGGGCCCGGCGGCGCCGATTGGCGGCTCGTCGGTGTCGTCGGCGCGCCGGTCGGCGGCGGCGCCGGCCCACCTCACTCGCCTCCCGGTCCGCCGCACCGCGCGAAGCGACGCCAACAGTGCGCAGAGGACTGAGCGACGGCGCCGACGCATACCGCACGCGCGCCGAGCCGCCGACACCGACACTGCCGACAGCACCAGGTGAGGAGCTGAGCGCGGGTCCAACAGCACCTGCAGCTCAACCAGCTGTTTCGTGGAGTAATACCTGATTTTCATGTCATGCATTTCGATGTTAGAAGTCAAATTTTGTTAATAGCAAAACGCAGGGATTCAAATAGATCTGTTCTTTGTTGCACCAAATCACCAAATCCAGAGACTCGGTGTTGTACAAGGGGATCAAAGTTACATATACGGGGACAAGACTGAAGTTTATTTAAATTCCCACGACAAGTATCCCTGATGGAAAGTTCGAATAGTGTCGACTGTCGAGGAGGATGGTGGGTTAACAGATGTTTTAATATTTGCAGTATTTTAACCTTCGCATGTGAAAGGGGGGGTTGGATAGACCCCCTCCATCCCCATGGCTTTTCGCGAATAACTCGCACAAAAAGCGGCCGATCCCGGCGAAACTTTCAGTACCCTCGAGTTGATCAATTTCACACCTACTCTGAGAATTTCATGACCCTGACTCAAGTGACCTTTGACCTGTGACCTATTTGTCGAGGCCATGTTTGGCCGGAATCGCGATTCGGCGAATGTCGGCTCGCATTAGCCGCGCGTTTGCAAGCTTTTCGTGATTTCAAACGTTCAAACATGTGATTTGATGTTGCTCCCATGCATAAGGGTAGATGTCAAGGTCACCTGAAGCTCAGGTCAGGTCATCCGAAATCACTTTCATGCCAATTCATTAACTTTTTTAAGGTGGGAGGGTCCCTTTAAGACCACTCAAGTCACAAAGCTGGTTGCAGGAGGTTATATTGATAGCCGGTCCCGTAGCTCAGTTGGTAGAGCGTTGGACTCCGCGTGGTGAGAGCACGCGTTCCCGGTTATAACAGTCCGGGTTCGAAGCACGATGGGCGCTTGACATTTACGTATGGGCCTCCTGACAGGTATGGTTGCGGTTGGTGGCAGGCCGTAGCCAGGCGAAGTCAGTGAGGGGGCCGGCCGTGCGCGGCTATGTGCGCATGTTAAATTTTGGACTCTAAATTCTGCCATAGAACCGGAATTGCGTGATCGGAGGGTAGAGGGCAGGGTCACCGCAACAAGCTTCGCTTAGCGGTGGATCTGTCCTTGTGAATCCTTCCTATCAAAAGGTTCGGAGTAAATTTATTAAAAAAAAAATCATTCAGTTCGACATCACTGTCAGCCCATGTCCTTTTGAGTTCATTGGCGACGAATCCAACTAGCTTGCCCAATGGGATCTGGAGTTATTGACGAAGTACTCCAATGACCTTAGTGACGCCATATGTGACGTCAGGTAAAGTTTATCATGCAAAAGCTAAGCTTTGGAGCCTGCAAGCGGTATGGTGCCGTCTATTGATAACTAAACGCTGAAGCTTCGGTTTTGTCCTCATCACTGAAAGTTGAAACGCGTGCGGCGCGATGTAATCAGGTGACAGGCCAGTGTTAAGGTACTGCTCAAGCCATGTGTTCAGGTGTTGCTGGACAAAGTGTAAAGTGTATCGGAAGATAAAGAGCTATTTCTTCGTGTTTTTTTGTTGTTTGGTTTTACGTCTTAATGGAAGTAAAAATGTTCGATAGAATGCTTTCCGAAAGCAATTCAAGCTTTTATATGTTGCCGGCAGCACTGTTTTTGGTGGCAATTCACAGCATTTCCAATGAGAATGTGTGATACTAAAGTGATACCACATGCTGCTTGATTGCTTTGAATGGAGTAATTCGTGTAAAATATCGGCATTAGTATTCCGTTCTTGAAAAGGAGATTGTAAAAATATAGGGGCATTCCACGTCAAATCAAACACCGAAATCCGTCATCCCCTTCGATTTTTCTGAAAATTTGTAGGCAGACTGGGCATGGTTCAAAACTGAGTTACGTATAATATTTTCGAAATTTGATAACGTATCGCTGAGATATAGGTCATCGAATATAGCGAAAAATGCCACACATCAATTTTTTAAATGGCTATAACTCTGGTTCCTTTTCTGGTATCAAAATGGCATTAACAGGGTCTTGTAGGCAATTGATAAGGCTTTGATTTTTAATTATAAAATTAAATTGAAGTGACCTTGAAATGCATTTGACCTTGAATTAAAACAGAAAAATTTAAATAGCAAAAAACACGTCACTTTCGATTTGGGTAATTTTTACATATTATGTCCGTCACAATGTTCCTAACCATCTGTGAAAAAATTGGAGTGGGCCATTCATAACTTTCGCGGCAAACGCCGTTTTCATGCATCAACATCACGCAACCGCGCGTGACCTTGAAAGACAGAGTCAAGACATGCTTGCTTGTGTACACTTTCTGAAATGAATGATTGCTGATTAGTGATATCCCAAACTCTTCGAGAATGGAAATGCATAGTCATCGTAGCAGACTTGTGCCGGGATCAAAAATCAAGATCCAGGATCCTCAAGGTCCCACGGCAAATTCAATTTTTAGAATCCAAGGTTTCCAAGGTCCAACGGCAAATTCAATTCCTAGAATCCAAGGTTTCCAAGGTCCCACGGCAAATTCAATTTCTAGAATCAAGGTTTCCAAGGTCCCACGGCAAATTCAATTTCTAGAATCCAAGGTTTCCAAGGTCCCACGGCAAATTCAATTTCTAGAATCCAAGGTTTCCAAGGTCCCATAGCAAGTATACTTTGCAGGGTCCACAGTCCCCAAGGTCCCACGACAAGAATGCATTGCAGGATCCACAGTCCCCAAGGTCCCACGACAAGAATGCATTGCAGGATCCACAGTCCCTAGGGTCCCACGACAAGTGTGAATTTCAGGATCCACAGTCCCCAAGGTCCCATGACAAGTACACACTTCAGAGTTCAGGGTCCACAGTCCTCAAGGTCCCACGGCAAGAATACATCTCAGGATCCAAAGTATTCATGGTCCCACAACAAGAACTTAAACAAACTAACATTCTGATGAGCAGACTTACTTCTAAATATTCTGCCAACGGATGCCCAGAAACATTGAAAGGGGCAGAACCTATGCAAACCTGTGGACTGTGGTGGTTTTATCGTTAACCAACATAGGTAGGGGGAGCTTCAACACAAGTTAAAAATGAATCATAATATCAATATCTCCTTCTTTAACCTGACAAATTCATAAAAAAATATAGGTAGGTAATAGGTACCTTGCAATTTGTATTGTCATGTCCCTTTCAATTCAATCTTACCTTATCAGTAGGCATGTAGGACAGCACCTTACAGCTATTGAAGACAGACATTCAAGTATTCTTTCAGGCAATATAAAAAAAACCAGAAATAAAACCTACAGGCTTCATAGAAATGGAAAAGTTGAATTGGATAGGTATATGCTTTCGATTTTCTGCACATTCAGTTACATAATGCCTAGGATAAAAAGTAAAATATGTTCTAAGTCTTGTTTGCGCGAGCGCTCACAGAAAAACTGATCGACTAAGCCAATAGAATTCGAGTATCAGCGAGCGTAAACCTTACTTACTGTTCATTCACATTAGATTGAAGGCTCTGAACAAAATTCCATCTGACAATTTTTTCGTCAGCCGGTTATTCGTCGGCAAATTTTCGTCTGACTTTTTCGTCTTGCATTTTTTCGTCTGTTCGAATTAATTTGGCGCATTTTTCGTCTGAGTATATTTCTGTCCGGCATTTTTTCGTCTGGACGAGGCGGAAAATGTCCTTATGAAAATAATGCGCGGACTTAAAAATGCACAGACGAACAAATGCATAGACGAAAGTCTGCGGACGAAAATCTGCAGACGAAAAATTGTCCGACGAAAACCTGCTAAACGAAAAAGTTGAACTGTCATGGAATCATTGCTTATATAGCTTGACACTTACTTGGTCAGTGGGTAGCTTCCAAGTAGCTTCAAGCCCGGCATATCACAACCCAGAAAATATGTGAGGTGAGATTAGAAAAGAACTTTCCAAACCACCACTGTCCACTGTTTGACAGTTTCATAATCCATGTTCATTGATAATGTAAAAAGCTACCAAGTCTCTTGTTCCAGTTCTGCCTCACAGCCATGGCAACGATTTTGCTCTATAGGTATATGTCTACACAGTCTGGTTCGTTCTCTTCGTGTAGCTATCTAGCCCCTTGCAGCTGGTCGCTCAACCATAGATATTTATTGAAGTGCTTACAGACAAAACCTAGTGCAGGGTCCTTAGTGGCCCATGTGCAACATAAACCTCATGGTCCAGCTTCCAGGATTCTTGAGGTCCCTCAACAAAATGATGGTGTAGGTCCAGACCGTTCTCCTAAGATCCCATGACAAATAATAAAACTGGTACTGAAGGTCTGCATTCTGCAGGGTCTTGCAGCATACCAAAATTTTGAGGTCCTAACCCCTGGGTTTCCATGGTTTTAGGGCATATGAAATGTTGAGGTCCTGGGTTTCTAAGGTCTCATGTCACATGAAATGTTGATGTCCTGGGATTCCAAGGTCTCACGGCATATGCAAATGTTGAGGTCCTGGGATTCCAAGGTCTCGCGACATATGCAAATGTTGAGGTCCTGGGATTCCAAGGTCTCGCGGCATATGGATGTTTTAAGGTCCTGGGATTCCAAGGTCTCGCGGCATATGGATGTTTTAAGGTCCTGGGTTTCCAAGGTCTCGCGACAAAAATGACAATGCAAGGTCCAGGATCCATCAAGGTCCCAGACCTTGGACTCTGCGAACCCTGGATCTCGGATCTTTTTGGGACCTTGGCACAAGTCTGCATCGTAGTCAAGCATTCACGTTCCATAGTAAAAGTGTCTCAGGCAAACGGTATTTTGCGGTGAATTTTGAGCCGTGTGGAAATGCATCATGAAGTAAATTCAACGAAAACATTATCACGCAACGATATCTTCACGTCTTTTGATCTTCACTATACGAAAGAACATACATTTTTTAGTATGTATGGGGAATTTCTAGTTAATCCAATAATAAATATGGCAGTTAGAGGCCTGCTAAGAGTAACATGTCGCCGGCTAAAGCGGGCTCGGCCGATGCGGGAAAGGCAGCAATCACAATTTTGTGTTTACACGTTCATATTTCAATTGTTTACCAACCGATTTTCAAAATTCTGTCACCATAAGATTGCCTGTACATTTCTTAGTCTTCTCACAAAATTTGACGCGAATCGAACGTAATCAGCGGTAGGGAGCGCGATGTAAAGACAGAACCGTTCCGTTCCGTTCCGGCACAGTCTACAATTCAGGCGGCGCGTAGCGGTCGGCGCCGGCTGCAGAGCCGCCGCGTCGCTGCGGCGACAGGATGTTCACTTTACACCGCATTACTAGAACAGTTGTGAACCGATTTTCTTATTGCTTGCACGATGAGATGTCCAATTCAATTCTTGACAGGTAGCCATAATTAATTTCGCATTAATCTTATGAGATATTGGCGAAAAACAGGAGGAGTGGGCGAAATTCGCTCTTCCCCCTCCACTGCGCGTGCTAACATACGTTTGCATATGTGCAATTTTCTTCAAAACTTATGAATGGCCCACTCTAATTTTTTCACAGGTTGTTAAGAATATGGTAGGCAATAAAATATATGAAAATGAGCCAAATCGAAGGTGACGTGTTTTTTGCTATTTCAAGATTTGTGCTTAAGAACAGAGTTAAGCAAATTTCAAGGTCATATATTTAAGTAGGTGCAATTCTAAACAAATGCTTAAGAAATTACCTAAACAGTAAGGTTTATTTCATTCAAATCAAACTAGTACAACCAAAGTTATGGTCGTTCAAAAATATAAAGATGCAACATTTTATAAAAATTTGATGCCCTATATTTAGAAGACCTGTGGTCAGAATGTGCAAAAAACATCAATGTAATGTCCGGGGCCACACAGGAACTCGCTCACAAATTTATAATGAAATTGCTGATGGTAAGGTGCAAAACAGCCGATTTTTGTTCGATTTGACGTGGAATGCCCCATAGCATCCTTTGGCGCTTATGGACGATCTTGCACCAATTTGGTGAAGTGATATGAACTGTAACGTCGGAGTAGGAGTCGAGAGTCGCAGTCGGAGTCGGAATCGGTATGATGAATGGGGAATCTGAGTCGGAGTCGGAGTTAACCCGCGCCCCACTGGGGTCTGTGTATAACACGCCCTACTGGGGGGGGGGGGGGCTATTCATAGCCCCCCCTCCTAACTCCGAAACTACTGGGCCGATCGTCAAAATTCAAACGGCGTCTGATAGCCCCGGAAAAACTGTCGAGCGAAACCTAATTTCATTGACCTCGAGGTCACCGATGACGTCACAGGTCAGGTCAAAGTAAAAATTATTAGCACTTTGGCTTGTTCACATTTTGGGCTCTGGCCGCCGTCTTACAAGTCAGATCAGGCTCATTTTTGGTTTCCACACTCATGAACAGATGCTCTAGATACCTTGAGGGTACCAAACTTGTACTTTGATTTTCAGGTCAGGGTCAGGTCATCACAGGTCACGAAAATATTATATCATGCGTCGGTCACGTGACACATGTTTTATGGTCCATTTAGGCCATAGATTTCGAATTTGATGTCGTCTGTGTCATTCGAGGTCATTTTGAGTCGAATTTAGCTTAGGTCAGGTCACTTTCAGGTCAAAAAAGGTCAAATTTTGAAGTTAAAATTTTTCAACAAAAAAGGTGTCTATTGGATGCAGTTTGAGCTCAGGAACACGATGGTGCCATTTATATTGGTGTACGATGTCAAATACGTACTGAAAAAGTGATTTGAAAAATTAATAACTGTGAATTTTTTGCAATAATGCGTATAACTTGGCCATTTTTGAAGATATTTAGCTAAAACTTGCTAGAGTTAGTCATAATCATGCGTTCTGTCACATATATTCCGGTTTTTTCGAAAAGTAAAAAACTTTTTGAAAAAATATAAAAATATAAATTTTGAATATTATTATATAAAATTTTCGAAATTTTCAAAATTTTGAAAATCCGAGATAGCAGTTTGATAGCGCGGTCAATTTTGAGTCCTTTCATGCAAAGAAATTGGATCTAGCTTAAAAACTGAGCTCTTGGGAGCGATTGCCGTGGTTCAATGTTTTGCGTCGAAATCGGACGAACATGACGTCACTCTGACGTCATTTCCGGCCGACCTATGGTAGCTACGAAGTTCAAATTTTGACACAAGGTGTCAAATTGATGCAGCCGAAGGTACTGAAAGTTTGGCGTCGATACGTCAAGCGGTTTGGAAGTTATTGCAGAAAAACGGGAGGGGGGCTAGAAATAGCCCCCCCAGTGGGGCGCGGGTTAAGAGTCGTATTTTGGACCCAAAATTGCAGTGGTTGGTCTAAGCAGTCGAAAGTAGGATTTTTTCTCGGCTTGACTACGACTCGAGTTACCGTGAGTTGCGTAGGTCCATGTGGCATTCCTGTCATGGACTTGAAGTTTATAAGTCCTCTAAAAAGTTTTCGCAAAGTTTCAGCAATTTATTACTTGCTCAAGCGAGTTTCAGTACTGCTTTGGTGACTTCATGCTATCATGTTTGCGTTCATTAATTTATAACTACATTTATTTTCTTGAATCATATTTAGTAAAAGATTATTGGTATAAATACGCAGCAATAAACCATAAACATGCGTGAGCCAGAAACAATCAAGCAACCGAAGACAAATCATAATATTTGTATTTGGGTATTTACTATTCTATACTTCAACTTGAACAAGATGAGCGCATAATTACGCGTTACATTAGTGACACTTCTGTACCTCTCAGTGATTCATTGACTGTTGGTACGCTTGGTAGCTGCTGTTCTGCCATCCATGCCCAACAAGTTCAACGACACTGGAGATGTGGCTAAAGTAATTGGCAATGCGGTTTATGGCTGTTGACGCCGTCATGGCTGGAACGAATTTCCGGATAACTCCGGAATGAATGATTCAGCATTAAAACTGGATTTTATGACGTCTCCCTGGCCGTGTGTTATCTTCATAATACGGCACGCTTCATATGTAATGCTATAACTTTGTGAGCCATGTTGATTGATTATGTTTTGGGTTAGGGTATCGGTAATAACATTAACAGAACATATTAATAATGCAAGACAAGTCATAATAACAGTTTGAAAAGAAGGTAAGATAAATAACCAATCTGCAGCCCATCACAAAAACTGATTACTGAAAAAGTACTGGCAAGCTGATAAATTACTCGCAATAACTCGGCGCCAACCGCAGAGCGCCACATCACCGTCTAATCAGGGTAGTGGCACGCACCGTGCGCCGTCCCGATTCGCCGGTGCACGCACTGTGCGCCGGCGTGCCCTGGGTGCCCTGGGTGCCCCGAGCGACCCGGGGCGGTGCCGTGACTGCGGGCGGGCGCCGCACGCTCCGACGCTCGTCTTGGTGTCGCCTGCCACGCTCCGAATACAGCTCGGCGAATAACGGGTCCCCGCAGCCACCGCCACTGCCGCCGGCGGTGTCGGGTCCGACGGCAGACCGCCCGGTCCTCGGGAGTCTGAGTCACTGACTCACTGAGTGCCCAACGAGTCGGGGAGGCACCCAGCTGACCAGTGCACTGGTCACGGTACGGTACAACTGTGACTCCCTTTGTATCCGACTCGGTGTGTACCTACTGAGTCCTATTGAGAGTTACAGCCTGGAACGGCCTCACATGTCGGCAGGGCCACTTGACTGCGCATTCGATAACCATAACAGGAAATTTAGTTAGTCAACCGGCAGATACTAATTATTTGATAAAAGAACATCTTCGAAAAGGTTCGTTGCATCAAATGGCTTTTTTATTCAACAAGAAAGGCATGGACATAAGCGATGGACAAAAACACGAACAAAGGCACTCCGGCCAGAACACATTCGTCACACTCAAAATCTTCAACATGTAATTTAAAACAAGAACCAAGCAATTGCAGCCCGGAAACCGCTTCAAGGCGTGTTCAATTTGTTGTCTGACAATTCTATTGTCGACACCTTCGTCCATTTGTTCTCACCCGTCTCCCGTTATTATTGCTCCGTTTTGAACATTCGATTAGTCCCGGACACCAGAGAAGGTCCGTTACGGGCGCCGCCGGGGCATTCAGCGGTCCTCAGAGGTCAGGTGTGGGCGGGGGAGTCACACCTTCCGATACCGGTGGCGACAGGGGCCGGCGCGCGTGAGCAGCTCCAGTCAGCGGCGCCGGCCGGACCGCGCCGTTTTTGCCGCGGCCGACCCGCGCTGCTGATGAGCCATTCGTGACCGGCGGCGGGCAGTTTTGGCGCCGGTTTCCTGGCCGTGGGAGAACCCCTGAAGGAGGGGGAAGGGGCGGCTGCCGGTGACGCGTCGGAACTAAATGGCCGTCGGCGGCAGCCAGCCACTTTGCAGGTCCAGTGGCTGGTCAGCGCTGGCCCTCAATGCAGCGCCGACCTGCGCGGGTAGATCTCCGATCAGAAATGTCGTCTATGATATCATACAACAACAACAACAACAACAACAACAATCACAAAACACATTTATTAAACATAAAAAGGAAATAAGCAAATGTAAGTCCAGGTGGTGGTACAAAAGCTAATGCTTAACTCGAGGCACCACCACCTGGCAACATAAACAGAATAAATGAATGTGGTCTAATCCAGGGCCGCGGAGGTCGGCTGTCGCGGCAATTAGCGGTGATAAGTGGTGATGGGCGGGCCAGCGCCAGTCCACCGAGATGGGGCTATATCAGTCTGGATCATGATGATGGTCACACACACATTCACATATCAATATAGCCAAACACATGTCGAACAGCAGCCATGATGCTAGCGCAGCTAGACGCCCAGATCGGCGCCGCTAGTGGCTCACACGCGTTTAACCTGTGGTCGCACGGAGGGCTCTCTCATGGTTCCTTCTGCTGATATGGTCGAGAAGACATTCCATTCTGACTAATTACAGACTGCATTTCCTGCTAACGCGCCGTGCCTATTTGTCACGGAAAGTGAAGACGATGACAGCCAAACAAAGTGGTGCGTGAGAGATGCTATGCCTGGTTAATCTGAGAAACATGACAAAACATTGCCAACCGCTCCGATTCAAAAGCCCGGAAAATTAGTCTGAACGCTTCTCGCATTTCCGAAGCTGGCGTAAGTGCCCGAGGTGTCATTTCACGTCATGGCGCACATTTTCTCACAGTTTTCCGGGTTTGTGTTCACACATTAATGGAGTTTTTGTTGGCCCAGACGGACGAGCTATGGTGCATTGTTCTATCCTTTCGTTTAGTTGCCGTAGTGAGAACACGGACCCACTTCTGAAGGCTGAAGCCACTTTGATTATTATAGCCTGACTTTATTATTAAATCAGTTGAGACAACTTCAACAATTGAGACACCTTCAACTTTAAATCAGTTGCGACAGCTTATGCCTTATCATACATTTAAATTTTCATTTCCTTGTTTCGTGCAGGCTTCAACGGCATGCAAATATGCGTCTTATGCGTCGTCACTTTTGTATTCTCATCAAAACAGGGAATATCTGTCTTAAAGTTTTATCAAATAGGATTGACGCACTTCAGTAAGTTTGTGGTTGAACTGTTGCGCAATTATTAGCCGTTTTCACGACGGGCTATCCGGCGAATGCACCTGATTTGACCAAATCTGCACCTAATCTCTTTTACAGCAAATATCTTTATTTTATGAATTTATTTCAGTGTTTTAATCGATGACACTCTCTGATAATATGACAAGGCAGGCAAATAAGCAAATAGTGCAACCTTAGCTGATAGCTACTAAGAGACACACTGAACCTGATTTGATCAAATCTGCACCTGATCTGCACCAGATGTGCACCAAATGTGTACCAGATGGCCGTCGTGAAAACGGCTAATGTATAGTCCATTTATCTTATTTGTTCAACCGTTCACCGCAATTGTTAGGCGGAAAGGACATTTCAGCATATGCTTTTGTCCTTGTGTTTTGACTAAATTGATGTTGCTTTGTTCCAGCTACTGACAAGATGCTGCCAAGGAAGCGCCTGTTTGCATTGCTGGTGGTCCTCCAGGCTGTTCAGGTATGTGCACTGCAATGGGCCGGGTCGGTTGCTGGTTATCATAGCAATGTGTGGAGCTTGGATCATTGGCTTTTGGACCTTTGGCGGCATGCAATTAACTTGCTGATATGGTTGATATTTAACATTGCCTTGTAATTTTGCATTTTGTGTCATTATTTTGCGTTACTTATTAAAAAATGGATCAAATATCTATCTCAATGTTTGTAATTTGTTCCATTGTATTTTGCCTTGGAGTTGTATTTTTCAGCTCTAAGCTTAAGATGATACTTCAACCACACTGGAGCTTAGTCAAACATTAAACATTTTCATCGGTCGGTATTTGGTGCCCAGGCAGCGTTCTCGGTCGGTCGTTCACTCTTTAATTGGCAGCTCGCTCGCTGAAGCGCACCTGACGAGCATGTCGCGAGCCCCGGCGGGTGGCCCCCGTGTATTTAGTCGCCAGGACGGACGCTTTTAGGGGGCACCCCTGGACGGTGCAACAATAACGAGCGCTTCTGCCAACCATCGCGGTGCACCCCTCGAAGCTCACGCGACCGAGACATCAGACGACAAGCTCAGCACAAAGACCTGACATTTGTGGAAAATGATGTCATTTTGTTTATGATAAATAATGGCTAATCATACTTAGTGAGGTTGCAATAGCTTCTTGAGCTCCTAAATATAGCCTTGGATGTACTGCAGCTCCCAGTTTGGCCAATCTGTTTTATGTCTACGAGCGTCATTTGAAAATGCACGAAAGTATCAAAATAGATAGCACTAGGGTGACCCGCGTGCTCCGCAACGCGAAAAGGGGTATTTTCGATTGACGGGTGTTCGGTTGTTCTTGTGTCGGTTGGGTTATCTATCCATTTCGGTCGATTGCTTTTTGACGGCTAAACGTTTTGGTTTGTGGAAAAAATATCCACCGCATCGAGGTGCCCGTGTCTGATAAGCATGCTTTCCACTTCAGAATCTGTCAAATGTGCTTTATAATTGAGGTGCGTAGTTTTAAGACAAATGAAAGGCGTAGATAATTTTCGCTAAAAATGATTTTGCAGAGGTTTGAAACATTTATATTTTTAAGAATACTGTTGCTTGACATGCAAACGTGATGATTGGATCTTGGAGAGAATTGAATGCTCTTTCCAATGATAGCATTTTCAATTGTCAAACGTATCAGGTTAAGCAGCAAAATCCGTGTAATTATTTAGTGGCACATTTTGGACAAATACCATTTAATTCAGCGATTTTTTCCACATTGTTTTTGATCAATTAGCTTTTCATAATTTTTCCATGAGAGACGGTACATTTTTATTGCTAATAGGCGCTGTTTCAACTCATTCTGTCTGACGATCACCTGAAATTAATATAAAATCCAAAATCCGTCCAAAACGTCCATTTTTCAAAAGAAAGTGTCCTCCCCGGTGCACGTGGCGCGTGCCAACCCCTGCACCGCACACCATTCGATAGCCCGTTCGATTCTCTACACGATGCTGTTTTCCCCGTACCGGTCGGGTCCACGGTTACCGAGATATTGCACCGGGACCGGACCCGTGTCGGGCAAATTTGGCTGTTTTCGCCCGTTTTGGCCAGCCGATTAATACATGTAAAGTCTATGACGCGAATTTGCACTTTCTGGGCACGCGCCACGCGCTCGCTATCGATCCGATCGAGCTGAGACCCATCAAAGGCACGTTGTCCATCCTTGTTCTATGAGTTGCGCAAACTTCAGCGCGGTAGGTGCAACGGTGTGACCTGTAACCCGCGCTACGTAGCACCATGTCGCGACCTTCGTAATAGACAGGAACTACGTCACCTCAAATAGTAATATAGACAAGCGGCTGCGCCACTTGCTTTGCTGCGTGGTCATAAAATGCGGCACCAGCCAATTTGCTTTCGAATGGTGTTCGATTCAAATCGATGCGTCGTCTAGAAGCATAAATATGGACAGAAATGTGAAGAGAATTTAAAAAAGAACTGTTCTGAGGACTTCGTTGGATGAAATTTGGGTGATACGGGGTCAAGACGGGTCGAGGGGGTCACCCCCGGTCACTTTGGGTCAGGCCAGGTCACATAGGTCACCGACTCACCTCCCGTCCCATGGGATCAGCCCGGGCCACACTTCTATTTTTGCCTCCACCACTACCCCTACCCCTACCACTGCCCCTACCCCTACCCCTACCACTACCTCTACCACTACCCCTACCCCTACATCTACCCCTACCCCTACCACTACCACTACCGCTACCCCTACCCCTACCACTACCCCCCTACCACTACATCTACCACTACCACTACCACTACCCCTACCCATACCACTACCCCTACCCCTACCACTACTCCTACCCATACTCCTACCCCTACCACTACTCCTACCCATACTCCTACCCCTACCACTACCCTACCAGTGACTACCACTACCCCTACTACTACCCCTACTACTACCCCTACCACTACCCCTACCCCTACTACTACTCGTACCACTACCCCTACCCCTACCCCTACCACTACCCTACCCCTACCACTACCCCTACTCCTACCCCTACCCCTACCCCTACCCCTACCAACACCGCTGGGTCATGTCAGGTCACATAATAATTGGATCCAATCAGTACTAAAATATCAGACTTAAAGTGTTCCCAGCCCTGCCCCTATTCGTGCCATTCCATTACGTTTAATCGTATTTGTCGGAAATGACGCCTTGTGGCATATGTGGCGCATTGCGACAAACGCGGCGCATTTTCACCCGGCGATTGAGCATGCATCTTGGCACCAAATTGTACCCATATCGGACTATATTTGACAAAACTGTGCGATTTGCGGCAAAAATGACGCCTTGTCACCAAAGTGGCGCCTTGCGGCAAACTCGGTGCATTTTTTAACTCGTATCACAAACTGTTCCTATTGAACGAAAATCAACACATTCTTTCGCCACCATTTATCAAAATCAATTTCACCATCCGCCAATGCGAGGCACCCGCCACCGATCGGCATGCATTTAGTTCACAAAGTTTGTCGACCCCGGCTCTCAATGAAGATATAAGAACCGATCAAAATTTCATTGGCGTTCTTCCGGCGCGCCCCACGCGCAAACCGTGCACCCCAGCGAGTCGGAACCTAGAAAAGGCACTGACCCGCTCTGTCACCTATAAGGTGTGCAAATTTCAACCCCCTACGATATACCGTCTGCCCTGTAGGCCGGCTAAATTGAACCCACTACACGGCGTGGCGGACAAACAAACAGACAGATGGATCCTGTTCAAATAGTAGTATAGACAAGCGGCTGCGCCACTTGCTTTGCTGCGTGGTGAGCAAATGCGAAAGCAAATTGAAAAAAACGCCCGTCCGCCGACGAACGCAAACATCGCACAAACAAAAATAAAAAACGACCGCCTCCAACCGCGAACAACACCGCAAACGCCGCAAAAAATGAAAACCGCCCGCATCCCGCGCCCGCCCGCCGCCAACCGCAAACGCCGCAAAAAAATTAAAACCGCCCGCATCGCGCGCCCGCCCGCCACCAAACGCAAACGCCGCAACAAATGAAAACCGCCCGCATCGCGCGCCCGCCCGCCACCAAACGCAAACGCCGCAAAAAATGAAAACCGCCCGCATCCCGCGCCCGCCCGCCGCCAACCGCAAACGCCGCAAAAAAGTTAAAACCGCCCGCATCGCGCGCCCGCCCGCCACCAAACGCAAACGCCGCAACAAATGAAAACCGCCCGCATCGCGCGCCCGCCCGCCACCAAACGCAAACGCCGCAAAAATGAAAACCGCCCGCATCCCGCGCCCGCCCGCCGCCAACCGCAAACGCCGCAAAAAAAAATGCCCGCATCGCGCGCCCGCCCGCCACCAAACGCAAACGCCGCAACAAATGAAAACCGCCCGCATCGCGCGCCCGCCCGCCGCCAACCGCAAATGCTGTAAAACTGAAAACCGCCCGCATCGCGCGACCGCCCTCCGCCAACCGCAAACGCCGCAAAAAACGCCCGTACCTCTACCCCTACCAACACCACTGGGTCACGTCAGGTCACGGACTAAGTTAATATAATAATAAGTACTAAAAATAAGACTTGAAGTGTTCCCAGCCCTGCTCCTATTCGTGCCATTCCATTACGCTTAATCGTATTTGTCGGAAATGGCGCTTTGTGGCGTATGTGGCGCATTGTGACAAACGCGGCGCATTTTCACCCGGCGATTTACCATGCATCTTGGCACCAAATTGCACCCATATCGGACTACATTTGACAAAACTGTGCGATTTGCGGCAAAAATGACGCCCTGAGATAATTGTGGCGCATTGCGGCAAACGCGGTGCATTTGTAAACTCTTATCACAAACTGTTTCCATCGAACGAAAATTAACACATTTTTCGCCACTTTTCATTCAAATTAATAACTTGCCGATCCGCCAATGCGAGGCACTCGCCACCGATCGGCATGCATTTAGCTCACAAGTTTGTCGACCCCGGCTCTCAATGAAGATCTACGAACCGATCAAAATTTGATTGGCGATCTTCCGGCGCCCGCCACGCGCGAACCGTGCACCCCAGCGAGCCGAAACCTAGAAAAGGCGCTGACCCGGTCTGTCACCTAGAAGGTGTGCAAATTTCAACCCCCTACGATATACCGTCTGCCCTGTAGGCCGGCTAAATTGAACCCACTACACGGCGTGGCGGACAGACAAACAGACAGATGGATCCTGTTTAAATAGTAATATAGACAAGCGGCTGCGCCACTTGCTTTGCTGCGTGGTGAGCAAATGCGAAAGCAACTTGAAAAAACGCCCGTCCGCCGACGAACGCAAACACCGCAAAACGCGCAAAACGCACGTCTTAAACGCGAACGCAAACGTCGCAAAAAATCGCTCAACCGCCGCAAACCGCAAAACAAAAACACAAAAAACGCAAAAAAGACGCCCGCATCGCACGCGCCCTAACTGCCAACCGCAAACGCCTAAAAACGCCCGCACGCCGACAAACGCAAACACCGCACAAACAAAAATAAAAACCGACCGCCTCCAACCGCAAAACAACACCGCAAACGCCGCAAAAAAATGAAAACCGCCCGCATCCCGCGCCCGCCCGCCGCCAACCGCAAACGCAGCAAAAAAAACGACCGCCTCCAACCGCAAACAACACCGCAAACGCCGCAAAAATGAAAACCGCGCGCATCCCGCGCCCGCCCGCTGCCAACCGCAAACGCCGCAAAAAGAAATTAAACCGCCCGCATCACGCGCCCGCCCGCCACCAAACGCAAACGCCGCAAAAATGAAAACCGCCCGCATCCCGCGCCCGCCCGCCGCCAACCGCAATCACCGCAAAAAAACGACCGCCTCCAACCGCGAACAACACCGCAAACACCGCAAAAAATGAAAACCGCCCGCATCCCGCGCCCGCCCGCCGCCAACCGCAAACGCCCCCCCCCCAAAAAAAAATAAAACCGCCCGCATCGCGCGCCCGCCCGCCACCAAACGCAAACGCCGCAACAAATGAAAACCGCCCGCATCGCGCGCCCGCCCGCCGCCAACCGCAAACGCTGCAAAACTGAAAACCGCCCGCACCGCGCGCCCGCCCTCCGCCAACCGCAAACGCCGAAAAAAAACGCCCGTACCTCTACCCCTACCAATACCACTGGGCCATGTCAGGTCACGGACTAAGTTAATATAATAATAAGTACTAAAAATCAGACTTAAGGTGTTCCTAGCCCTGCCCCTATTCGTGCCATTCCATTTCGCTTAATCGTATTTGCCGGAAATGGCGCATTGTGACAAATGTGGCGCATTGCGGCAAATGCGGCGCATTTTCACCCGTCGATTGAGCATGCATCTTGGCACCAAATTGTACCCATATCGGACTATATTTGACAAAACTGTGCGATTTGCGGCAAAAATGACGCCTTGGGACAGATGTGGCGCATTGCGGCAAACGCGGTGCATTTTTATACGTGTATCACAAACTGCTCCCATTGAAAGAAAATCAACACAATCTCTCGCCACTATTTATTCAAATTAAAACTTGCCCATCCGCCAATGCGAGGCACCCGCCACCGATCGGCATGCATTTAGTCCGCAAAGTTTGTCGACCCCAGCTCTCAATGAAGATATAAGAACCGATCAAAATTTCATTGGCGTTCTTCCGGCGCCCGCCACTTGCTTTGCTGCGTGGTAGGAAAAAATTGCGGCACCAGCCAATTTGCTTTCGAATGGTGTTTGATTCATGTCGATGTGTCGTCTAGAAGCATTGATATGAACGGAAATGTGAAGAGAATTTAGAAAAGAACTGTTCTGAGGGCGTTTTTGGATGAAATTTGGGTGATACGGGGTCAAGACGGGTCAAAGGGGTCAGCCCCGGTCACTTTGGGTCAGGCCAGGTCACATAGGTCACCTTTCGTCCGCTGGGATCAGCCCGGGCCACTGTTCTGCTTTTGTCTCCACCACTACCCCTACCCCTACCCCTACCACTACCCCTACCCCTACCACTACTCCTACCACTACCCCTACCCCTACCACTACATCTACCCCTACCCCTACCACTACTACTACCCATACCCCTACCCCTACCACTACCCCTACCACTACCCGTACTACTACACCTACTACTACCCCTACCACTATCCCTACCCCTACTACTACTCCTACCACTACCCCTACCCCTACCACTACACTACCCCTACCACTACCCCTACCACTACATCTACCCCCACCCCTACCACTACTACTACCCATACTCCTACCCCTACCACTACCCCTACCACTACCCCTACTACTACCCCTACTACTACCCCTACCACTACTACTACCCCTACCACTACCCCTACCCCTACTACTACTCCTACCACTACCCCTATCCCTACCCTACCCCTACCCCTACCCCTACCCCTACCACTACCCCTACCCCTACCCCTACCAACACCGCTGGGTCATGTCAGGTCACAGAATAATTGGATCCAATCAGTACTAAAATATCAGACTTAAAGTGTTCCCAGCCCTGCTCCTATTCGTGCCATTGCATTACCCCTAATCGATTTTGTCGGAAATGGCGCTTTGTGGCAAATGTGGCGCATTGCGGCAAACGCGGCGCATTTTCACCCGGCGATTTACCATGCATCTTGGCACCAAATTGCACCCACATCGGACCATATTTGACAAAACTGTGCGATTTGCGGCAAAAATGACGCCCTGAGATAATTGTGGCGCATTGCGGCAAACGCGGTGCATTTGCAAATTCCTATCACAAACTGTACCCATTAAGCGACAATCAACACATTTTCTCGCCACTTTTCATTCAAATTAATAACTTGCCGATCCGCCAATGCGAGGCACCCGCCGCCGATCGGCATGCATTTAGTCCACAAAGTTTGTCGACCCCGGCTCTCAATGAAGATCTACGAACCGATCAAAATTCCATTGGCGTTCTTCCAGCGCGCCCCACGCGCGAACCGTGCACCCCAGTGAGTCGAAACCTAGAAAAGGCGCTGACCCGCTCTGTCACCTAGAAGGTGTGCAAATTTCAACCCCCTACGATATACCGTCTGCCCTGTAGGCCGGCTAAATTGAACCCACTACACGGCGTGGCGGACAGACAGACAAACAGACGGATCCTGTTCAAATAGTAATATAGATTACGAGTACACAAATGCAATTTACATTTATGCCTACCACGACCTTGACTGCCATGACTGTCGGCTCGGCACGGGGTGGTTGACCCTGCAGGGCCTCCTGGGCGCCGTTGGTTTTAGTTATCATTTTGCAATCAGCCCGCCCCATTGTCCTGAATCGCAGCCGCCAGCCGGAACCCTCTGTAAGTGCCACGCGACCCGGGCTGTCCGATGAGCACCTCGTCACGTGATCAGCACCATCACAAAGGTTACATGTCATGTGACTCCGCGACCGTCTCCGGAGGCGGATGTCACGTGAGTTCCGTCATGGCCTTTTCGCGAGCGCGTAATGAACTAAGCGCGGCCACTGAGCATGATGAAAAGGACGTAAATAATCACTGGCGGACGCGTCCCGGTGGGCTGTCGGCCGCGACGGCTCCCTCCCTCCCCTCCCTCCCCTCCGCCGTCAGCCAGTGACCCCTGGCACTCGGCTGGCTGTGGTCACGTGACCGGCCGCCCGGAACGTCTCTGGCTCATAGGCCGGGAGTACGTGGTTAGGGCCGACCGCACCCGACTGTCTGCGGAGCCGCGATCCTCCACAGGTGGCATTCGGAGACCGTTTGGCACGTGGCTGTCTCTCGGTTCAGCGAGCTTTGAGTCATAAATGTGACAGATGGGCTGTTTCGGGCTTGGCACCTTCATTTTCAATCCATTCCGTTGGTTTTAATGATGTAGTTAGAGAAATGAAGATAATGGTCCAGAAAGCTTTCCATTTCACTAGCAACGAGAACCAAAACGAGAACCGCTCATTTAACTAGATGCTAGTAATGCGCCATCTGGTGTGTCGTCCAACATATCACCATCAGATTAGTTATTGAGCATTGAACCGTCTATGGAGTGGGAGGCCACTACGCAACACTTCGGAAGCCGGCTGAGTGACCACCAACGTCCCAACACTCTTCTCTTTGCGTCTGAACCATCAGGGGCCCTGGTAGGCGATCATTGACACACCGCTCCCACGTTTGATCACGGTTATTGCCGCTGACAATGACACTGATCTGCGCAAGGTCGTCCTGGACCCGCCTTCACCAGCCGGTGGGAGGCGGCGTGCGCTCCCAAAATCAGCCGACATCCTGGGTCTTTGTCGCCAGGTCCGCACTCAGTTCGACATGGGCACCTTCAAGGTGGTCACTGGCCGAATGTCTCGCGACATGACCACCGTCGCGCCCGACGCGTCGTCCTCGTCGCCCCAGACGGTGCCAACTGCGTCGGCGTCGACGGCGACAGCGGTGGAGACGGTGACGGAGCCCGGGGCTGCCACCGTGGAGCTGCGGACCACCACGAGGATCGCGGAGCTGCTGGACACGGTGGAGGACAGCCTGCTGCCAGCGCGGACCGCTGGAGGAAATGTGAGAGGAGGGGAGAGGGGAAGAGGGAGGAGGGAGGAGGGGTAGGGAGGAGGGAGGAGGGAGGAGGGAGGAGGGAGGAGGGAGGAGGAGAAGAGGGAGGGAGGGTGGAAGGGAGGGAGGGAGGGATGAGGAAGAGAGGAGAGACGAGAGAGGAGCGAGAAATGAGGGAAGAGGGAGGAGGAAGGAGAGCGGACTGAAGTGACGAAGTAAGCCAAGTGACGTGGATGACCGGGAGGCCGTTTCTGTTACCCATCAGTGACCATTTCCCTACCCGCCAGCCGGGCGCCGCCCTGCTGCCGCGCGCCGGCCGGCCGGCGGACGACCCTCCGGAGCTATATTCGGGCCGTAGCTCGTGGGACAGGATACGGGAGGTGCGCCGCAGGAGCATGAACATGACGCGAGTGGAGCGTAAGTAGATGGAGCTGGGCAAGGGAAAATTGCTCTCACATTCTGACGGAAACCTCAGATTTTCCCGCTTCAGCTTGCATCACCATCTAGCAATTATAACAACCATGAAATGAATGTTAATAATTGTAAATAGAGATAAGCCCAGATCGATCGTTTCATAGATAATTGTGCAGGTCGCTTATAAAATGTTTGTGTTGCTTTTCCCAACAGACATCGAAGCGGAATGTCAAGACGACTTCATGCGGATCATAGTGCATTTCAACGGTACCTTCAGCGGACTTATTTACTCAGCAGGTACGTCCCTTTTTAACAATCATCAACACAATGCTATACTCAGCTTTAATATGTATGCGATGTTGATCACTAAATCCTGAAATATCTTCATGCTGGCATGCTCATAAAATACTGCACAATGCTGATACGGAAGCGATGCGAAGCCTGCGTATAGTGCATGTGTAGCAGCGCTATAAGTATCATTTGTCACACCCTACTTATACGAGATATGCGGCCCGGGCTCAGCTTCTGCTCTACCTGTCCGTTATTTCTGAGAACACTGCAGCGGCGACAATTATTGCCACCGGCGGCGTGCGCTGAAGGCCGATTACAGCACCGGGTGCCCCATATCGGTATAATAAACCCACCCGTCGGCAGTATAGACACACATTTCGTACTTTAGAAGACGGGATGCAGTCTAGGACCGCACCTGGCGAGTGTTGGGAGGCGATTAGATACAGATGAGTTCAGATGCGGTACCTTTGCCATACGGCATTCGTCACTCCTCATTTTCCGAGGCTAGTCAGCAACACAGTTATTTTCAGAATGCATCAGAATATCCCTCAAGATGGGTTTATATGACATTTTTCCTGCTACTCACTGACACAGTTTTCTGACCTAACTTTGAGAGCACCGCTAAACGTGAATAGTTTTCGATATCCTGGCTGTACAGCCTAAATGGAAAACAGTTGTCGAATATGTGCATTCACTCTCCGTACTTTTTCAATCTTATGTGCGTGAGAGTTACAAAGTCGGTAAGCACTAAAACTGCGTATATTAGTTGCACCGCAATCGGTACTCGCAAGAGCTATCCTAGCCAGAAGCCGGCTTATGGAGACTGCACGAACACAATAGCAGTAGCACCAGGGAGACTGCATTATCTCACACAACAGTAGCACCAGGGAGACTGCATTATCTCACACAACAGTCCCGTAGCTCCCGTAGGCCGGTCCCGTAGCTCAGTTGGTAGAGCGTTGGACTCCGCGTGGTGAGAGCACGCGTTCCCGGTTACAACAGTCCGGGTTCGAAGCGCGACGGGCGCTTGACATTTATGGGCCTCCTGACAGGTATGGTTGCGGTTGGTGGCAGGCCGTAGCCTGGCGAAGTCAGTGAGGGGACCGGCCGTGCGCGGCTATGTGCGCACGTTAAACTTTGGACTCTAAATTCTGCCATAGAACTGGGATTGCGCGATCGGAGGGTAGAGGGCAGGGTCACCGCAACAAGCTTCGCTTAGCGGTGGCTCTGTCCTTGTGAATCCTTCTCATCATAAGGTTCGGACTAAATTTATAAAAAAACAGTAGCACCAAAAGACTGCAACACCTCCCACAACAGCAGCACTAGGAGACTGCAGAATCTCACACAACAGTAGCACCAAGGAGACCGCATTATCTCACACAACAGTAACACCAAGAGACTGCAACACCTCACACAACAGCAGCACTAGAAGACTGCATTATCTCACACAACAGTAGCACCAGATCGTGGAGCCTGCACGCACTCACAAAACAGTAGCACTAGGTCCTAGAGACTGCAATACATCACACAGCGGTAACCCCCAAATGTCGATTATTGTGCGGCATCAACGATAGGTCGTAAAACCAAGCTTGGGAGCTGATCCAAACTCACGGATGAATTCAGGTGAGGCGTCAAAGCCTTTATTTGTTCCACATTACGTTACCATGACCTCTGGTCATCAAACACTGCAGTCGCTAAATCTAAAATTAAGCCTCATAAGAACTTCTGTTTCTGTCTCACAAAGATTTATGAGATTTGATAGGATCCATAACATTTGACAAAGATCCATCCATTTAATAAAATGGCACATTGGCTATCAAATTACAATGGGGTATGCAGCGTTGCATCCGTTGTTCTCTATATATCCCGGTCTATCAAAGAACAGCTCCAGTGCAGTAAGTGCAGGGAGATACGCCGGTTGCACCGGTCACTGTGTCAGTGGTGGCGTCTGCGGGCCCATCTCAGCTTCCCCTCCGTGGACCGCTGACCATGGCAACAATGGGCCGTCCAAACACTCCAGACACTCACTATTGTAGCCGCTCTGCTTCAGGTTCCCTTTCCCTCTTCTTTTTTGTTTATTATTATCTCCAAATACCATGAGTGAACAGAAAGGCACCAACATCACGCTCCAATGTTCGGAACAGTTTAGTTATGCTCGAAGCCGAGAGCTGCTAACGGTTCCGACCGGCAATTTCCATGTCTGTTCCGTCGGAACCAGTGGAAGGTCTTGCAATGCCGCCGCTACGCCAAGTTCAGTAACCCTGGCTCAGTCTGCCCACCGGAGCAGAACTGCAACGTGGCATGGGTGCGCGTGCGTCGCGTTTCCTGCGGAAGGGGTAATACGCTCCGTCGACGGCGTCGCTCCGGCTCAGAGGTGTCATGTCTGTCATTATACGGCTGCGTCGCGCACTGTCAGCCGATGGGACGGGCTGCACCGTCACCGGCACGAGCTGTGTCAGTTCCGGACCCCTGAGGGCCCCTGCTGCACTCGCCGCAGCTGCTGGATCTTTTGCGGCTCGGCTGGCCGCCCGCTGCCCGCCGCACGTGCCGTCTTCATTACCAGTGACCCATGCTGATCGGTGGCGGTCGATCTCTGATCGGTTCCTCAAGGTCTCGGAAAACACGGAGCATGACGAAGGCATTGCCACCGACTCGCCAGGGCATTGGCGCTTGGCTGGAGTGGAGTACATAATAGTGGAATGGCTAACCCACCCCTGTGCCAGCCTCAAGATTCCGCGGCCAAGTGAGGGCATACTGATCCCGACTGTGCAGTGGATTCCGACCGAGGGGTTCTTCTGCCAGCACGGCGCTGACGCCGGTCGGTGGGCGGGGCGGCTCATGTCACTCCACGTCGGGTCACGGGCTGCCGCTGAGGCGCGCTGAAGCCGTTATTTTCCGGTGCAGTCGCGCGCCGTCTCCGTCGCACCTGCGCCGATTTGGGCGCCGGGCGCGAGCCCGACCCTCCGCGCCGCCCGGTCTGGGTTGTTTCACGCCACGCGACTCTGAGCGTCTGTAATGCGAACCGGCCGTGCCGGCGAGCGGCGGGCGGTACAGGGGTGAATACCAAGTCCAGCCGACAGCCGGGGTCGGTGTAGAGTCCCGCAATTGCCCCGGTGCCGACAGTGGTTTTTGCCGGACGCGCTATTTGTTGGGGCTCCCTCACGAGTTCTTATGACAACGCCGCGTTACGGACCGCTGCTCCTGACGCCGTACCCTGCTAATTGGGTACGTAATAGAGATGGATGGTGATCTTTTGACAGCGATGTGCAATTAGTACGTCACGAATTGTACAGGAAGTGTTTCTTTGGTTAAACTGGGGAAAACTCAGGTATATTCTAGTAGGTGCATGCTAAACTGTGACTAAGAAAAAGTGAATGCACTCGTATGCATGTATACCGATAAACCATGTATGTATACCGATAACCCACTGACGCTACCAAATGTTGAATGCTGAATCTGATTGGCTCACCTGCATGTTCAACTATTTGGTGTTTATCGTGACTCCAATTTGTCCTTTTGTCTCAGGTTACGCGTACGACCCGGGCTGTATTTACATCAACGGAACGGGCCGCAACGTGTACGAGTTCCTGATCCAGCTGAATCGCTGCGGCACCCTAGGCGGCAACAACAAACGAGATGTGGAGGCCCAGGGGCGCGACATTGCCGGGGTGAGTAAGGGTAGCACGCCGAGAAGGTTCGGTGGACATCTGAGCACATGTTATTAACGAGTGAACACTGACTCCAAACCGGAAACTGATAACTGAACACTCACCACGTATTGGATTGACCATGCATCTGACTACTGACTTTCTGAGTACATACCACGCAAGTCAATGGATTGAGCCGAGAGCGCAGGCTTCCTTCGGTGTTTGACAATGTATGCACTGCTTAATGATTCATCGAGTTGTGAAGCATTTACCTAATGGCATTGAATATTGCATTTTAACGAACCATTACTCCTAACAATCCATACATCAGTTGAAGTTGTTACATTATGCTTTAATGTGGTGTGAGTTATGTCCTGTCCCACACCACCCCCTATTCAAATGTCGGTGCCGGATAGGACACAGGGGAGCCTGTTATTGTTGTCCAATTTAGCGCGGACGATGAATGTTTCCTGGGCAGAGAGCCCCTTTACTACGGGAACCTCTTTCCTGTTCTTGTCACAGCCCTCTCGTCATGCTGATGAATAGAGTCGATTTTTTTTCCGGAGCAATTTGGGTGTGACATTCCAGTTATTCGATACACATTCGACTGCCCTCACCATCCACTATCACGTGGAAGAATAGCCGTGTGGATTTAGCAATATCATTGACCTGACCACAGTTGATCGTGATATAAAGCCTTTGGTGAGGAGAATAGGAGCTTGCTTCACCGTGTCCAGACCAAATTCAGTCACCTTTCTTCTATTTCAGCCTCGTTATCCCCTAAGTAACTCCTCATAAATACTGAATTAGAATCCCACAGTTCCCTCTAAAGTTCTGTTTGCACCCACGCTATAATCATCGTTTTCTCAGCACTTATTTGGGGAACAAACCGACTTGGAAGCGGTCAGTGAACGAGCCGGTGCAACGTGTGAAAAGTGGAAAATGCCACGCTTCCGTAAGGGCACCGTGGGAAAGCGTCATGCTCTAACTTCCGGTGAATTGCCGTTTAATTTCGCGATGAGAATTAACTCGAGGGAACACTGAAAGTGAAACGAAAAGAAGCCTGGGATTTACTTGATAGCAATTAAAGAACCTGAAAGCCCAGTGCACTGCATGTGGCTGTTGTAAGCGCGCTCTCCACTTCCTTCCGTTTCCTTCCGCTCTCGTGTTTTGTGTAACGTATAACATTCCATGTGTTTTGACCGGCAGAAAAACTTCATGTGGAATACAGTTTCGGTGCAGTACAACTCTATGATCGAGGAAGAGTGGGACGAGCACTTCAAGGTGACCTGCGAGTACGGCTACGACATCTGGAAGACGGTCACATTTCCCTTCCTCGACGTCGAGTAAGTTCATAAATACTATTTTACGTACTTACTGGCAAATGATACGTTTGAATTGATTGAATCGTCAATTGATCTTGCAACATTCACTTTCTATAGTATATCGTGGTCATAATAAATCAACTGAATAAGGCAAATATTCCGCCCTAGCGTCTCGGGTCCATGACAAATATCATGCATTGTAATTCGGTGCTAAATAGACTAACTAGTGAGAGCTCATTACAACTCAACCGTAAGCAAGGGATTTTATATTTAAAACTTTATTCTGTTTACATATCCAGAGCGTTGCAACTATTTTACAGCATGGCACAAACAATGGCATTCGCTCTTATCACAATAACCAGGCCCGTGTCACACTGCCCACTGACGGATCAGCTGGCCTCTCGCGAACCCTCGTGGCCCAGTGGCTAGCCCGTGACGAACCGTTTGTGGCCCAAAAACCCCACCGGCCGGTCACTGGAACAGTGTGTGCCGGCGCCACGGCGCTCCGCTAACGCGCTGTTTTATGTGGCCGTGATAAAACACTGCCCGTTGACCCAGCCGTCAGTGTGGGGTCCATTGTCTGGGTATGGAGCGGATGGGGACTCGCACTCGCGTCGGAGCGCGAAACGATGGAACGGTTACGTCAGTTGGTAACTGAAGGCCGGATCAGAATTGGTTGTCCCAATGAAATGTTTGAATTGAAACCACCCAAGCGTAACAGATCACTTATGGTCTTCTCATGACACAAGCAACTGCCACCTGACGTAATGATTAACCAGATCATAAACAGTTAGCTCCGTGTCCTTCCTCTCAATAGTATGCATGCATACTTTGCAAGCGCTACTAGCGCTTGCAAGCGCTACTGGTATTTCTTCTTCAGAGAGCCAACAGGCAAACCTGTGCTTTTCCTCTTTCGGGAGCCGCTGCTGTCCCCTCCGCAGAACATAAGACCGGTGAAATCAAAGGCATGAGTATGTGTTTTTCCTCAGAACCTAGCCGATAACCATGTATTCTTCCTCCTACAGAACGCAGACGGGTAACCCGGTGGTGTTCACTCTGAGCCCGCCCGAGTGCTACATGGAGATACGGTACGGCTACGGCACCACCGGTAACCGTATCACCGGTCCGGTACGAGTCGGAGACCCGCTCACACTCATCATCTACATGCGCAGTCAATACGGTGAGTACTGAGTAGGAATTTTGTCTTTTGGTGTTATTTCTCATATGCCATGACCCAGTGCCCTAGCCTTTCTCAAATAGTGACGTGTCTCATGGACCAGTGGAGTCATCCGTCACACACATCGCATCGATGTGATACGCGTATACCAGAACCGGTGCTGTACTCCGTCAGCTTCTACGGTTCCTTGATCCGTTATGCCGCTACGGCGCTGTAACACATCAGTCAACCTCTGCGGTGCTGTAATCCGTCTCAGACTGTGAGTTGGCTTTGATCCTTCAGCCTCTACGGTGTTGTAATCCGCCATCCTCTCCGGAACTGTGATCCTTTAGCCGCAGGGGCGGGCAAAGTCCGGCCCGCGGGCCGGATGCGGCCCGCCAAGCTCCGGCGTCCGGCCCGCGGCCTGGATAGGCAGCCAGCATTGCAATCCGGCCCGCGAGCCCTACGGAAGCCCAGTTTAGGATTATGGTTCATCCGAGTTCAGTAGCAATAGCACCACGGTGACCTGCTGTTCTTCAGTGAGGTACGCTGGCTGAGTCGCGGCGCCATGCTGTCCCGTGTTTGGGAGCTCAGGCAGGACATCGCGAGCTGCCTACATGAGAAAAGCTCGCCATACGCCGATAAATTCAGTGATTCCAGGTGGCTGGCTGACCTGGCACTGCTCACGGACATCAAATTCCACCTGAACACGTTGAACACAAAACTTCAAGGAAAGGGTCTTCTGCTCCCCGACATGTATGCGCATGTCACTGCCTTCGAGGTGAAGCTGCGTCTGTGGGAAGCCCAGGTAGGTCGAGGACAGCTTGACCACTTCCCTCGCCTGGCCACCTGTGCTGCGGAAGATGTCGACCGCGACGGATGTGCCGCTGCTCTTGCCACTCTGCGCCAGGAGTTCACGAACCGCTTCGCTGGCGTTCGGGAGCTCGCTACCGACTTCAAGCTGGTGACAGCACCGTTCGACTTCAGTGTCGACGAAGCGCCGGTATCCCTGCAGATGGAGTTGGTGGAACTCCAAAGCAGTGATGAACTTAGAGGAAAGTTCCGAACCTCTTCGCCTCTGCCCTTCTTCCGCGATGTCATTATCCCCACTGGCGGATATCCCAACTACATATCGCACGCCCAATGCATCGCTGCAATGTTCGGTAGCACGTACTGCTGCGAACAGCTGTTCTCAAAAATGAAGTACGTGAAGTCCCACCTCCGATCCAGACTGTCTGATCGTCACCTGAATGACGTCCTCAGGCTGAGCTCGACGATATCTGTGGCGCCGGATGTCGAATGGCTTCTTCACGGCAGGAAGCGGCACCACCCTTAGCACTAAAAACGAGGATGCGGAGATCGAAGGACGCATTCCGGTGCCTTTCTGGGACAGCATGAAGGGAGTGACGTGGAGTATCGTGTCAATACAAATAGCATGTGAATCACAAAGTATTTTGTCTTCTTACGATCGAGAAAAGTTTACGGCATAAACCAATAAACTAAACACAAACATCCAGGTGCCCGCCGTCTCCAGCTTCTTGAGGTACTTCTCAAGTTTTTCTTTTTTTTCTTTTGTTAATTAGGTGCTTCGGTCCAATCGGACCATTGCGCACCATGGGTTCACCTACCTAGTTAGTTAATGTAGACCTGTCTATCTGTAAATATTTATAACCGATGTAATAGACCTGTTGCGACCAAAAAAGAGAAGAGGAGATCCAACAATGAAGAATGCTCATCACCGAGAATCACAGGCAATGCCATAGGCACGCCATGTGTTGTACAATAATTTTGCAAAGGAATCCGCTCGTTATTGTATTCATGACAATGCAGTATAATGTGTTCTATTGTGAGTACTGTTCCGCATCGTGTACAAATAGGCCTTGGTTGTTTTGAAAAGATGAATGAATGAGTAAGATAAGTATGACCAATCCGTAGTCTTGCCAGTGCCTTTTCTTCCTTTCTTGAATGACGGTTCGACGATGTCCATTGTGATATACGTGGTTTAATGCGTTGCAAATGTGTGCCTGCGCTCTCTGTGTCCCATAAATGTTGCCAAAGGCGATAGCAGTGATACTTTACTGAGTTCCGTATACCACTGCTATCAAAAGATATCTCAGTTATATTTGGAATGGTTAAGGCTTGTTTGGCGAGTTGATCTGCTTTTTCATTTCCAATGATTCCACTGTGTCCTGGAATCCATAAGAATTGTACTTCTGTTCCTGTGCGAGTAAGGTGTTGGTGTATGTTAAATATAGTTATATGTATGTGTTTAGTATCATCTATTCGTTGCAAACTTTGAACTGCCGATTTGGAGTCGGAACATATGCATGCTTGTTTGATACCATGCTGCTGAATGAGCTGAAGTGCATACAATATGGCCTGCATTTCTGCGTGATATATTGATGTACCGTTGGGTAATCTTAAGATAGTTGGCGGAAGTCCTTGCGAAAATATGCCTAGACCAACCTTATCATCCTGTTTTGACCCGTCTGTAAAGAAAAAATGAAAGTGATTGTGCGTTGTTTGGTAAGTTAAAAAAGTTTGCTGGATTTCGTGACATGAGAGAGAAGCCTTGTGTGCTGTGAATAAAAATGAAATCAATAATGGGTGAGATGTCCATGGTGCCGATTGACGTGGAGGCAAAGGTGGAACGTTGGGCAATGCATACCCTATGTCGTCTTGATACTTTTTCATTCGCGAAGCGATGGTAAGGCCAGTCCTTCTCTCGCATCTCCCAAGATAGTTGAAATGCAATCTGGGTAAAACTGCTATTGCTGTGGAAGCTGCATGGACTGGAATTTGTGTTACCTTAACGACATATCTGAATGTTAAATCTATTCTTCTGATGTATAATGGTAGTATGTTCGCCTCAACCTGTAATGACGCCACCGGCGATGTTTTCAGGGCACCAAGAGCTATTCTCAAAAAGTTGTTCTGGACAGCCTCTAATTTCAATAAATTGGACCGACATCCTCCTGCATACAAAACAGAACCATACTCTATGACTGGCAGAACTATTCCTTTATACAAGCGAAGCAATGTAGAACGATCTCCACCACACGGTGTGCTGGTAAGGCAGCGAAATAGATTTAATCTCCTTTTGCATTTGGCTTGTATATGCTTCACGTGATGAGTCATTGATAACCTTGGATCTAGCACGACACCCAAAAACTTGAATTTCTTTACTAGTGGTATTTGAATACCGTTCAGTTGAGGTAGGGTGGATGGTTCGATTCTACTATGTCTAGAAAAAATCATAAACGCAGACTTTTCAGCCGAAAATTCTAAGCCATATCTAATTGACCATCTTTCCACTTCACGAAGTGCGATTTGTAAATGCTGAATTCCAGTGTCGTAATCAGGAGTTGTGAGCCAAATCGCACTATCATCTGCGAAAAGAGAAAAAGAAATATCGGCAGGAATGCTTTCAAATAAATCATCAATCATAATATTGAAAAGAATTGGTGAAAGACAACTGCCTTGTGGAAGACCATTTTGTGTTTCGTGAAAGTTGGAGAAAATAGAACGAAGCTTCAAGCGGAAACGTCTATTCCCAGACAGGAAGTTGATCAAATAATGTGCCATGTGGCCTTTGATACCAAGTCGTGCTAGTTTATATATAAGAGCTGGTTTATAGACCATATCAAATGCATTTTTGATATCTAAAAATATTGCTAGGGTGTGTTGCTTCTTCTTAAATCCTTGTCGGATAGCACTCTCCAGCCGAATCAAATGATCAATTGGCGAATGATGTTTGCGAAAGCCGCATTGAAACCTAGAAAGCATATTTTGTTGTTGTATAAGAAAAGAGAGACGTTTAGATATTATTCTTTCAAGAAGTTTTCCCATGCAGCTCGTCATTGCAATTGGGCGATAGTTCTTGGGATCGTGGCGAATCTTGCCTGGTTTTAATAGCGCAACGATGGTACTTTCTTTCCAGCCTTCTGGAAATAATTGCCTACGGAAGATGTCATTAAATGCGTCTAAGATAAAATGTTTTGAGTGGTCTGAAAGGTGACGAAAGAAAGCATAGTGCAGTTGGTCAGGTCCAACGGAAGTGTTCCCTGCAGAGTAGATTGCATCGTTGAGCTCATGTATGGTAAAAGGAATGTTATATTCTTCGTTGTTATGTGAGCGAAATACAGTCTGGTCGAGTAAGAATTCTTGACGTGCGTTATCTATGAATCCCGGACGATATTTATCATTTGAGCTGGTGTGAGCGATTGTCTGGGCCAAGCAATTAGCCACATCATTCGGCTCACTTATTGTTTCACCAGTTGCCGGGATCCTAAGAACCGGAAGTGTTGCACTGGACCGTTTTCCGGATAACCTACGCACCAAGTCCCAAATTCTACTCAGAGGCGTAGACGAAGTGAATGAAGTCAAAAAATGTTGCCAGGAGTCACGTTTTGCTTGCCGAATAATCTTCTTTGCATTAGCACGTTCTTTGTTGCGATTTATTAAGGCTTGATCTGTGCGTTGTCTCAAATATGCTCTAAAAGCACGTTTTCTTTTCGCAACGGCCTGCCGAACAGAAGGAGTCCACCACGGCACAGCGTTTGCCTTTTTGCACGGTTTAGTTTTAGGTATGCATCGGTTTGCGACTGATAACATTGTTTCGGTGATGTATGAAATATTGTCCACTGGATGGTCAAGGCGTTCATTGAGCTCAAGTTGACACAACTCTGTAAACTTGGTCCAATCCGCCTTCTCCAGATTCCATCGAGGTGAAAAGGAAGGTACTCCGTCTACATGGAAACAAAATTGAAGAAAAATCGGGTAATGGTCACTATCATGGATATCGCAATCAACTGACCATTGAAACCAAGTAGCTAGGTGCGGAGATGAGATCGACAAATCAATGGATGATTCGGTATTGTGAGACAAATTGAAGTGTGTTGGTTGGTTGCAGTTGAGTGTAACTAATCTGTGTTGGTCAATGAAATCTTCGATAATCTTTCCTCTACTGTCTAACGATTGCCCATCCCACCAAGCCGGGCTATGGGCGTTGAAGTCTCCGAGGAGAAGAAAGGGATTCTTTAATTGTCTTATAAGTTGGTCGAGTTCTCGAAGAAGCTCAGAATGATCGTAGTCAGGAGGTATATATATGCTGCATATGTCTATATTTCTACCATTGATGTACATAGTACATGCAACAGCTTGTAACTCTGTTTGAAGGTGTATTTCACTATGAGTGTAGTCATTTTTCACGTACAGCGCAACACCGCCGTGTCTGCGCTGACCATACAGCTCGTCGTGTCTATAAAGCGTGTAATTTGATAACTGAAAATTATAGGGATCAGTAGGCAAGAACCAAGTTTCTTGTAGTGCTATGAGTATAGGAGTAAGCACAGAAAAGAAGTTTTTCATTTCGGCCCACTTGGAAAGCAGGCCTCGACAGTTCCATTGGAGCATCCTGGACCTATTCATGATTGGTGACGTGAAGTGTTACCACGGCTGGGCGAGGCCCAGCTCAGCGCGCGGTTACGTCCCATCGCCACCCGAGTCGGTGGACGTGGTTGACGCTCCCTGGGTTGTCCATCACTCGTCTGAGGAGTTGAGGTTTTTGGGCGGGGGCCACCAGACTTCTGGACCCTCGTCCAGCTAGTGAAGCGGCTTGCACCGACGGACTTCGGCTTCTGAGCGATCTCAGGAGAAGCAGCTGGTGGGGACTCGAGAGACGGCATCTGCTCATCTGCATCAGTGGTCTCAGATGTCTGGGTCGTGCTGCTGGAGGCGGTCGCTTCGGGAGCCATAGGCTCAGGAGTCAGAGGCGAGAGGCACTTCAGAGGAGGGAGCTCTGGGATGGCATCGGTCTGTGTACCGCTGGAGACGGTCTGAGTCTGTGTGGCCTGGGCATACGACTTGACTGGTTGTTTGGAGACTTTCTCTTCCACTGAGCGGCGTGCTTGTGGGTATGAAACACCCGTGGTGGCTTTTACTGTGCAAATTTCTTTTTCTTTTTTCCACACTGGGCACTGGTTTGAGTTGGTAGTGTGGTCCGTGGCATCACAGCTGAGACATTTTATTGGAGCGGAGCAGGGCGAGCCATCGTGCGGAGCTGCACCACAACGGTGGCACCGTGCGGTCTGCTTACAAAATTTTGAGCCGTGTCCAAAGCGTTGGCAGTTAAAGCAGCGGAGAGGGTTTGGGACAAAGACGCGAACCTCGTAGCGAATGTGGCCGGCAAGCAGAGTGTCTGGCAGCTTCGTTGTGTTGAACGTGATCACCAGCAAGCTAGTGTCACGCCTCTGGCCGTCTCTGAAGGTAGTGAGGCGGCGGACATGAGCGACCCCCTCAGGACGGAGTCCGCTGAGGATTTCCTCTTCGGACATGTAACGCATCTCTGGAGCGAAAATCGTACCCTTCGTGGTGTTGCGAGCATGGTGCAGAGAGACAGTCACATCTTTCTCACAGAAGCGAGTGCATTTAAGCAGAGCCTTGGTTTGAGCGCGGGTTTCGGTCTTGACGATAAGTGTTCCGTTCGCCGGGGTTTCGATATCCAGGTGACCGGTGCCACAGATCATCCCTAGATATTTAGTGGGCCAGAACACATTCACCTTACGGAAAGAAACGTTTTCATCAACCGGCTTGATCACCAAATACGATCCAGAAGACTCAAGGTACGGCTCAGGCTTGTCCATAGACGGGCCAGCGGTGGTCAGGTTCGGGCGCGGGTCGGTACCGGGAGCGGCGGCTAGGGTCGAGCGAGGGTCAGTGCCGGGGGCGGTGGTCGAGGACGAGCGAAGGTCAGAGCCAGGGTGAGCGGTCAGAGGCGGGGCGGGGTCAGCAGCCGGGAGTTGGGAGTCCATCACGTGATCAGGAGAGTCGGCCAAGGAGGAGTCAGAGTCGGAGTCCGGGGGATCAGGGCGGCGTCTTTTCCCCGACATGGGGAAAAGCGAAGGGAACGAAAACGAGAAAGAAACCTAACTAATGGAACCTAGAGAAACGAAACTATCACCACCAAACGCTCAAAACCAGATAGAGCGTATCCAAAGAGCGGAATCAAAGGCCAATCACAGCGTGCGCGTGGAAAATCGTCCATGACTTCTCAAGTAAGGTGAGTCGTTATTTCTATGATTCCTAGTGTGTCTGTGCATTTTCCAAAAGCAGACTTGATTTTTAGTACGGTTGTCATGGGTCAAAAGTCATTCGTTAACTATAGGTAGTGTAACTATAGGTATTGTGTAACTATAGGTATTTGTCTCTGTCATGAGACAGTCATTGCCCGTCGTTAGTCAGTCGCGTCATAGCAACATAGCATCCATTTTAGTCATTGGCAAACGAAACTCTGGCGAGCTTAGCACTTAGGCCCCCAGTTGCTCACAAATGCAACACCCGGCCCGCGCTCCCAAAAGTTTGCCCACCCCTGCTTTAGCCTTTACGGTGCTGTAATCCGTCTCACGCCACGGAGCTGTGATCTTTCAACCTCTGCCGTACCGTGATCTGTCTCACGGCACGATGCTGTGAGCTGTTTCACACCCCAGGTCTCCTGTCCATCACCGTGTCAGTATTGGCTCGGGGCGGGCTATCGGGGCGCGTCTCGTGTCAGTTCGCCACCATTCGGGGAGGGCGGGGTGGCGTGCCGGTGGGTCACGGACCAGGGCCCTCTCTGGCGACAACGCAGCCCGGCCGAAACCAACCGGCCTAACGGAGTCTCCGGCGCACCGCAACACAAAACGGGCCCGTGTTTAACCGTGCCATATGATGGCTGTTGGCGATCATAAGCGGGAGCGAGGTGTCAGTTATTGGTGAACCTCTTGGTACAGTGATTTTCTGCGTGACAAACATGTCGCCACTCGCTGGCATCACTTTTCAGAATCGTGATGCATTCAGCTTCTTGTCCGTGGCCGATGCTCTAAATTCGTCTGAGCCCTGAGGCCAACAAGGAGTGAGGGCGCAAGGAAATTTTATGTAAAAATGGCAACTGAAGACGCAGAAACGCTAAAATATACAATGCTCAGACCTTTCCATGTTGGGTTCCATCATTCGGATTTCGGAGAATAGGTATGGTCCTCGACGTCAAAAGGAGCATTAAGGCCGGAAAGATATGATTTAGTTTTGTGAGAAGTGATGCTTGCCTGCACTATAGGATTTTCTAACGGTGTTGCAAATAAAGATCGAGCGTTTCTAAATGAGCAGGGAATCAACAAAATTGACTACCTTTTTGCTTTCGGTACGTGTAACGTGAATGGAAGACACAACAACATGTGTGTAGCCTTCGATAGGGGCCGAGTCCGCTACACAGGACCCCATCCTGTCTGGTCGGTCCCCAACTAACGCTCTATCCGTTACCCACAGACGGCTTCGATATCGTCGTCAGCGACTGCTACGCCCACAATGGAGCCGACAAGAAGATCTCGCTGGTCGACCACTACGGGTGAGTGCACGGAGCGACTGACGACCGCGGAACGACCCCGGCGGCACCCGCCGTGTCGGCATCGACACGACGGTGCCGAGTCGTCATCGACAGACGCACTGGACCCGGCAGTGAGGCGCGATATATGCTACCGCAACCCATGGCTGGTGCAGCAGAGCGTAAAGAATGAGCACCTAATGGGACGACTCTGCCCAACAGCGGAACGGCGACCGGGGCCCGGCACCCCGATAGCAGCGCTGGGTTTGTACCTAGCGTTAGATTAGAGTACTAACGATTCTCTCTGTTGCCGTCAGGTGTCCGGTGGACGAGAAGCTCATCAGCCCGTTCCAGGGCACGTTCTCCGAGGACGGCGTGTTCGAGACTCAGGTGTACGCCTACATGAAGACGTTCCGCTTCACTGGCAGCCCGGCGCTCTACATCGAGTGTGATGTCCGAATGTGCCACGGAGCCTGCCCGGTACGTGCAGCCCCACCGAAGGCAGTGTCGTATACGGGGATATGTGTCGGATTAATCGTATTGTAGATGTCGTATGAAGTCTATGACGTTGCACACTGGAACCCGTCTTTTATGGTTATTATGATCCAATAGAATAAAGGTCGCTCATTTATACGGAAAGCAAAACCGTGTTTTTATTGAACTCGGCAGTCAGCATGAACAATCACCAGTAGTTCATGTAGAGCGTAACTTTCGTTTTCGTTACTTTTCCGGAGCAATGAAAGCCCCTCCAGAATGCTTGTCCATCCATTTTGTCCCTATAATCTCGTCTGACCTCTGTCTCTGTCTCTGACCCTCCCAACAGACGCAGCCGTGCCACTGGCGGCGTGGCAAACGTTCCGTGCCGGAGCTGGACACTGCCGAGAACAAGACGGCCGAAGAGGCGCAGCGCACGCAGAGCCTGGCCCTCTTCCAGGCGCTGCAGGTTCTCAAAGACGACGAGGAGCTGGAGAGAACGAGGAGTGACTCTTCAGGTACGGTCCAGCCCTCAGCTAAAAAAGCACAAAGTTTGTCGGACAATGACACTTCCAAAAGAAATGGTAATGGTAACTTAGGCTGGCCCTGTATGCCGTTCACAGAGGTCAGACGTCTGTGTATGAGGAAATATGAATTACGAGTATTATGCGTAGAAAATCAGATCAACGAATAAAATGCATTTTTCAATGAGGAAAAGGCGCAACTTTCATCTATTTTTGAAATAACTCAACGGAGTTACCTCACAGCGTTAAGCTGAGGTTCCAGTAGGTAACAGGAAGGTATATGTGATCCCGCTATCCCTAAGAGTCACTGGCCTCTAACCGGTGATTCGCCGCTCTCCCAGGTCGGCCTCTGGAGGCCGACAGCGTGTGTCTCAGCTCGGGCGTCCTGCTGGCCGCCGCCGGCGTTGGCGCCTTCGTCGTACTGGCCTCGGCGCTGGCCTGCTGCCTCTTCTGTCGACGGTTGCGCCGTCAGCGGAAGGAGGACGAGGTGGTGGAGACGTTCCGACCTCCGCGCATGGTGCGCCCCTCCCGCCTGCCCTAGAGGTCGGTGGTCGTCTGAGAGGGCCCCCGTCCTGCCTCAGGGGCGGCTTTCGTCTCCCTAAGGCCGGTCCTTTTGTCCCAAGAGCCGCCGGTCTCTTATGTCCCAGAGACAGATCGTTCTTGCCTGCCCTAAGACCGAGCCGGACGACCGAGAGACTGCAGCTGAAGAGACTTGAAGTGCTGGTGTTCGAGAGATCGCTTGGTGTTCTTTGAAGAGCACAAGAGTGGCCGATGCCCTGATCCAGGCGCAGACATCAGATGTGCTCTCTCCCTCCCTCGAATGAGTCCCACAGAGCGGTGACTGTAAGACACAGTTCAGTGGTTAGAAACAGAATGGGCATCGAAAAACTGAGCTGAGTGATGCTTTTTGAGATTCGGAAGGAAAGTGTGCTTTTATCGTTCGCCAGGAACTCACGAAGATATGGAAGAGAAGGTGTGTTTCAATGGCGTGGTGGATAACGGATTTCCGAACCCAATGGGCATTTGTGGTTGGCTGCGACTCACCCGGGATAAAACCTGAGCTGAGACTTGTTTAGGGACTGAGTCGACAGTGTGGTGGAGACTTTTCCCTCCATGCTGCAGGCAGAAGCGATGGAGACAGTAGAGTCCATCACACGTCAGGACATCAGCTCGAGCCTCGATCGGCGACGTACAGATAAGAGGAGCCCAGTTCGACAGCTGCAAAACTGTTCGGATTGCAGGAGCCCGTCTGGTACAACGTACGGATTAGGTGAGCCCGATCTGACAAGACTGTACGGACTAACGGAGTGGTCGCACTTGGCAGCTTCACAGCTGCGCAGAGTGGGGCCTCTTATAAGCCGGCGGGCATTGTGCGCTTGATAGCGGTAGAGTGGAAGCCCAAAGCAACGGAAAACACTCGAGTTGTGACAACTCGCGAGACTCCTTGTGGATAGGAAGTGCGTCAAGGAAGTGTGGGCATTCATGTCGCCAGTATTCGCGGCTTTCGTGCTCTATTGTTGTCTGTTTTCGTGTCTCATGTCTTATGATGCAAAGCTTTCCACTCTGATGCGACAACGAAGATAATGCCTGTTGTAGATTTTCATTGTATTTTATTTTGTGACAGCGAATGTTTCACTCAATGGAAATATTCTTTCTGCTCTACATTGGAAGACGTAAATCAAATGTGGTCGATCTCATTCAGCTTTATGCTCCGTCTAAGATGGTTTATTCTGAGTTTCTTCAAGTCCGTTGCTTCATGAATTCGGTGGAGAAAACGTTTTGATCCGATGACCTCTTAGCCTCAAGACATCGCTGACCTGATCATGTATCTTAAGTAATGTGCATTGTGCAGCAGTGCATATTTCCGCTTCATAGTATCGTTGTCCAGAACATTGGCATTCACAGAATCAAAGTCAATGTAACATTTCACCTGCTTGCATCCCAGCTCGATATAACTTATCTCGCAGCGTGCTTGCTGAGTGGTTGTTGAAAATAAAATGATATTTGAACAAACATGTTTAACTCATGGTATTTCAAGTACGCATGACATTGTGGTCGTTGTGGTGCTACTTAAATGACATCGTAATTTATTATATAAACTTTGAGGGGGTTTTAATTTCGCGCGTAAGTTCGGCGTCATCTCTTCACACAAACGTTGTGTCGCCATATTGTGGTGGGATATTCTGCAGTGGCAATCTGTCCCAGTCGCTGTACTGCGGTCTGGTTAATGCAGTGAATGGAAAAAGGTAAGTACTTCTACTGCATATGCACTTGTGGGTGTTGTACAGGAAGGATATAGTGATTTCAATGTTTAAAAAACTGTTTTTTTGTGGATATGCTATTAACGCCGCAACCGCCGCAAATTTGGTTGACCTGACCTCGACCTGACCTGGCTTGACCGTGTCCCAAAGGGTTAAATGACCATCATCAGTGACTTGGAATTAGAAAGTAGCCCACAAGACATATTTCTTGCCCCGATTCCATTGTTTACCTTCGTGACTTTTCGTATCCTGACCCTGACCATGACCTGCAATAGCAAATTCACTATGGCAGAGCTTCAGTAGCAGCGAGAGTGAACACCTGTAATTTTGACCTTTGATCTGACCCTAACCTGATCTGTGACCTTTTAACCCGCGACCGCCTGGGGGAGGTCGGATCCGACCCCCCCCCCCTCCGTTTTTCTTGAATAACTCATGAACCGCTTACGCTATCAACTTGAAACTTCATATACCTTCTCCCTCATCAATTTGACGTCTTTTGTCAATTTCTTTTATGCAAATTTTTCAAAAACTTTTTGAGACATCGATTTTATTGATGCAGCTACATGTTTTTTTTCGTCAAAAATGGTAAATGTTTTTAAAAAAAATCACCAAAAATCAAGGGTTTAGGCAAATCGCAAATTAAATAAATGAATTGACGCAGCTTAACCCGCGCACCGACGGGGGTCTGCGCCAACTTAGTACCGACGGGGGGGGGCGGATGACCGCCCCCCCCTGAGATCTCGAGAACGAAGCAAGATAGCGACAAGCGGTAAACGGCATCGGATACGCACGGTCAAGATCTACAATTTTTACAAAGGTCATTTTCAGGTCAGGTCAAAGATGACGTCACAGGGGTCGAAAAAGTCAAAATGGCGGCGCTAGATATGGAGAGAGTTTTTCTCGAATAACTTTCGAATTAGTCAAGATAGGAACAAACTAAGGGCATCATCGTGAATCTCTCGTATCATATCCCATTTGAATTTTCATATAAGATGAGCGATGGATCACACAAAACATTATAATTATCATCATTTAGTTAGCACGGTACAGATCGCATGGGATAACTTATGATAGAGGCATTTCAGAGCAATGAATGCACAATCAATGTGCTCAGCACAACGATACGAATTGAATGACATGAAGCGTTAGGTACCTCAAATTATCCCTCGCCGGCCGGGGGAAGGGGGGGGAGCGGGTTCCGCCCCTGTATGATTTTTTTCCACGATAGCTTCGAACACGCTGGCGATGGAGAGCTGAAACTTTGCATACTTGATCTTTCATTCAAACCGGATCTTTTGACACCAACTGCATTTTCGGGTCAGGTCAGGTCACTGACCTATGACGTCATAAGTGAACCTCTGCACGGTCTTCAGATGTCGCAACTTCGCAACGCCCTCACTGCCAGAGGAGCTTTCACTGGGAGCTGAAACTTTCAGAATCTAGTATCCATTACGAGCCTCACAACTTGTTCATGTCAGATTTTTCTTAAAGGTCATATGAAGTCAGGTCATTTTCGTGACCTCACCAAATTAGAAGTCAATGGGGGAAAATGAAAACTGCTATTTTGGCGCCGGGAACGATCTCAAACTATCTCAACCATACGGAATTGAGATTTCATGCAATCATTGCAAGTTTTGATGCTTCACTTTTGCATTGTTGACCTTGCGTGATGTCATTCGTGACGTCACTAAGGTCATAAGAGTTTTTCGTCAATACCTTCTGATCAAATTAAGCTAGCGAGTCGGGAAAGCCACTAATGGACTCGAGAAGACCTGCCGAAGCGAATGGTATGCGACATGACCTCCTTCGACCAAGTTTGTGACCTGGGGGGCTCTGACCTGACCGTGACCCGAGGTCAGCATTTAAAGTTGACCTCAGCGAAACAAAAAGTATACCATCCGGCGGGCCTGAGCAAGGCGAACACGATGTTGTCAAAATCGTGGCTCTGCGATCAGTTTTTGCGAAACTATTCGCCAAAAATAGAACCAAAATCTTGGGCCACTTGACCTGACCTCAGAGGTCACCGAATGACCTGAGACCTTAAAATCGGGTACCGATCGCTGCACCTCGTAATGGCGCACACGCTCCTTCTTTTCGAGACGCTCTAGTTACGGCGAGGGGGGTTGTTATCCCCCCTTGGCAGGGGCGTATGTAGAAAACCAATAGGTCCGGCGAGGGTTATAATTCCTGCGATGCGTATCGACGAGAGGAGCGCGATGGCTGTAAAATAAATCTCACTCAAGCGTCAATTCAAAAGTTATTGTAGAAAAGGCTCGTCAACAATAGCTATCGAATTCACTTTTAAACGGTGATGTCGCTCATTTCGTTCACGAGTTATGCACCCATTTGTCAAATATGTCGAAATAAGCAAAATTTTGCCCTTTGCTAACATCTGGTGACCTGACTCTGGACTGGACACCTATAAAATTGACCACGTACCTACCATCTTGATGATTTCTGACACAATTTTGACCACCACCTTACCGCGTGTCGGTAAGTGCCGGCCAAGGAGCCGAGTTACGCCATCGCGGACGGTGCGGTTTTAGTTTGATGGGCTTGGCATTAGACACTTGCACCTGTTCCCTAATGTGTATGCTAATGCTTCGTTTCACATGTGCTGTGACAGCTATACTATGATGGGTTCTGTATCTCGATTCTGGAGGTGACAGGTATCACAACAATACTTGTTGCTGTGAAGGAATTCACTTTCAAATCAAATGCAAAATATAAATTAAGCGTTTAGAGCTTGGTCATGATTAGGATTAGATGTTTGTTTTATGCAAATATGTTGGTTTTATGAATGAACATTGTTTACTGAAGATTCAACACATTGACGCTTGGCAAAATTTGAAAAATTGCAGGTTAATGACTCCTAAATAAATTTGAATATGTGGTGAAATTAATGATTTTTTTTGCATATTCTGTTGGATATACTTTAGGCAAATACCATCTAATGCTTGCCTGATAGACGAAAATATTTCTGATGTTTCTGGATTTTGATAAGAACTATCAACAATTCGTACATTTGAGTTTAATTTCTGTCGTCAAATACATGATGATTATAGATGATTTATGCTATGCTTTATTCGAGACATCGAAAAAATAAACATAAGAGTTCGTCTAGAATACTAATTGTTTGAAAAAAAAAAACTGACAAAATATGGTGATAAAAATGTAAATAAACGTGGATAAGTCACTGAACTCTAATATATACTGGAAGGAGCATTGGTGACTTGTTTTTGTCTATCGATTTCCGCCATGTTGTGTATACCAGAAATATAAATTGCATGTACGGTAGCGGAGGTGCAGTTTAGTGAGAGGTACACTACTCAAAAGTGCTGCTGCTTCATGCTTGCAGTTTGATTGCAGTGATCAACTTTTCAAGACTTTGGTATACACAACATGGCGGAAATCGTTAGACATTCTGGCCCATATACGGCCAAGGCGAGTGCCTCCCCCTGGGATAAGTGCACTTATGCGGCCATGTTATTTCCTTTTACGAGGTATCAAATGCACGGACTCCCGTGCGCATCTTTAATGGCATATTCATAAAACATCATTGTCCGTGTTTCCAAATACTGGAGACCAATGTAGTTCACTAGCTATTGCTTTTTGTTGAAGAATTTATACAAACGCTAATGTTCCATTCATTATTTACAGCAAATGGTGTAATCACTTTGTAGTTCGAATGCATGCCATATCTAAAAATAGTTCGGAATGTAAATATTACTTGCGCCTGGATCTGATCAGGGCTGTAAAGGTCATGCTTTTGACAGTAGCCTTTATAACCATCGTAAATATTCTTGCGTTGTTCACAAGTCCTATTGTCTCTACAAAATCGACGCCTTGCTTTACTGATGGAGACTGCCCAAGCGCGATGGAAAAGTGTGTTTATGGCTCTTGGAAAGGGTAAGTCATGATATCGACCTTCATTGACATACCTAGGTACATTGTTGGAAACGTTTGGGCAGCATATATTGTTTATTTACCTAAAAGTCGTTCATTAATTATTTGAGCCTTCAGGATCTTCATTTTCATTTGTTACTCATATTTTGTATTTGTGAATATCGTGGCAAAGACCATGGACCTAAACGTTACAATTAAGTAGGTACTGGATGAGATGAAACTGGGACAGATGCAAGAAAAAATGCCTGTGCACCGTTGCAAGACGCTATGGCTACTGCCCCATGGTTTCAGATCACAGATCAACTGGTGACCCGGGAGAAAAAAAGCAAAGGATCGCGGTCCTGTTTTTTAGCATCGTTTTGACCTAGATAGTCACAGAACAACAGCTCTAGCACTGTTACGTTATTTTAATATCCAATCTTGAGCAACGATATTTTTTCAATAAAGTTTGCTCGAATGTTTGAATGGGCTGACGGAGCTTGGAGTCCACGCTAAGCAGTGCTTGTTGCGTAGACCCCGACCCCTGCCGTTCAATCGTGCAATTCCGGGTAACGGGAGAATTTAAATGTCAACGTTAAACGTGCCCATCAAAGCCGGACACGGCCTACCCCACTCAACTGACTTCAGCTGGCTGCGGCTGCTCCCACCAACCGCAGACCATCCCCGTCAGGAGCCCAAATATCGGGCGCCAGAGTGACTCGAACCCGGGCTCTCACTACCGGGTCCAACGCTCTACTAACAAGCTACGGGACGGACCCGTCAGAAAATTTCCAGGAACCAGTCTGGACCCATACGTGATACGGGTCCAGACTGGTTCTTTCCACCGGGTCCTCGGGTCTACATTTTACCACCTCTACTCTAGAATAGCCGTTTTCACGACGGCCATCTGGTACACATTTGGTGCACATCTGGTGCAGAGTAGGTGCAGATTTGGTCGAATTAGGTTCAGTGTGTCTCTTAGTAGCTATCAGCTAGGGTTGCACTAATTGCTTATATGCCTGCTTAGTCATATTATCAGAGAGTATCATCGATTAAAACACTGAAATAAATCATAAAAAAGATATTTGCTGTAAAAGAGATAAGGTGCAGATTTGGTCAAATTAGGTGCACTCGCCGGATAGCCCGTCGTGAAAACGGCTAATATTTCAAGTTGTTGGGGAAAAGTACTCATTGAAAGTTATGCGCTCTTACCCATAAGCGTTCGGGGACTATCGCAAATAATTGGTCGCCGCCTCAGGCGGGGAGGGAGGGGGTAGGCCGAAAAACGCTCCCCCCCCCGATTCCGTGAGGGTTAGAAAATACAAACTTATGATTAAGTCAATTAAGAATAAGACTGATGAATGTACCCATCTGTTTCAGATTGGGAAACTGTCACAGAAAGGGAAGAGATGTAGCGGGTGGGATAAGAAGATTAGTGCGGTCGAATGCCAGAGCCCATTTCCGCAACAGGCGGCTAGTCCGACGAAAAAGGAATCCATCCAACATCTGGAATGACGCTTACCTTTCTCAGAAAAGGTGGGACCCTTGGCCAAAAGCCAAACAACAAAGCCAATCAGCCGATCAGGATGCCAATAGTCTTCAACAGGAGCAAAAATCCAACGAACGATTTGCTGAAATAGCCGCTGATCTGTACAAGTTCGGTCGTTCGTACATAACTGTAGATAATGTTAATTACACGGTTACTGCGCTTCCGGCTTCCGATGGCGACTCTGATTGGCTGATAACGATTGCTAAAGACGATTATGATCCAAGGGAGAATAACAAAGCAAGTCAGGTGCTTGAAGAGCCTCGCAAACATACTAACGATGAACTGATTGGTAAGCATGCGCGGGCGTTTGAAGATGATCGGTCAAATACTGCATCCATTCTCCTAGAAAATTCGTTTGGAAGCTCCTCCTCCAGTGGTGGCGACGCGGTTGTGAATATCTCTGTTCGGTATCCAGTTCCAATGTCATCCGATCGGAGATACCGGACAGGCTCAGATATTCGTTTGCGATTTCGAAGACAGTTGCCAGGAAGGATAGCAGATCTGGGCGAAATCGATCCTCTTATAAATAAGTTCAAGCATGTCGAGCCAGTAATTCCGTCTGCTGAAAATGCATTTGGGAAAGTCATCGATAAAAGATCAGCACATTCAGAAAAAGAAATGCAGAGAATTCGCCGAGAACTAGAGGAAATAGAAGACGATGTTGCGCCATTACCAAAGATTTTGAGGAGTTCTGAAGAAGGTCCAGTTATAATCGAAGACATGTTCAATGGCAACGTGCGGACTTCAACGCTTCGTAAAAGGAGTCATTCTGTCACTGACAAAGCTAACAAGGCGGCTGTCAGTCATTTCTCAAGACCTAAGCGACATCACAAAGCGAAACACACCGAGAGATCTTCCACCAAAAATGGCTGGGCACGAGTCTTCGATAGATCTCCCAAAAGACATAAACGTAGGCTTTCTCGTGCTATGTCACAATTGATACCAAGTAAAAAGAGCCGATCAAATTTGAGCGTGAAAGCTCCGCGTAACACCTTACAGCAGCGGGTAAAGAAGAATACGGTCAGAAGATCAGCTAGACGTGGGCAAACGACTGGGAATAAAATGACAAGGAAAGTAGTGTCTAAATTTGCAAAAGACGCAAAGCGTTCGAATGAAGGTGCTCTAGGTACCGGCGCGATAGGTCCTGTCACCACAGACGCGCCAGATCCATTTGCATCTTTGAGAAACACGAAAGAACCTCACATCGATTACTACGACGTCAGCAAGCGAAACTCGTTTAAGGGTGAAGATGACGAAGAATCCGACCCCTCTTCCGATGATGATGACCCAGAAGCTTTTCTGGATGACGACGACGACGATGATGATGATAACGATAACGAAGAAATTGAAGTTGTTGAAGAATCGACGAGAAAAAAGCGTCAAACCCTGGCCGAGGAGCTGGAAGATGATGACGATCAGCAAGACATACCGTCCTGGAGAGAAACGGTTGAACTGCTGAGAAGGGCCAACACATTTGCCGTCCCTGCACACGACAGCACAGGTCATGTCATACTGGTCCGGAAAGTGCGAGACCTCGGCAGTCTGGACCTGGGAGAGTCACTCGCGAAGTTGAAGGAGACAATGGCTAAAATATTTGGCAGATGTTCCCCAGCAAGACGCCGAAAGAGGTCACATCCTTCTCCATCAGAAGTGGTCAAAGACCAACTGTCCAATGAAGAAACGTGGGAGATACAAGGCGAAGGGAACGAGGTGGTGGACCAGGCGAAAATTGATGTACACATGGATGATGACAAACCTTACAATGTGACTACCGTACTACGGCCGATGGGAAAGAGAAGCTATGAAAACGACCAAAAGACCCGTAGGGAATATGCACTGCGACAGGCCAAAGCGAGATCCGGCATATCAAGGCAGGGTCGAGAGATGAGAGACGTTCTGGAACAAAATGCTAAGTTAGATGCAATTCCTCGTCATAAAGTAGCTCAAAGAAACACAGCTGAACTGGAGTTAAGGAATGATGAACGCATCTCACGAACAAGTAGATCGAGGTACTCAAAACGGAATGACGAATACATACCTCTGAATAAAGATGTTCACATGGAGGCACAAGAGGGCGAACCTGTTGAAATAGATCTTACCGTAGACGAAGAACCTGGTGGTAGTCCGCCGGTCGCAGAGGTTCAATCAAACACACTGTCTGTGGATTCACCCCAGGCTGCAGTGACGAAGAGAGATCGTCACCAACCGTCTGCGGCAGCAAGGTCGGGACTAGCGCCAAAGACTGGCGGGCCATCCAGTCGTGTGATGTCCAGGAATCCATCGCACTCGGTCCGCGGCTCTCAGTTTGGCCCAAGGAACGACGCATTCAAAGGTGCTAACATGAATATGGTGCGGCGCGGCCCACATGCAAAGTGCATAGGCTGCAAGTCTCTGCATCAACCTGTTCCGAGCAGGGCTTTCAACAACCACAACAGCGGTAAAGCAGTGCGGGAGCCATACATCATAACGCGCAGATACAACGACTCCAAAGTTCGCCGAGCGCGGGCCGATGGCATTGCCGGCGCAGGGACTAGAGAGGCATCTGACGAGGCCAGCCTGGACAGAGCCAACCTGCTTTACCTGGCCGATGGCGACCCACTGCCCTCCAGCTGGCGAGCTCCCGTAGCCAACTCCAAGCGGGATGTGGACGTCGAGATCGAGGTGGAGGAGACGGAGAACAGCACCAGCACCACACCGCAGGATAAGACCACCACCACCACCACCACCACTACCTCCACGAAGGGTCCACCAGTTACAATCAAAGTCAAAATCGAAAAGGAAAAGGACGAAGATGTATTTAACGACAATCCAAACACCAAAAGTACAAAGATCCCGACATCTATTGAAGCGTCTGCCTCAATTACAGCGGAGAGGAGAATGCCCAGCCCTCGCCGATCGTCCTCCGTCGTCCTCGACAGCGAGGTGTTCTCTGAGACTCCGGCCAGGACCAGGGTGCTCAGCCTGTCTCCGGCGCGTCCCAGCTCCGTGCTGACGGTGGCCAGTGGCGACGGCAGGCCCTCGGTGGAGGAGACCATCACCTCCGGCGGGGGCTCGGACTCGTGGGGCGTCTCGGGCAGCTCGGACCGGCTGATGGCGCTGATCTCCAGCATAGAGAAGGCGCTGCGTGTGCCGCTGGGAGGCTCGGACGGTGCCGTCGACCAGTTCACGGTGGTTGACGACAGCAGTGACGCGGTCCAGACGACACGAGTCATCAGCAGTCAGCCAGACATCACCGAGCAGAAGACCAACTACATCTACTCTGTGAACGATCCCCAGCCACCCCTCGTTGTGGCCACTGCCACTCAAGAGAAAAAGCCAGACATGGTCAAAATGGATATCACTACCGGAACTGGTCAGGTGACTTCAAACGTGGGAGATCTAAACGAAAATATATATCTCAAAGGATTTGAGCTACCTCGAAAACCACCAAAGCCATTATTTGTAGATGGAGCCGCTAAGAAGATGATCTATGTGGAGCCCACATACAAAACTGTTGTTTCATCAGGGATTCCCAAATACAAATATCCGCTAAGCTACGCTCGGCTGTATAACGGTCCAATAACTCGCATAAGGCCAGCAGACCAATGGACACAAATAACGAACATTAAAAGCACAGACTCAGATACGGTCGAATTAGGCGATAGTAAACAAGTCACGGTTGAGAAATTTGCCGAGCAGCCATCAGGAGCGGAAATTACCGATGTTCGAGCGAGTAAGACTACGGAGCTAATCCAGCCACCCCCAACGCTGCTGGGCGTTCAGAGGAACATTGTGATGAGTGGTCAGGTGATTGACAGTCCCCCTCCCCCTCCTCCAGAAACAGACAGAGACACGACGGTAAAAGTAGTGTCCTCCGTTAGTTCAGAGGATCAAAATTCTCGTAAGAATAATCTTTTGAAGTCGTCACCAACCATTACCGTACACATGGATGGTCAGGAAGATGGAATGAATGCTGTCGGAAATAAGGGGCTGCCACCGAACATTCGGATATTTCATAATCGACGAGACTCGGACGGAAAAATAATCGCAGCCATTGGTTCACAGAGTAATATAAAGAAGAAAAAAGATCTACAAGAAATTCAAGACCTTTCTAGCATGTCAGTGGAAGATTCTAGTCTACTTGAATCAAGTGGCTTTGTGCAGTCTGCGAACAACCAGAACACTGCTCAGATGAAAGTGCACGGTAGCAAAAGGAGCGCTCCACACACATACAGGGTCCCAAATACACGCGGAGCACAGATGAAGAAACGCAAGGTCAACAGCAGAGGAGTTCCCGTGGCAACAAAACGGGCAGGCGCAGGCGCGGCGCAGCCTGCGCCGGTAGTTCACACCTATTCAAAGGACCCTGGTGTTCAAGGTGCAACAATGAATATGCTAACCGACCTGGCGTCCCAGCTGTCTACCAAAAATGCCCAGAAGCGAAAAACTCCGGCACTCTCCCGAAGGAGGGTGGCGTGTGCGGGAAGAGGGAACAACTGCCGCGAGACAAGGCAAATTAGACGAGACACGGCGCCAACGCACAATGCTGCAGATGAACATTCTAATCTGCAACTGCAATCGGAATTAGGAGACGCTCAAACGAAACACATTAGAAAACGGGATGTATCACGATCTGTTTTTGAACAGCCAAAGGTGTTCATTGTAAGTCCTAATACTATTGTAGAGGCTCCAGGTACAAAATACAAGTTTATGGACCCTTTGGAAAGAGGCAATATCACAGACAAATTGAAAGTTTACACCATCTCTGACATCGATGCAAAAACAATCAAGAAGATAACAGCTGAGAAGCTCAGCAGCAGTGATGGCTCATCAAGTGACGATGACGAAGAATATGATCACGAAATAGCAGCCAATCTACCGATGTCGCACGAAAAGGCTCTACAAGAAACCGAAGGCAAGGAACGCTTCAAAATCATGGACTCGTCTGAGGGGTTTTCCGTCCATGCTCCGTCATTTGACAAGAAAATCACAAGCGGAGGTCAGATATCAGAAGATACAATGGTGCCCATTCCAGTAGATATAAATAGAATCGACCTCCCTAAAGACGAAAATAGGCTTACAATAACAACAGATATTGAGTCCAATAAGCACAAACCTGGGCTAAAAATTAGTACGATTGAAACAGCCGACAAGAGCAGTTCCGATTCGGAACAAAAAACGAAAACAGTTGAGTACGTCGATGCTCCAGAAGAAGGTACAGCCACTGACGTAGATGCTGGTGAAGTTGTAGAGGTGATCGAGAGTCACTCTGCTCCACTGAATACGAGACAAAAGCGACGTTCCTCAAACTCTGCCGCAGGAAGTCGATCAAGCCGAGAGGACAAAATACAAACTCTCAGAACGGAACTGCAGAATTTAAACAGCATAGGCTCAAAATTGGGATTGAACTTCTTCGATAAGTCCTCTATTGACAGAATCGTGCGGGAAGTGTCAAGTGAAGGCCGGGAGGAGGAGCCTTCTCGAGTAAAGAAATTGAAAAGTGGAAGATCTGTAATAAGCCCAAAGTATAAACGTAAATTGAAAACTCACCAGTCAGTCAATCACCACGATTTAGAGAAAAGTCACATCAGAGCTGCAAGTAGAGGAAGGATAAGAGAGAAAGATATCAAAGGAGCCAGAAGATCGAGCGCCCCGTACAAAACAATCGTCAAACAAACTTTGCCTGGCCACACGGAAGCTAGAAATACTGGTAGTTATGAGTCTAAAGCAAAACAAAAACGACGCCATCATGGATCAATAAGTAGTCCCAGTCATGAAATGATCACGCATGAACGTGATGATCGCCGGGCACCATCAAAACGAACAATGCGATCTTCTGAAGACTTTGTTGAAGAAATCGACGTTGACGCCGACGATGAAAGCATAGAAGCTGCACCAAGATATCACTATAACAATAAAATACGAAACAATAGACCATTAGTCATATCTAACCCAGAAAGGTACGATCTCTCAAACAGCAGAGAAAGAGAAGAGAAGCTCAAAGTATCAAATCAGGAGAGTGAGCCACTGCACCTGACGGCCGTTCTGCGCGGACGAAGAAGACGGCGTGACATCGAGCCTGATGAACTGTTCAGGATCTCCCCACTGATAACGCGCGCAGTGCGGAGTCGGGCGGCGCCAGGAAATTCAGCGCCTGTGGGTCAGTGGCAGAGACAGGTGGCCCCGGTGTCACGCTTTCAAAGAGAAAGAGGGGAAGCAGTCCGTTCAGATTTTGATATTCCAGTGGCACAGAGTCCACTGTTTGCTGGTTCAAATCAGCAAAGGTCGAGCATTCAGGACATGTTCAACTACCCCAGAGCGGCTGCTGCTCGCCGACAGCAGCCCATTGTGCGAAACTCGCCCCAACGACTATCCAATTCTGAAATTGACAAGCGGCAACAGATAATGAGAGCGTTTTCATCTCAGAGAAACGCAGGACCACAACCTCGTCAAATAAACAGGGATTTATCTAACGTCGTGAAAAGCAGCGACGATAAGAACATGGCTGGCAATCGAAAGGGGTCTTTATTATACAACAACTTAGCCAAGAAATCAATTAGCCAAGATCCTATGAAATCGATAAGAACGGAAAGGAACGGCCCAAAAGAAGCTCCAGCCAAAGGCTCAAACGCAACAAAACAAGAAACTACTGCGCCAGCTCCCAAAACCAAGAGCCCCGATATGGGAGTGTGGAAGAAACTGGGGGAGATATTCGACATTGGGCCTAAGGAGACAGCGAGGCCGGAGCCGGAGACCACTACGCTGCCGACCTCCAGCCCGCCTCCTCCGCCTCCTGCGCCTCCTGCGCCTCCTGCGCCTCCTGCGCCTCCTCCTCCGGCCGCCAGCGCCGGCCGCGGACCCGTGGTGCTGCCGCCGCTGTTCGAAGGCCAGCCCGACGAGCGGGACGGCCCGCGAAAACCTCCCATCCCGAGTCCGCGACCCCCGGCGAGCGAGGAGCGCGCCAAGTCGGGTCTGCGCGCCGCCATTGTGGACCGTCTGCTGCAGGACCTGCGGAAGATGGCGTCAGCTCGCGGCTCCGAGATGGCGCGCGCCGAGTCGGACCTCATCGAGATCCTGCACGACTACCAGACCGACCTGATGGACGAGGACGAGAAAACCATAGCCGGCATGCCGTTCCAGGGTGAGTGACAGGCGACAGCCAGCCCCGGCATTGGCTGCGCCTTAGGCTAGGAATCCACACCATATGCAACATGCTGCCAGACATGGGGTGCTAAAAAATTGTTGTAGAAAAGTGTTAAAATAGCTTCAAAATCGCAAGTCTAACTTTCCAAATATGTATGTGATATATGGATACAAAGTCAAATGCTTACAGAATAAAATAGTAAAATAAGATAATCAGACGGTTACTGGTGGATCACTGGTGTCTAAATTCAAAATTGTTGACAATATGTCGACAATATGTCATGGTGTTTTCACCCATCGATTGAATTGTCACGCTTATCAACGGTACATATTTATTATTAACCCGCGCCCTGATGGGGGGGGGCCATTTTGGCCCCCCCCTGTGGTTTTTCTTAAATAGCGAGAAAACGGCGGCGCGCAGCGCCGCCAAATTTTGGGTACCTTGCCGGACATCAATTTGACACCTTCACACAAAATTTCAAGTCACAGGTCACCTCAGGTCAGGAGTTATTGAGGTCAAACTGATGTCATGTTCGAGTAAAAATGAGCAAAAAACATGACATCTTGAAACGCTCACCAATTCTACAGTTAACAAGCAATTTTAAAGTTCTTTATGTGGTTGTGTAGAGAAAAGACGGCGCTACAAAACTGCTATCTCGGATTTTCGAAATTTTTGGATTTTGACCCCCAAAAATCAAAAAAATTGATTTTTTTAGAAAAACTCAAGAAATTTCCAAAAAAATTTCGAATTTCGAAAAAACCGGAATATATGTGATAGTCCCTGCGCTCTTCGATATACATACCAAATTTTAGATCGATACCTCTTTTTTTGGCCAAGTTATAGCGAAAAAACTGTTAAAAATTGATGACGTCAAATTTTTGAACTCAATTTTTAGCAATTCTAGACCTCGTAGCGCAAAAAGGAGACCACCATTGAACTCCCCGTGACGAGCTGCATCGAATCGATACCCATTTTATGCAAAAATATCAACTTTGAAATTTGACCTAATTTGACCTGACCTTGACCTGACCTTGACCAAAACGTGACCTAAGCTGGCCCTAAAGTCTGTCTGACCCACATAATCGCATTTGTCATGTAAAATGGACCATAAAACATGTATCACACGACACTTTCATATTGTGACCCCCCAGTGACCTGACCTCTGTGACCTGACCTGGTATCAGTGACCTCAAATAGCAAAATATGTGTTTGAAGAACATTTCCCCATCGATGATTTTCAATGAAATGCATTTTACACGATTTTACAACGCATTTCTTGAAATGCCTGTAAACGGTGAAAATTCGACCTTTGACCTGACCTGTGACGTCATCGGTTTGACCGAGGTCAATGAAATTGGGTCACAAGGTAGTTCCCCGTTGGGGCTATCCAACACCGTTTACCGCTTGTCGCTATGTTGCGTGGTTCTCGAGATCTGAGGGGGGGGGGGCCAAAATGGCCCCCCCCCCCATCAGACCGCGTTGCTCGGCAGACCCCATCTGGGCGCGGGTTAAAGTGACCATCCCACCTTAACATTAGCTTTGAGTTGAGATAGCCAAAATGGGGTCCCTGGCTTGCACTTAACCCTATTAGTGGCAGGCTCCTGGCTACCCCCTATTAGTGGCAGGGGGGGCTGTTTACGACCCCCCCTTGATATCTCGAGATCTAACGGGCCGATTTTCAAAATTCAAATGGCATTCGATTTCGCTCAACGTGATCTACATTTCTAAAAAATAAAAATTGAAAAATGTCAATAGGGGGGGTAGAGGGGGGTAAAAACGGGCAAATTGCAGATACATTTTAGACTGTTTATCATGGCCAGGTTTCTGAACCAATCTTAACGCAACTTTTGCCGATCGATAGAGAATGAACCAGGAATTCACATGGATCCTAAAAATATGCATTTTCAAAAATCATAGGCGGATACAGATCATTGAGATTGGGGGTACACAAAAAGTATAGTAAATAAGGTTTTTGTTGGTACTCTTTCTAAAAAGGGTGGTAATGGTCTTGTTATGTTATAATTTTCTTATGAGAGAACGACTAAAATTGTATTGGTAATGCATAGGCGGTGTCAGGGCACCTATGTTGGGAGGTAAAACATAACCCCCATTTTTGGACGCCTGGATCCGCCTATTATAGCAAAAACGTGTCAAAAGAGGATGCACAATAACTGTATATAGGGTGTTCACTAAAAATTGACACAAACTTTTAATGACTGCACATCAAAAGTGAAGCAAGCTATTACGATGCAACTTAGCATGGAGATAAAAGGGACATTTTTGTATCATACCGAGCATAAAATTTCATGGGTGTAATGAAAACAGTCGCGTTGGAGGTCGTTTTAAATAAGGACCACCGAAAGCCAATTGGCACGCTTTCCCAAAATAGTTCGTCAATGGGAGAGTCTGGCACGTACAAATACCTAATGAAAGCTTAAAATGTCGAAATTAGTTACATACCGTATGGTGGGACGAAAGTTCTAGTGGGTGTGGGAGTCAGAAAATCTGAAGTGGTGCAAATGTGAAGATACTGACCAAAGGAAAGGTCGGGGCCCCGAAAATGCACGTGGAGGGGCTTTTTGGCACCTCACGATGCAATGCTGCCGATCAGTAAGGTATTAACTGTGCCTAAGCGAAGAACATATATCACACCTGAGGCTAGGATGAGTTACAACCGGCGTAAATGATTTCTCGAAGCGACTGGGAACAACATAAGGCAAGAGAAGTAAGTAAACAATGGTCAAGCAAGGGCCACAAATTGCAGAAAAAGACCGATCTATTTAAGGAAGAAAAATCATGTTTTTGTCAAAGGGCGACAATTAACTAGACAATAGAGTGTTCTGTAGTGATGTTATCAATGATACAAGAGCTAACGTCCATTTAGCATCCAAGCTAACGCTGGATGCCGTGGTACGTGTGTTATTTCAGAGCATATCATCAGTTCGACTTTATTCCTCCAGGCCGGTCCTTTACAATATGATACTTTCTGAGTCAAGTGTATTATTTAGCACTAGAGGTTCATGCAGAACAACATATGTAACCAGAAGGTGATCTTCTGGTCCGACCTCGCGCCAGCACACTAATCAAGGGGCGCCTTGGGGGCTCCTGCCGATGTAAAAATTGCATGATTGAAACAAGGCCCGATAAGCCATTCGCCACGACTGAAATTAACAAATGAGTATCTAATGTGATTTGCCGAAGGCTATTACGTATATTGGTGTCTTTAAATTTGATACAAAATATCAACTGGCTGCTCATTACCGCCATGAATTGGCCTAATTCACGGTCCACTGGTGCCAGACCTTGTGAAAACACTTACAAGAAAATGTCCAAAAAATGACCTACGGGAATCAGGCAAATCTGTTGACGCTCTACGGTTTGCAGCAGATGCAATGTGCATTACAACAATGCCCCGTTTGTTTAAATCGGTACATTTTTACCGAAGATACAGCCTGCTAAACTTTGTCTCAATTTTTAGTGAACACCCTGTATGTTATCACATGATACCTTTTATTCACTGTTCGTAAAACTGGTGCAGTATCGTGATCTTCGCCCAAATGACTCGCTTCACGAATAGGACCCCCCAATTCCCAGTGCTCTGGAGCCGCCCCTGGTAAAGTTATGAACTTGAAATTTTCAGGGAATGTGATCAATTTAGTTTTAGGAAAAGTCAGAAAATTTCAGCATCGTAGCTTCAGCGGTTTCGGAGATATTCCCGAAAAACCTGAGGGGTGGATAAAAACAACCCCCCCCCTGCCACTAATAGGGTTAACGGTTTGAGCACTCACAAGATCGAGAAACGCCTCAAATCGAGAATATCTAATTTCAAAGCTGCAGCACTTGGATTCAGAGGGGCTAATGCATTAGAATGCCCCCTTTGAATACATTTAAAAGATTTAAAATCCCTACATTTGTGCTGACGTCATACATGAATGACGTCAGCGCAGATTTGGGGGTTTTATATCTTTTACTAAAATGTTTGGTAGCACGCGGTGTTATATGCTGCTTTGCGCACAACAAATGCCGCACTTTCAAATAAAGTCGCTAGGAACAGCGGATATCCCAAAAAGAAAGCAAAAGTAAACAAAAGTAAAAGTCTAATATCTTGAAAACCGGTGAATATTTTTCGATGAAATTTGGTAGATAATCGTTTTTGCTCTATCTGAGCCGAGCGACATCACTTTCATGCCAATTCATTAACTTTTTTGAATGTGGGATGGTCCCTTTAACTTCGCGTCACGCCGCAATGTTGTGCATCAGTCGCTTTGATCCGGAGATAAGATGCACTTAAACAGTGAAAACTGAAAGATGACTAACAATAGTTTTCAGAAATTAAGTTTCTTCGCTGAATTTACTTTGGTTCAATCTGAAATACCAGAGTTACCATATATTGCAACAGATTGGCTGACCATGTGACCACCTTCCATGCTGTCCGTGCTAGCAAACATACTACGTGATGGCAAAAATATGGAGTCGAAAAGGATTCTTAGAAAGTTGTATTTCCTCTAGCTTCTCATGACGCCTTTGAACCACCTATCGACTTGCAACTTTTAGTTGCAGGGCATTTTGAAAGAATGGTTTTTTGTCGCGTTGATATTTGGTTCAATTCATGGCAAACAATGCATCTAAGTGAGTAATCTATTACTTTGTTGAATGAAAGCATAACAAAACAAGTTATTTGGCAAAGTCATCATGACAAAGCTTGCACAATGTCACGGATACAAGCCACAAGGCGTTATCCGTTTGCAGCATCCCACGTGACATAAGGAGAAGCATTGCGCATAGGCACCTAAAGTCAACCACGAATACAGTTTTTGGTCTGTTTATGAGATTTGTTCTGTCACCAGACATGTAAGCCTCCCTAAGAACTGCTATTACTTATGTGGGCACGGACGCAAATCTTATAGCATAAAACAACAATAGCTGCAACCACCGATGTTTATCTTCATACGTGATGGTGTTATTTTGCAATTAGGTATGTAGGTAGTTAGTTCATTACAATAGAAACGGTCGCCAATGTAAAATTGCATTGATTTGATAAAAACTGACCAGTCAGTCATCACGTTCTAGATGCAAACAAAACCCTATTTTATTCATGCTGTCGAGTCCGACCGGTTGATAAACATGAGCGTTAGGTTACTAATGTGCGTCGCTGGTTATTTCTTTTAGCAGAGTACCAGCGATATTTCAAAAAATGCTGGGAGAATAGATGGAAAACCCAATGGATGGGAAAACCAATAACTCCTTCCAAGTAATGCGACAGTCATGTGCCATGTAATGTTGCCTTTATTTGCTCAGTTCGGAGCACGTCACGTCCACCTGTTGTTATGTTGTACTCTCTTACCGCACGGTGGCCTTGGCTTCTCCTTCTCTTTCGGATGGTTCGGTCCAACTCCAATCTGGTTCACTGAGGTGCGAAAAAAACACTACAGTCGTTTGACGTCAATGTGCCTCTATGCGCTGCGACAGAAAAATATACCTGTCACAGCATGAACAAGATTCGGGCGTCCTAGTGAACATGTTCTTGAAAATAAGGAAGAGACCAATAGACCGTGATTTCAATCGTGGTTATAGTTGAAATTATAGGACGTTATGGTGACCGCAGCTGCCAGATTTATTTGAGGCCTCAAAGAACTGTATCGCGAAGTTTCAGCTGGAGGCAGCAAGGATTAGCTGAGGCTCGCGTGCAGGGCACTAGACAAAACCTAAGACATTAGTTGATTGCTATAAAAGCCGTGAACACAGCAGCTTAAGTGTGTATTCGCAGGCTGCATTCTAACGCATCAAAAGTCAATACAGATGGTTGCAAAAATATTTAGTTTCAAAATATTTTGTCCGTAACAAAAGATATCAAATACAGTAGCAAAATACATACAACATTTTTTCAGCAACATCTATCAATATTAGCATAATGGCATCGAGCTGACCTTAAACTCACGAACGTCAAGGTCGTGGCCACCTACACGGCGTCCCATCTCTCTCCGTCCGATCATCCGTTCCGCCCACTGACCAAAACCATGTCTTCCGGCAGGTGTTCGCATCCACGACAACGTGGCCATCCCGGTGGTGTACCAGGCGGTGCCCATCAAGCTGGAGGGTCTGTCGCAGCACAGACTCGTGGTGCGCTCCAGCGACCCCGGGCCGGCCCGTGGCCTGCACAACAGTTGGGACGACGCTCCGTACAATCCGCCGTAGACAGGAACAGTTGCAGTACCCACCATTCGTCGCGCTGTGCTGTCCGTGCCTGTCAACTGTGGTCGACTCGAATACACATGATGTATTTTGTATTGATGGTCTTTTTATGTTTAGAGAGGCAGCAGTGGCAAGGTGTGAGTGGGGAAATAGCTCTGCGAGAGAGTTTGGTTGGCTGAGATAGGCGCTTTGGTCGACTTTCTTCTTGATTTATTGCGGTGTGTTTTTCTTCGTGTGCTGATTCATGTCCTGGTTTCATTCAAATAGGAAGCACGTCGAAGAACTGCATAGCGAGTCGATGAATTGCAATAATGATGTCGCACAAGGTTGTATCGTAAATGACGCCTTCCTAAGAGCATACTCTTGTCGCCTGCCAGCTGGGAAGCTCCTTGTTTCATCCGGAAATCCGCAGGCATAGCTATCTGCTGCAGGATATCTCTCGCATCAACTGCCGTTGCCGCACGTCACAATTCACACTCGATTCAAATACAGCAGGTATAGACACAATCGCATAGCGTACCCAAAAATGGAAATGCAAAGAGTGAGGAAGTGAGTTCATCCACACCTTGCATGAAATCGAAAAAGACTTCCATTATATGACCGTAAAATACAAAGCATGATCAGTTATGTCAATAAGATGAAAAATCACCCAAATATGTTCCATTGCTTAGATGGTAATCAATTGGCAAATAGAGTGGAGATGCATATTCTAAATTTCCCCAGATACAGGAGCTAAGAAGGACATTACGATCGGATTTGTGGCTGATACTCAATGCAAAATACGTTTGCAATGTTCATTGGTCTGTGCATGTGTCTCGGTTAATGTCCGTATATGTATTTCTCGGCAGCGAACTACATGTGATAGAAGCGACACCATTAACCCAATATCTTCATGTCGTCAACTGACAAATGACAGTCGATGATAGGCATATGCCTCTTGCGGTTTCCTAGTTGACCTCTTTATCAAACCAAATCAATACCGGAAATTTATGAATAGTACTTTATGTCATAGAAATAGATACCATAATCAACTGTCACGGTGTGAAAGGCGCGAGCGGTACGCTGCACCCATTGAACTATTCTCATTGAATAATGATGTAAATAATAAACCAATTAGTACAAATCAAATATATTCAAAAAATGAATGGCGGATCTTGTCATGCAAGAATCAAGTAAATCGGTCCACAATTGGTTTGTACTTAGTAGTGGCGGAACACCTTCAATTAAGGGGGGGGGGGGGCACTGCCGACTTTTGGTTCCATTAATCTTTCCATGCAACGCCCATAGGTCTTATGTTAAAATGCCAAAATCAAAGGGGGGCACGGTGCTCCGGTGCCCTCCCCGTTCTCCGCCAATGTTTGTACTAATTGGTTTATTATTTACATCATTATCCAATCTGTCATGGATACTCAACTATTCTCATTGAATTACATGATATTTTTAGGTAGCGCACAGCTGATGATATCGGGTCCTAAGTGTGGACTGTAGTATTGTTTGTCATTCAATACCGGTGACAGACGAAGTGAGGCGGTTCAGAAATTGGGATGGGCTTGACCATAGACTACTGATTTAAATGACCATTGACTCTATGGCTTGACGTATACATTGAGCTAGTTCTGGCGCAATGGTTGCTTCATACCTTTATACTAGTCGTAAGACGTCAAACACAAAATAGTGCGCTGTTTGCCACGGCGTGTTCCAAATAATGTGAAAAGGACATACAATTCAGCAGAGCTTATTTAATTAAAAGAATCGTCGCTCAGAGTCAGGCCCCCATATGTCCATAAATGATTCCACATGTCCCAGGTGTTCATTATTTCTTGGATTTAATGCTTGTTTAATTTATGTTTTGATGAAGAGGAAGTAAGAGAGAGAGAGAGAGAGAGAGAGAGAGAGAGAGAGAGAGAGAGAGAGAGAGAGAGAGAGGAATAGAAGGAGAAAGAGAAAGAAACCAGAGAATGAAGAGACAGGAAGAAGACGAAAAGAGGAAACGAAAAACTAGTGAGATTGATAATGAAAAGATAAATGCTAATGGGAAGGCAAAATGAAGAAAATCGCAACAAGCTTTACAATATGCATTCGCATATTATTAGCATTCGCATATTACTTATCCCTCTCATGTGTGCGGCGTTTTCCAGCTTTTAATGTGTAGGGGGGGGGGGGGTCGGTTGGACACCCCTTGCCGTTTGGCCCCTGATCGAGCTAGAGCTTCGCGGAAACAACGAGCGTGTTGCCCGTGACGAGAGGAAGCCGATGATACCCAATTTTAAGGTCCTAGGTCATTGGTTGACCTTCCAGGTCAGGTCAATGACCCAAAGTCGGGAAAATCGGGACCTGTTAGAAAGTCGTAAAGTGTGGCTGCTAAGGGGTTTTTCGGGGTACTGATCACGAATATCGTGTTAGTTTTGATCACAGATGATGTCTTGAAGCATTTAGACCAGGTCGGGTCAGGTCAGGTCAGGTCAACCAGTAGGCGTCGTGACGGGTATTCGTAGTACGTGTCAACCGCCTCTGACAGCTTCGTAACATGTTACGAAGTCACCAAAACTACTTCGTAAATGTTCAAATGGTTGCTAAATTCGAATTCAGCTCCAAAAACTAGCCTAGAAACATGTAAAACTCGAAAAAGTGACCCGAGGTCACCCGAGGTCACCAAAGGTCAATGACCTGACCTGACCTTCAGGTGACCTTGACACACAACACACGGGAGTAACATCAAATCACATGTTTGAACGTTTGAAACCACGAAAAGCTTGCAAACACGCGGCTAGTGCGAGCCGACATACGCGAAATCGCGATTCCGGCCAAACATGGTCTCGGAAAAGAGGTCACAGGTCAAAGGTCATTTAGGTCAGGGTCATGAAATTTTCAGGGTAGGTGTAAAATTGATCAATGCGAGGGTACTGAAAGTTTCGTCGCGATCGGCCGCTTTTTACGCGAGTTATTCGCGAAAAACCATGGGGGGGTCCATCCGACCCCCCCCCTACACATGCGAGGGTTATATTCACATATTTTCCATGAAATCATACAGCTCGCATACAAGCCAGTAGCTCCGGACCAGAAGGGACGCTAATTCATTCGGAATATAAAGTTGGTGCCGTTGTTGATGAATTATAAATATTATATAAGCACTGGACATTGGCGGGCCAAATAATACGATAGCAGCTCGGCTGAATAAGATGTATGGCAGACTCGGTCGATGCACCTGCCTAACAATGCAGTCGATAGTTTGCCATACCATGTGCACATTGTGCAACCTGTCTAAAAATATGATCAGCCAATGTCTGTCTACATTACATCTCAATGTGTTTATCATTCCGAGAGGTTTCCGTTAGCCATCCTTCGCCCCAGTGGGGGGGGGGCATATGCTACCACCCCGTGGCGTTTTTTTGCGTGTGAATAAAAAACCGCGGTGCGTAGCGCCGCGCCGCTTGGGGTAGCTTTTAGTACATCAATTTTGGACAATGTGTGAAAGTTTTGACCCCAGGTCATGTCAGGTCAGGTCACCAGGTCAGGTTAACTGACCAAGCCTAAAAAAGTTTGCAATCATGTCCAGCCTGCAGTGTTTGTCAGAAAGGGTTTAAACTTGGTGGATTGCATGATGTTATGGGCGCCTACAATTTGTATATCTCTGATTTTTTATATCCGTGGCCTAAGGTCAGGTCAGTGGCGTGACCTTTCCATTACAAGTCATGGGAGAAAAATGAAAAGGCCTCTAGATCCGTGTGTACGCATAGGAACAGTCCAAATATTTCAGAATCACAATGATTTGGACCACCCGTGACGACCAAGGTGCCATTTTTGCTGATAGTCTCTAGAAAGGTCATCCGAGGTCATTTGAGGCTACAAACAGATTTTTGCCAATAACTCGCGATTGGAAAGAGATAGAACGCTGCGGATGGTCTCATTGTGTTTGTCTTGCTGAGACGCATCGACTCATATGCAACATGACCTTTCCCGGTCAGGTCATGATCTTGACCTGAGGTCAAATTTTCAAGTTGACCTTTCAAGGTCAAAGTATAGTTCATTCGACGCGTCTCGGCGAGAGGAACACGATTCTGGCAATAGAAATGTCGTGGCTTTTTGTAGTCGAAAGTTATTGTCGAAAACACTTTTCGTAAAAACAGCTATTTTTGGAGTTTTTGCCCTCTGGAGGCTAAACCGTTGTTTTGATTATGACCTTATCGAAAGAAGAGTTCAAAAGCTATCGGATGCTCTTCCATACGCTTTTCTAGCTACCATAGTTCCTGAGATAACGGCATGTTTTCTGAAAAACATAATGACCATTGGCAAATTTTGACCTTTGATGACCTCTGGTGACCTCAAATTGCTCTAAGATGAAAAATGACTCAAGTACTTTCAAACGTACGCATTAAGAGCTATCGACTGCTTTTTACCACGTCTTTCTAGCCCTCTTAGTTTTGAGTTAGAGGTGGGTGGTAACATATGCCCCCCCCCCCACACACACACACTAGGGCGAAGTTGGCGGAGACCGCTACTGGGGCGCGGGTTAATATCCCAAAACTACTCGAGGTATGCCATTCAATCTGTACTGATAATTATCCATCTGTCCATTTGAAATAACCAGGGGATCCGATATAGCTGCTCCTCGGGTAAGGTTAGGGATTCACCTTCACCTAATTGTCCTATACGTGCTGTGCTACCATTTTCTAAGAAAATTGCAACTGTCGCTGATACCAGATCGAAGTTTCATCACCCACCTGTGACTGTTCACTTGGAGAAGATGTCAAGTGAGGCAATATTGGTGCGTTTCAATGTTCACGGTCACAATGTTATGACAGCGGGCTATACCAGCAGTCGTGAATTAAATAAGATTGGACGTCCTGCCCTAAACTGGTTTCTGATGATTTAAAGGATAAAGTAGAGAAGCATTACCAATGTTTCCGGAATACCTATTACAGCGATTATAGTCAGATAGCAAACCTGCCAGCTGTTCGGCTAAAATACTTTTACTACCGTAAACCGGGGTGAGTTGATATGGATTTTGAGGTTTTTCTAGATTTCTTTAAAAGCCACCTTCATTTACGGAATTCTTTTTGTGCCAGTTTCATGGCACATGCCTTGGTGAGGTCATCAGCAAAAATGAATAAAAAATGTATATATTAAGCCCATTTTTTAAAACGCCAAAGTTCATATCAACTCACCACCCCCCAGGGGGTGAGTTGATATGGTTTTGGATTTTTCAAAATTTCTCGGCTAAAGAAGCTCAGATGTGAGTTGATAAAATGCCAGTGTTTAAAAAAAGGATGAGAGAACACATCCTGAAAGAAACCATCAGAAAAATGGTAGTAGATTGGCAGCAGACCTCACATTCATGAAAACGCAATCATGTCCAACACAGCGCTATCAAAATGGCTTGATTTTAGCAGCATCATTTTTTTCGCTTTATGATACTTAGTTTTACTTAAAACATTCTGAACTTGGCTAGTCACGTGTCCTCAAGCCAACGGTATCAAAACTGGCAATATATTTTGGAATTACAAGTGTATTTTCTTGTAGTTAAAACACATTGTCAGTTGCGGGTCAAGGTTGATATGCCTCTGACAGAGATAATGGATTGAAATGAAAGAATACATATACTTCTGAGCTTTTGTTGACTGGTAGTCAACAAAATATTAATGAAGTGAAGTGAAGCGAATCTAATTAGGACTGTATTCTATAAGGTGAAATAAGCGACATAAAAGAGAATTCGGCATCAAAAGCCAAAATTAACCCTCGCACTTATAGGCGGGCGAACAGACCACCTCGGCTTTTCGCACATAACTCGCGCAAAAAGCGGCCGATCGCGACGAAACTTTCAGTACCTCTCGTCAGTTTATCAATTTTACACATGTTCTAAAGATTTCATGACCCTGACTCAAATCGGCGTTTAGCGCAGCTAGGAGCTTTTTCCAATCGTATACGAGCGAAAAATTTTGTGGTACCATGACTTCTCTGTTTGGCCCTCTAGGGGCAATGAACCAGCGCGCGGCCGCTGCGCAGCCAAGACGTCCGTCGCGGTCACGTGACTTAGGCTAGGGGACGCGCGCCCGCGATAACGTTGTGTCCCATTTCTGCCTGGTCTGTCTGGCGACACACGCGTTGCCGTCCGCCTCCCCGCCGCCGCCATGTCATGTTATTCGCTTGTCGCGTGTTATACCTCATCGGGCTGTCACCTCACCCAAAGACGCTGTTTTCGTGAGAATATAGCCCCGAATCACTTTCGCACCGTCTTTGCTAGCGCGTAGGAGCATTGGAAAATGGTTTTTGACTTGTGACCTGATTCTCGAGACCATGCTTGGCCGGAATCGCGATTTGGCGTAATCGGCTCACATTATCCGCGCATTTCCAGTCTTTTTGTGATTGTAACGTCCAAACATGTAAATGATGTTAGTCCCACGCAGCATTGTGGGTGTCAACTGTCAAGGTCACCTGAAGGTCAGGTCAGGTCATTGACCTTTGGTGACCTCGGTTCACTTTTTGGAGTTTTGCATGTTTCTAGGGTAGATTTTTTTCGGGTCGATTTCGAATTTAACATGCATTTGATCATTTACGAAGTAGTTTTAGTGCCTTCGTAACATGTTACGACACCGTCAGTGGTAGTTGACACTTGACACTCCCTACGGATAGCCGGCAGGACACCTACTGGTTGACCTGACCTGACCTGACCTGGCCTAAATGTACGAAGACATCTGTGATCAAAACTAACATGACATTCGTGATCAGCAACAGCCAAAAAATAATAAACTCGATTTACGAACTTTAAATAACCCCCTATTTTCCCGACTTCTGGGTAATTGACCCGACCTGGAAGGTTAACCAATGACCTAGGACCTTAAAGTTGGTTATCATCGGCTTCCTCGCGTCTCCGGCAACACGCTCATTTTTTCCGCGAAGCTCTAGCTCCACCAGGGGCCGAACGACGATGGGATTCCAACGGACCCCCCCCCCCCTATACGTTAAACGCTGGCAAAACACGAATACGGGCGGGGGCTAAAACACCAGTCAATTTCTTTATATTGTTTGTTCCATTTCATTTTGTCACTCATTCTCGGTTGGCAACTGCCAAGCAGGAAAACTAATCAGTTTCACGAGATCAGAATTCCCGCGCTGTTAGCCATACAAAAACGACAGTTCTGTCATTTTCGAAACTACGAATAATTATAACAATTTTTTTAATCTGTATGCATATAGGTGTTCTATAATGTTCCTTTGTAGCTTGTAGGGAGCCACCTTGAGACTTGACAGGAAGTCATGCTGTGCCTTTTGCATGTTAGGTATGTCCACAGAAAAAAAACTTTGGGGTCACTGATGTTAGTTGTCGGACCTTCGTCCCCGTCTTGAGTTGAGATGTTAGTTTCACAACGTTTCGGCCAGTTACTCTCCGGCCGTCGTCACTCGTCAGTTGTTCTTTGACCCTCAGAAGGACCTGGATGTTGGTGACGCCGTACGCGTCAAACAGTTCGAAAGCTCCTGTAGTCAGCGGGAATCGAACTCGGGTTTCCCCGGTGATGGTCCACGGTTCTAACCACTCCACTATCGAGGCAAATTAGACTATGGCCGGAGAAGTTAATGGCTGAAACGTTGTGAAACTAACATCTCAACTCAAGACGGGGACGAAAGTCCGACAACTAACATCAGTGATACTAGCAGGCCTCGTCTCAAGCATTCAGAAAAAAAACCAAAGCTTTTGGGGGTTGATGGAATGATGTGGGGAAAGAAAAGGAGAAGAGTTGGTCTAATTGACTTTGTCTTACCTGCAGACCCATATTTCATGCTAATTTGCATGCATACCAGCCTGGTATCAGCTTTTATCATGCATATCAACTCACCCCTTGATGGCATATCAACTCACCACCTGTCACTTTTCTTAAAATTATAAAAAAGCGTTGTTATAGGTGAAACCCAAAACTACCTGGGATCAACAGTAAATTGATGGTAGTTTCTTTCCCAGTGCATGTTGTTCCATGAATATCCACCGTCTTTGCTGTAGGGTGGGGACTTTTCCTTAGTTTCAAAATCAGAAGAAAAAAAGGACTTTGAAAAAAAGTAATGTGTTAAGAAGGCACTGCACCACATGCATGTCTTTCTCAGCTATATGCATCACTTATTGGTTGCTTCACTTCACAGAAAAATAAAACTGAAAATTGGTTTACAAATGGATGAGCAGCACACATTTTAACATTTTTCGAGCAATTTATATCAACTCACCACCCCATATCAACTCACCCCGGTTTACGGTACCTAGTCAATCTCTCATCTTGCAGGTAATGATTTCAATAGAGTGACGTTTGTTTAAAGGTGCTGTGATATTCAGCACACTCAAATTTTGGCTATACAATCTTCTTTTGTCAGTATATGTATACCTGCGTGTAATATGTATTTGGCGTTATCTATAAAACTATATACATTCACAGACAAATGTTAGACCACATAAACTAACATCAAAAGTTACCCTCGCCCATATTGGTGGTTTGCCAGCCGCAAACGCATAGGGAGGGAAGGGGTCCAACTGTCATTCGGCCCCTGATCGAGCTGGAGCTTCGCTGAAAAAAGAGCGTATTGACCATGACGAGAGGAAGCCGATGATACTCAATATTTAGGTCCTAGGCAATTTATTGACCTTAGGTCAAGTCCATAACCCTGAAGTCGGGAGAATCGGGACCTGTCAGAACTTCGTTAAGTCAGAAATAAGAAATGAAAATAAAAATAAAAGGAAAAAAATAGCCTAGAAACATGTAACTCGAAGAAGTGAACAGAGGTCATCAAAGGTCATTAACCTGAGCTGATATTCACGTGACCTTGACACCCACCAAAATGCATAGAACCAACATCATTTCTCATGTTTGAACGTTTAAAACCACAAAAGACAGCAAACGCTAGGATAATGTGAGCCGACATACGCCGAATCGAGATTCTTGCCAAACATGGTCTCAAGAAATATGTCACAGGTCAGAGGTCATTTGGGTCATGAAATTTTCAGGGTAAGTGTAAAATTGGTTAACTCGAGGCCCGAGGGTTCTGGAATTTTCGTTGCAATTGGCCACTTTTTGCGCGAGTTATTTGCGAAAACCGGGAGGATCCGCTTGACCCCATAAGTGCAGGGATTAACCCTCGCCCGTATAGTCGACTACAGAATGATGTTCCACTTTTCACAGGCAATTATTTGCCTGGAGTGGTAGGCTATGCCGCATCACACGAGCTGAGTTCACAAATTGTAGCTTTGTCCCAATGCTCAAAATCGGCACGTTTAATTGTGTGATAAACGGCACAACTTATCGCTCTGGTCAACCGATAGCTTCTGAGGAGTGGAACATCATTCTGTAGACGACTATACATACATGCCATTTTCCCATCCTAGAACGCACATGGGGGGGGGGGGCAATCACCCCCCCCATGTGCGTCATTTCGTTCCTGTTGGAGATAGAGCTTCGCGGTAAAGACCAAAAAGATTCTTTGGGAAGAGACAAAGCCAATGATACCCAGTTTTACCTTCTCAGGTCAGTCATTGACCTTCCAGGTCAGGTCAAACTAAAAAATGTCGCTGTTTTGGGTCACCGTTGGATATCAAGTGCGCTGCGTGCTTATCAAATACCGATGACGATGCCGTTTTCTGGTGCCAAGCCATCTAGAACCTCTTTGTCACACTACCCGACCAGGTTTTTGCTGCTGAGGTCATTTCAGGTCAAGTTAGGTCAAGGTCAATGATAATTGATATGTGTTTGTATGTCTGTGTGTCTGTGTGTATACCGATGTGTGCACCGATTGTTTATGTGTCCATATTACATGAAATCATGATCTGAGAAGCTTTAACCAAAATGCAGTCAAAAAGCTTCACGAAAAGTAAATTCAGCTTGCCTAAAACGCAATTATTTTAGATGACCTAGGTTGACCTTGACCCTGACCTTGACATCTGTACATCGTCGAACAACATGTTCCATTAGGTGGGAGGTAAGACTGGCAAAAAAGGCCGAGAGCAAGGTGTCAAAAGCTCACAAGGCCCATAGCCAACGTAAGATGTTGAGAATTGGTCATTTGGGTCATGACATGACCTGAAAAACAAGGTCATATCTGGGGCATTCCATGTCAACCGGGACAGCCAAAATCGGCCACCTCTGCGATTTTGTTCAAACTTGGTATACTTGTTGGCTATTGGGTGAAACCTCTGAGGGTCAAAGGATTTTGTCATATGCCCTCGGGCTACAGAGATACAAGCCGCTAAACTTCTGCTTTTTTAGCAGAATTGGACGTGTATTGCAATCTTGAAAGATCTATAGCTTCAACATTTTTTGAAGCTATTAATTTCAAACAAACTGAAACGTGTACATAAGGAGTTATGCTAGTTAAATTTGGCAATTTTAACATTTTTTGGTGATTTTGAATTTATCTTTTTTTGAATTAATTTCTTAAAATCTAATTTGTGAAAAATGGGTACCCTTCGATTTCGCTCAAATTTAGATATTGTCTTCCACTACACGTAAGGCATACGTGCTGAGAAAATTAGAGTGGGCCAACGATAACTTTGGATGATATAGCAACAAGTAGTGCAAGGTAGCACGGGCGATGGAAGGGGCTGATTTCGCCAACCCCACCTGTTTTTCGCCAGTAACTCACGCCATAATTATCATATTAACGCCAAACTTTCAGCATCTGTCCAGAATTGAATTGAAAATCCTCCCGTGCAAGCAATAGGTAAATCGGTCCACAACTTTTCTAGTAATAACGGTGTAAAGTCAAACATCTTGCCGGAGCGGCGCGGCGGCCGGCGCCGGCCGTTGCCGCCTGAATGGTAGACTGTGCCGGCGCGGGACGGTTCCATCTTTGCACTGCGCTTCTTACCGCTGATTATGATCGATTCTTGTCAAATTTTGTGTGAAGGCTTAAAAATGTACAGGCAATCTAATGTTCAAATAAATACGAAAATCAACTGGTAAAAATTGAATTATTAGGGTGCAAACACAATCTGTGACTGAAACGTTTCCCGCGTCGGCCGATCCCCGTCTTTGCCGGCGACATCTTCTTACTCTTAGCAGGCCACTAACTGCCAAATTTATGATTAGATTAACTAGAGATTCTCATAACACTACAAATGTCGTATAAAGGAAGAAATAGGAAAATCGGCCGGTAACTCTTAGAGCTATGGGCGTATAAACGCAAAATAGTCACTATAGCAAATTTCATCACGATTAACCTCATTTGATCTTGAAGATATTGATCTAGGGCCATGAAATTGGCACACGATAAAGTTCCCCACCGCCCCACCTACAATTCAAATTCCGTTTTTTTGATTTTTTTTCTTGGCTAAACCGGGCCTTTCTCCCGTAGCGCTGGGAGTGTCAGGCGTATTTCCTTTTTGCAACCAAAGAGAGGCGCTGCCCGGAGAATGCCCAATTGCATTCTCCGGGCATTTGGGTAGCATTTGGCCAGTCGGCAACTGCCGTGAGGTTTGTACATATTTACGCGTGTTAGATTAGGTCAGGTCACGTCAGGTCAGGCTAGGTTTGCTTTGGTTTTGAGTAGAAAGAAGCATCTCCGGGTAGCGCCTCTTTTTCGTTGCTAAAACGAAACACGCGAGTGCCAGACATTACGAAGTCCAAAAGACAGTTACGTAGACGTCGGCCCATTCTGGATTTTTTATATGATGTAGCTAATGTATTGGAGAATAAAATATGTAAAAATCAGCAAAATCGAAGGGTACCCATTTTTCAAAAAATCAAAATTTATTTTTTGAATTTTAATTGAGTTCATTAATTAGCATATTACGTCAATACTGTCATCCTCAAATTAAAGCCTGATGTATTTCCTCCATTTCACACTTTGTCTCATGGTGATATGTCTAAAACTTCAATGGTTATGACGCTTTAAAGATGATAATGTGCCTTGCCTAAGTCAATGTTTGATGACGTGTATCTCTGAAACGTGACGTCATATCTTTACAAAAACATGTCTCCTTTCTTTTCACATATAGATGAGTAGTTTCACAAAGTTTCGTAAAAATCGGAGGAGGTGAGGTTCAAAATGGTCATTTTTTGTCTCACTTGACGTGGAATGCCCCATCTCCGAAACCCAAAACCACAGAAACTTGAAATCTTGAGTGGACATTTAGAAAGGATAGAGGAGCAGCTATCAGGCTTCTATCTCTAAAAATGTTGAGTGCAGAGCAGAAAAACTACCTGGGGGGGGGGGTGGCAACCACCCTCCAATGGGTGACCCCTTATGCGCGTGCCACGTGCAAAACGAAGAGTTGTCAGTTTTGTAATTGTTGCAATATCTTGGTAACTACTGGGCCGATTGCGCTGAAAGATGTCATGTAGGTAGGCACCCACTAGGCAATGCATATCCATGTGCCAGAGTTGGGGTGCTGCTGCACGTGCGCACGTGCAGGGTGTCGCTTCCAGATCTCGAGAACGGCTGGGCCGATTGCGCTCAAATTTGGCACCTCGCTAGAGACCGGTTAGTAGGGTGCCGTGCACAAGTCAGTTGGAGGTACCCCCTCGAAATTTCGCACGTGCAAGGCTCATCCTCTCGCTCGCTCCGTTAGTCGCCCCAAAAGGCGTTATACTGGTTTTATTTCTTACACACTATTAGTTGTTATAAATTCTTTAATTCTTTAATTCTATAAGCTCAAAACGGGTGATCTTAAGTTCCGGCCGGGAAAAGATCAAGTGATCTTTTCCTGGACGGGGAATGATCAACTGTTCTTGCCACGAACGGTTCATTACGATGTATCCTCGTGTCTTTGGTCAATGGATCTTTCGATTCGGTGTGTAAGAAATCCTGATCTTCCACTTGGAGCCATGGAGAATCCTCTATGAGAAGATATGCGTAGATTTCCCCCATGGCTTCCGTTGCCGGGTTCGATGCGCTCCCTTCATGGTCAGATTTGGCGTGTTCCGCATGGGTCTACGACTTGTCAAAGACCGGCATTCCACCGTCGCCGGTCGCCAATGCGACGCGACGGTCCCATGGTGACTTCCTGGTCCGAGGCCGGCACCCCTTTTCTCGGCCAAGGCCACCCCAATTGCAGCGTCCTGGCGCGTCCGATGAGATCAAAGTGCCGGGAGGGCCACCGAACGGCCGCTCGGACGGCCACTTCCCTCCGCGTGACGTCAGCGACTGCCTTCGGTCCCGCGGGGGGTGGGCCGACCCGAATCACCTCCCCCCCCCTCCTCTCCCACTGTGTCGGGGTCGCACTGCAGTCCCGTACCCTCCGGCGAGGGACACTACTGGTCGGTGTACTCCACCCCAGGGGATGGGGCGCACCAGACCAACCAGCTCTGCCGACTGCGTGCCAGCATTTTTGGCGGCCGCCGGTGCCGGCGTGTGACGTCACTGCAGAGTATAATGACGTCACCGTGCCAGGCGGTATAAAGCCGGTCGACTGTGGGGCGGCGTGCACAGACCAGGTGAGCACCAGTCGCATATCCCGGCAGCACACACTCGTCCCGTCTGAACAGTCATGATGTGCAGCGCAGTCCTCGGCCTGACAGTGCTGGTGGCAGCGGCGGCGGCGGCGCCCAACAACGCCTACTGGAACTGGAACCCGTCCTATAGCGGTAAGTCGATACTGCCGGCATATGCCTCAGGGCGTGGGCGTGCGGGCTGTGGGGTGGTATGCGTTTTCATCACACACTTTGTGGTGTAATCCATGCAAGATTTAGCTCAAGTTTAACTCAAAGATTTTTTTGTACCTCTGTGCTATTTGATATTCATCTGCATTATATCTTCGCATTATTTAAATGACATCCAACAGCTATCCAAAGAGATTTCATTTTCATGCATTGATAGGCACTAATGACTTCGAAGTTTCGAAAGCTATGCGTTTATTGTTCCGTAGCCTCAAAAAGGTCAAGTTGGCCTTTTATACGACCCAGGATGGGAAATCGGGAAAATAATTCAGATATGTCATCATGAAAACCGTTATTCCATTTTGGACAATGCGCAATAACAATATTTTTCATATCAATGTTATGCAAATTTAATGATGCAATATGCAAGCATGTCACATAGCACGCCAATCCGTAAACTTCCCGGAAAATTCTCGTCCCATTCTCTTTCCTCGTAGCGTTGTCAGCGTGGCCACGGACCTTTTTGATATGTTCTGGCGTTACCTTTTTTCCATTGAAAAAACGTACAAAATTGAAGTTTACTTGAACCCAAATAAAACTGGCGCAATGTGTACCGCCACCTTCAGCTTCAAAACGTTCCTTGTTTCAAGCTCTATCAATATCAGTCGGCTAATCGTGCATTTATTAAAAACTGAGGTGGTACCTGGGGGGTAGAAGCACCCAAAGTCGGGTCTCTTTAACATTGGGTTGGTGGTGAAATTCTATGATTTGGGACTTTGCTGGCTTCCTCGTCTTACATTATATCAGTGGGTACGCCACCTTCAAGCTATACTGATAGAGCTATCAATTCTAAAACTACTGGCGCTTGTTTCGGCATCATTCGACAAATACCCAACTGGTACCTTGGGGGTAAAAAAACTTCCGACTGGAAAATGTAGAGGAAGGTCATGGGTTCAAATCTCATCGCCGACAGAGTTTTTGCGTGTTCGGGTATTAACCCGCGCCCTGCTGGGGGGGGGTGTTTGAACACCCCCCCCCCTTGTGGTTTGTCGCGAATATCTCAAAAACGGCGGCGCGGAGCGCCGCCGTTTTTGGTACACCTTATCATACATCAATTCTACACATGTTGTGAAAATTTCAGACCAAGGTCATTCAAGGTCAGGTAACCAGGTCACTTGAAGTGACCTCACCTCATAAAAAGTTTCAATGTCTGTCATAGCTACACCGAGTGACCAATCGCTTTGAAACTTTCAGCGATTGCTAAGAGCAATAGCATGTACAAAATGTATATCTCAGAATTTTGATATCAATGACCTAAGGTCAGGTCAATTTTGCGACCTCCCCATTATAAGTCAATGGGAGAAAATTGAAATGCGCCTCTTTTGGACAAAAGACATTATAAACACTCCCAAACACCGAATTACAAGTGGTTTAGACACACTGAACATGAAAATGGTGTCCGTGACCCTTGTTTATGCCCTGAGGTCATCTTAGGTCACGAATGGTATCTAACCGTTTTTCGCAAATAACTTTTGATAGAGGCATGCTAGAGCGATGAAAACGCCTTAGATGTGTTCAGCTCGACGATACGGATCGACTGATATGCAACATGACCCTTTCCGGTCAGGTCATGACCTTGACCTGAGGTCAAATTTTCAAGTTGACCTTTCAAGGTCAACTTATAGTTCATTCGATGCGTCTTGACGAGAGGAACACAATGCCGGTAAAAGTAAGCTCGTACAAGGCTTGAGTCAAAGGTTATTGCAGAAAAACTGTTTCCGAAAAAAACAGCTATTTTTGCAGTTTTTGCCCCCTGCAGGCAAAACCGTTGACGTTAGGTCAAATCTGAGAGAATTACTCAGAAAGGGCTTTAATAGGGCTATCGAATGCGTTTTTCCGCGGCGCTGTAGCTCTATTGGTTCTCGAGTTATGCGTTGGCTTCTTGGAAATTTTCGACATTCGACCTGGAAATCGGCGAAATTTTGCCTTCAATGACCTCTGGTGACCTGACCTTTGACCTGACCAAAAAATTGACCGAAGTGATTTCGTCATTATTTTTGACGCTCTTTCGAACGCCGCCTTCCGCGTATCGCTACGTGGCCCAGGAGCCGAGTTACAAGGGCGGGTGTTCAAACACCCCCCCAGCAGGGCGTGGAAATCCAGGACCCCCAGCCGGACGCGGGTTAATATGACCGAACGCGTTTACCACTAACCACCGATATCTTAAGAGCCAATGATCCCTACCAAGTCCCGCGAGGTGACATTCGATAGGACTCTCCAAGACCTTTCCAAGGCGTACTTAATTTCAAGATCAAGGTCAGGCTTTATGCCGCTTCTGTATGGTGTAGCCCACGGCCAGCAATATCGGCGGCCTCTGCTCGAAATTCAGCCGAAGAGAGCGTTTTGAACTAGTGTACATAGATACTCGATCAGCAGAAGTGCGATAATAAGTACGTGTCCGGGGTCAAAGTTAGAGTCTTCAAAGAAGCAATGGCGCCCATAGTGCTGAAGGTGTCACAACAGTGGAAGAAAATCCTCAGAAAATAAGACATTTGTGATGAATATTGGAAATATTGAAAGACAATATTGTAAAAAATGTTTTTAGGACTCTGTTGATTGTATTTCAACTCGATTGGTACCACTTCATTCGCCATGACGTCTTTTATTTTCATGGCCATCACTACATCCCCCAATTACGGAACGGCTGTGCGTGCGGCCCGGGTGTTCCGTTATTACGGAAGGCGCCCAGCTGGTGGCCGCGCTGACAACGCTACGTCATGACATTATTTCTATCTTGCTTGCGATACCTTCGATAGCATCACCGCTCCATTGTGCGTTACCGCCACATAGGCAGCCTCACCCTGCAGTACTCGATCCCTCTGGGGACCGTCATTCCATTGCAGTTACGTGTGGCGTGACATGCCGCCAATCTCAGCCCACTGACACCGTTATATCCGGGGCATGCAGGCGGGAGGCTCTCCCCGTCAGCCACCGAACGTGGATGATAAACGGGCCTTTACGTCCGAACAGGGGCACCAGTGGAACAACTGTGGCTTACATACTTGCCGTCAAAACTGGGAACCGACTCTCAAATGCAGCTCTATATGTGACATAAGCGTTACCAAAGAATGGACCAGTCTAATGCTTTTCCGCTAAGAGTGCTATTGACTGGCCTTTTTGCCTTCTCATCTAGAGCCTGTGTCCTTTTGTTTGTTTTATTGGGTTAGGCCCTTTCGGTCCAATTAGACCATAGCCTGTGTCCAACGTCCCCGACCCTTATACCCAATGCCCATCCCAGCCGTAGCTCGCATTCACCCCATCATATCGGTCTGCTACTGCCCCGCAATGTGGCACCTCTGCACCCTGTTGTTTCCCGTTCCCGAACAGTTAAGACACTGCGCCGATTTCCCGGCGGTTCCCGTCACAATTTCACGGCCAAGGTCGAGGGCGCCGTACTGCGCCGGTCGCCGCCGCCCCAATATCAGCTGGCGGGCCAGGGACAGAACTGAACTGGGTCGGACTAATCACGAACCAGCAGTAATTACTGTGCTACGCGGTAGCAGTAGCTCACTGCAGCCAATCAGGTGACACTCAGAAGCGCTGCGAGGCTACATTACTATATCACAGCAGTCGCCAGTCAGGCACGGAATAAGAGGTCAGTATTTTGAAGCCATTAGCAATGGGTAGCATGGCAATTCATATTTCATGGTAATTAATGTTAGCTGAATTAGATGCAACCATCAGCGGCAAAACGATATGACGAGACATGCTACTGCGAAGCAAAAAGTTCTTTTGCATTTCTATCCACTATCAAAATTCGTGAGCATAACAGGGCGTATCACACTCATCCAAACTTAAATGGATGCGCAGCTATTTTAGGCAATTAATCACTGTTCTTCAATCTCAATCCACTATTTAGTGGCTTCCCTTGATTTGATAAATTCACCTAACACGGTGCTACAAGAAACAACCGGTGACTTTCAAGGCACTTATCACCGTTTCACTTTATTATTGCAAACAGTCATAATCTTTATATTATTGGTAATAAATGTAAACGTGTTAACATTGTGAGAACACGAAAATATCGCTTTTCGTGAATGCAGCATACCTACTTGTGACATATACCTATACGGCCCACATTCCTGTTGCCTCTGGGCTCTGGCCCTTACGTGACCTACTCAAAATAAGCATCACTACGTCATCCACCGACCATCCAGCCGTATTTGTGATGCGGTGGTGTGCAGCGGAGCGCACCAGGAGCCCGCTGAGCTACCCACACAGGCCGTGGTGGGTGCCAGGCTGTGAGCCAGCGGTACCACCCGGAAAAGACGAGGTCATTGGAGAGGATTTCCATGTCCTGAACTGACGGCAGATCTGCGCGGCGTCTGCCACAGCACGCTAAGAGTTTATGACTTCCATGTCATTGGCCGCTAAACATGTGCATGAACAGAAATACGACATACCGTGATTCATAATGGAGGGATTTACAAGTGTTTATTGGCATGTATCATGCTGCAATAAGACGTATGAGGTATGTACTATTTATGCAGTAACTCACTACAGCGTTTAATGAATCCAAAAAATAACATGTTTCTAAATAGTCCGCCATTCCCAAAACCGCTAAAGGCTGGAACACAGTTCTCACATGTGGAAATCGCGTCTCACTCCGCCAATTAAAATACATGGCATATTTTTTTCGCTCGAGACTTGCAGGGACGAGCTAGCTACGGGTTGTAGGGGAGGTGCCACGGCTCAATGCAATTATCAGAGCACTCGGTAGCTTTAGAATCTTTGAAGGCTCCATCTGAAAGGTTCTGTTCAAAGGTCCCTGTCGACAGCCATCCACCGCGCGTTGCCCCCTAAACAGCCCCAATTGGTTGCTGCATCTTCTATGCATCTCACCCACCCGGCAACAGTTGCAGTTCGGAGCGGTACCCACTACCCAGTGACCCAGTGCCCCGTGGAGCTGATGCAGCGGGACAGTCATTACCCAATCGTCCACTGAAGTGGGCCCGGCCCCTGTTGAGCTCCTCTCACTAGGCAGGACAGACCATTGCTCTGATGGATGACAACTAGGCAAATAATGGGGCCTGCCCGGCTGGGACCACATCGCATCGCTGTTTTGCCTTGGGTCATGCGCTGGTCTTCTGGCTGGCAACAAGTGAGCGGTCGTGTGTTTCTCTCCAATCAGGGGGCACGTTTGGGGTGCGCGGCGTCCAGAGCGAGCACACCCGGTCATTATTTCTGCAAATGATTGTACTTCACTGCGGACGAGCCCCCCACAATGTGCCGCCATGAGCCATCACCAGGACACAGCCGCCGGTGGCACAAACTACTATCGTAACGATTTGCATCGACTTACTGACCCTGTTCTGGTTCTGCAAAACCGTTGCAAATTGCTAGCAACGTTCTCGAACATCTTTCAACACAGTCATTATCCTATCTCGGACACCACCATTCGTGGCTATCGCTTACCGCGTGTGTTGCGCGGTGGGGTTTGCCGCAGCAGATGCGACCTTGTGCAGGTCATGTCGGACTCGACAGCCCCTGCGTTCGTGGCGCTATTCGTGTGCCAATGTTCCCAAGGAACCTGTCACTAGAACGTGACTGTAATGAGGCATTGATATCGACGGAAGGGACTGTTACCGCGGGGTGAAGGGACGGACTTTCAACGTGGAGTAAGCAGTAAGCAGGCACTAAGCAGACGGACCATAAAACCATCGAGGGTAAAGAGACCGGCTGCCAAAATCAAGGACAAGGGCGGGCACAGAGTGTCACAACGATGGGGGGGGGGCGTGGAAAGGACCTCATTGGTGGGACTGGGAGGACATCGCCAAAAGGATCAGACGATAGTGCCACGGCGTGTCACTTGGCACATTACCGAGGCTGCTGGCACAGAGTGATCCTCATGACGTAATGCGGGCCTCCGCGGCTTTTCCAGCTGTGAGTGTGGACCATCAGAGTTGACATCTGCCCGGGGCTTCCCAGGTTTGTAGGTCGGTTCAGCTCGGTCTGAACACAGAGCCTCGTGACGTAGGGATGAGATCACACCGGAGTTCATTTGGGGCTCACAGAGGATTGGAAATGAATGATGGCAATGAAAAGTGCGCGGCTGTTCCTAGCTCTTCACACGTTTGTCTTGCAATCCCTGAGCACGTAATCATTATACATTCAACTAAGATCTTTTGGCCAGTATCTTAATAAAGAATCTCATTTCTTCTCACTTATGTGGACGTGGCCGAAAGTTATTCAGTCGATACCAAAATAGCTTCCATAGGAAAAGAACGGAACATTGCATCGTGTCGTTTACTGCTAACTGAAACGTAATTCATTCCGCACATAGTTGTGGGTTCGTGACGTGGCTTCAACAATCCTGAAGCGCTGCACCAGTCCCGGTATTCACTAATCCGCAGCAAAGTTCGCTGAACGACCAGCCAATACGGTCGGGGCAGTGGTGCAGCTGGTGCCCCGGCTGATGGGATCAGTCACCTGTCCGCTCACGTGACAGATGGGTCCGTTTTCTCCTCAGTCACCTGACCAGTCACGTGGCTGGTCACGTGACTTTTGTCGACATGACTGCAGCCGAAACGAACAGCGACCGAATTTCACATTCATAAATGCTAAAAAAAGGTTGGAATTCACCACCCTGCTGCTTTCATCCACAATCATCTGTAGTCACTAGTCAGTCCACACATGAGTTGGGCTATAAGAATGATAGCACATGCATACAGAATAGTAGGCTGCTTAGTGCTCATTCTGACATCCTATCTAACAGTTCGTGTATTTCTGTGTTCCAGCGCAATTCGGCCGGTTGCCTCAGACATTCGGCAACGCGCCCCAGCACGGCACGTTCGGATCTCGTCAGGATGTCGGTGTCTGCAGTCTGCCCATCAAGAAAGGTCCCTGCAAGGCGGCTTTCGACCGGTTCGGTTTCGTGAACGGCGTCTGCCGTCCTTTCCTCTACGGCGGTTGCCAGGGTAACGGCAACAACTTCGTAACGCCTCAGGAGTGTCAGCGCGCCTGCGGCAGGGGCAGAGTCGGCAGGGGCAACTTCTGAGCTCCTGGTACGAAACCAGACTACATGAGAGAGAGAGAGAGAGAGAGAGAGAGAGAGAGAGAGAGAGAGAGAGAGAGAGAGAGAGAGAGAGAGAGAGAGAGAGAGAGGCGGATACACCGCGGGTCTCAGCCGGCCCAACTCACGCGCTATGGATGAATGCTGTGTTTACTTATCAAAGAGAAAAGTTGACTGAACGGGTTCGGTTTGGAGTTGTGGCCCTATGTGCGTGTCAAGCAGACAAGTCTGAGCTGTGAATGTATCATAATAGTGGATCTAAAATGCTGATGGTGACTCACACCCCATGACGTATTCCACCAGCGGTATTTAAGTCTGATTCTGACTATGTGCGTCGTAGGGGAAAGTGGGGTAAGACGGTCAAGGTAGGTAAGACGGGCACCCCCTCTGCAGACCAAACCAATAGCGCTACGAGCGAGAAAAATTAGGACCAGAATAGCCTTTCCCACTACACACCGCCATTGAAGTCTGGTGAATTTGTGTTCGGTCAATAATCTTTTATTTTGATTTCTTTAAAACACTCATTTCATTGAAAACATTCATAATGTATTGTGCAAGCTTTTGTGTGCAGCACTATAGAGTTAAAAACTGGCAATCACTTGTGGCACACTCATATGCCTCCAGTGTTCATTCACCGCGGATTTGCTTTGTCTGCATCAAATTGTCCACAGAGAAAAATCGTGCTGAACTTCTGACATTGAGTTTGGGGTAAGACGGGCAACTATGAATCCGATGGGTCTGTAATGGTAAAAATATTTTTGTTGCTGTAGGAAAAAAGAAGCATTTCTGATAAGAATATGTTCGATTCCGATACTCACAGACATGTTAGCAATATTCCTTCGGCACAGTTTATTCTCGAATAATGAATGTGAAAAACGGCTCTACATGGCTTCTGAACTAGGGCCTATATACGAGTATACGCCTTCTGCACGAATCTCGTATACTGCCATTTCCGAAGCACTTGAGACCAACGAGCGACTGTATCAATGCGGCTAATCTCGGGCATTTGCTGCGAGCTGTGCTGGTCGGTGAAAGAAGCTGGCCGTCTTGCCCTACCCATGTGACCGTCTTACCCCATGGAGTGGGGTAAGATGGGTTTTTGCAAGGTTTTGCAAAAATAGCTGCAGTTTATTTGTTGAGTCAGGTCTAAGTCTCATCTTCTGGCAAATGGAAGTAAAATGTCTGTAAAAGGTTTTCACTCAGTTTCCCGTTTCTATGATGTTTCTAACCGGCCGAAAAATGGCTCCAAAGTTAAGGTGCCCGTCTTACCCCACTTTCCCCTATGTGTGCGCGTTTATATTCATGTCAGTGTGACTTGTGAGTGTTTTTTATATTTAGTTTCATGCATTGCCTTGAAATAGATGTTATACATCATTGCAGTGTTCGCCACGGGCCGCAAAATCCTAGTCCAGCCCAGCCCAGGCCCATGGGTACACAGCCCGGCCCAGCCCGAGCCCATTCATGGTAAAAGTGTCAAAGCCCAGCCCGGCCCAACCCGTCAAAAATGAATGGGTTAAAAATCATTGACACCGCACAGGTACCCAAAGGTAGCAAAGAAACAATATTTTGCGAGCCGCATACACAATGCACATTGCGTGCGTGCTTTATTGACTCGTTTTTGAGTCTTGCACAGTAATAAGCTATGTAGTTATAGTTTTTGTCTCAGTTGTGAGCCCCTGACTCCACTTAACAGTTCATGGCCCAGCCCATCCACAGCCCATCGATCCTTCATATTTGAGGGCCCAGCCCAGCCCGTAGCTCAGCCCAGCCCATGGTCCATTGGGCTGGCCCGGCCCATGGCGAACACTGCATCATTGCACAGAGCAAATGCCTGATTCATGTGTCATGGTAGTCATCCCTTATTCATAAATGACGCGCTTTCCATCTTGCAATGTGATGTATGTACAAGTATATCATTTTGTTATGGGAATAAAGCTCACTATTGAGTTGCGTGTTAACCGGGGTGGAATTACTGTCAATAAATATGCAGTGATTATAACTGAGCGTTATCAATCCCAGCTCAAAAAGAGCATACAGGCACACCGATACGCTACTACTGGTCTGTTACGGTCGCGGGAAACGCTCGGCACAGAAAACGAGGGAACCATGACACATAGGAGAACGGTGGTGCCAGAGGACGGGGGCTATTGAACTATGCATAGGTGCGCATGTTTCGTAATGTTACGGAGGGTTTTCTGCATATTATAGGCATGCAATATGCATGTGGTCTCCTTAAAAGTTGAATAAATTGAAGGCTAGTATGCGCATAAAATGTGATCTTAGACTTCGCCTCAAGATGAAGCTAGGATGTTGCCCTGTCTTTTGGTCTACATATATATGCAGGCACACCGTGTTAAGAGTAAAACAGCTGCTGATGCTTTTCTTTAGGCTTCCTATTGTAGAGGGCTAACCGCTCTAGGAACTGACGGGATGTTATTCTACCAGCTGTTCCCGACTCCAAACAATATTCAGCCTTGAACGAATTAGCTGAAGCCAAGTGAGCCTGGGCCATCGAAACCGGTACTTCCCCGACTCCATAATCAGCCCCAGCCTTTAACACACAGACAACCCTGGCTTCCTATAACTGGGATCCGTTCAATATGTATAGCAGCCGTGTGCTGAGCTGAAATGTCAGGGTCTGTTGCTGGTTCGCTGAAGCGCCAGCCATCGCAAGGCTCTGACTCTGAGTCGGTGACCAAAGTGAGTTGGTAATTTTGATGTCCTGTATCCACACACGGGGAAATATCGAGCAATGTCAAGCTAAGTATACTCGTCAATAGCTCAAACGCTGCAAATGTCGGCTCTACTAAGTAAAATGTTGTTGCTATATTTTCGTGACAAATAAGCAAGACGTCCTTGACACAATGCAAAAATAAGTAAATGTATCACGAGTGAGCTCGTTTTTATCCAACACTTATAGGATAGCTCACAAACATAGGCAGTCATATTAACCCACACAATTTTTACCCGTAATAGGATAATGTAAAAGCATTACAGAAGTTCAGATATCAGTAACCTGCACTTCCTTATTCTGCCCAGTACCCATCCCTTTTCTTCAATACTCAATCATCCAGGGCGTGGTTGCATGAGAAACAAACTCAAAACTCATGAGCGTCACCAAGTCAAATGGAATGTGAACAAAATGCGGATGTATTTTGGGATTAAGCGTAATTGCTGACACGCTAGTGGTGAATAACGTTAAAACAGCGCTCATTCACCGCTAAACCGCAGCTGGGCAATTCCAACTATTATGAACGCTGTAGAGAGGTCACTAAGTGCTGACTGGCAGTGAACCAAAGCGCTGACGCAGCGCGAAAATCCAAAATATTGGCGCAGTGGAAACAGATAGACTGGCAAAATACTCTAACTCGTCCCAACGGCCAACCAATGCACAATGCATGGAAACGAACGGTTGAAGTGCGCCGAAGATGGCCGTCTGGCTGAACAGACGTCAAGGAGCACATGTGCGACTCGAACGTATTATCGCAGGGTGCGCGGTCCAAATCATTCAAAAGTAAGGATAGGAGAGTTAGATCCACGAATCATTTTTTCCTTATATAGCTCCAGTATTTCAAACGACGGATTAGCGGAACAAACGATTAAGCCAGGACGGACGAACCAGAGTCTATTGCGTGCAGGCTCCCAGCTCTGCTATCCTGACGGGAAATTCCGGATTGTCGGGAGAGTTTCGAGTCGAAGTTTATCGTGCCAACATAGTCATATAATGCTCGTCTGACTCACCGACCAAAGCTGACTGCAGCTGCTCTCAGCGAGCACTGACAATGCCGTCAGGGCTGTCGGGAGTCACTTATATCGAACCCAGGACTTCCTCCGGCGACTTTGGGCTCTATGCTGTTACCGCCCTGCGACTCTCGCGCCAAGTATGGTGCTCCCAGCAGTACTACGATAAGCGGGTGGACATTTTCATACTCAGCGCAGGCTCGTCAGCATTTGATTATTTACAGCATTGCGAGCCAACATCCGAAATATAGCGTGATGTCGCTCAAAAGTGCATCCTTTCTAATCCTCTTTAGAGAATGGGCTTATTACAATGTTCAAAAATTGTATTCATGCATGTGAGGCCACTGAAACGTGGAAAAGTTCGTTCCAGTACTTTTATGGACTTCTGAGACCGGCACCATTCACCACCAAATCATACTCATTTCAGCTCACCACTTGACATCTCACATCAAGGCACATTGGTGTCACATTACTTCGCGTAAGACACTTAAGTCTTCAGTTTCTACAAAGAAGTGCACCACGCTCTCATATTGATCGAGAAGGCACGGCTCTTTTTCACCACCGGAATGCCAGCGGCTAGGACAATAGTTCCAAACCACAGCGCTGCCCTACGAGACTGCACGCTCGGGCTATGTTCGTCACGCTTCCTCTCACATTTCACTGTACTCGCCGGCCACAAAGTCCAGTTTCCCCGTGAGGAAGTTGCCGGCGTCGGCTGGGTCGTTGCTCAGGTAGTACTGCTCGGCCAGCTGGCAGAAGAAGTCGAACGACAGACTCTCCCCGCTTCCCTGAGGGGAGGGGATGGGACGGGTGTCAGACTCTCCCTGCTCTCTCTGCTTCCTAATACTCTCTTTCTTGTCCTCTTTTACCCTTCTGATGACATGGTCTCATAACTTCCATGAGGGGAGTGGGATGGGGGCGGATGTCAGATTCTCTCTTTCCCCCTCTCTCTCTCTTTCTCTCTCTCTCTCTCTCTCTCTCTCTCTCTCTCTCTCTCTCTCTCTCTCTCTCTCTCTCTCTCTCTCTCTCTCTCTCTTGTCTTCCCTACTCTTCTGTTCTCCCCTCCCTCCCTGTCTTTTCTTCCTGCCCTTCTTTTCCCTTTATCATATCCACCTGTCTTTCCTTCCAGCAGGACCCCTCACACTCGAGCTCAGTATAGCCAGCAGCACGAGGTTATTGGTCAGAGAATCAGATTAGCTCTGCCCATGCACGGTCTGACCCTGAACGCTGCCCGGTTCCTGCCCGAGCGAACATAAGCCGGCTGCGGTGCGCTTCAGAGCACGCTGATAGCCGGATTGCAACAGGTGCACTGTGCGGTCTCGTGAACGGATTCGTGGACCGGTAAAGACGGCATTCTCTTGTCAAAAACACTCTGGTTTTTAATAACAAGATCTCGGGTTCACCGTCTTGCTCTGTTTTCTGGGGCTCGTGAGCTCTGGAATGCAATCCTTTGGTTGGTTTGCTAACACTTCAAATGATTTTTTTTTTGTTCTAGTGAATTGTTTGACGCCAAATAACAGCACTTCAGCCATGGGATGAACACTAGTTATAAATAAAAATTATCAATCAACAAATACTGTCAGGCATGAATAAGACGCTGTCAGGTCAGCAAAACGTATGCAACACCCCAGCTTGTTACCTGTGTGAACATTTTCCACGCCTGACGAGAGAAGCGCTCCCGGACGCCGAAATCGGTAAGCACATAAACGAACTCCTCCTCGTCAATGACGCCATCGCCTGAAAGACGGGTAGGTGGGTTCGGTGTACCGTTATCTGCAGAAAATTTATATCAACGCTGAACATTCCGCGCATAATTAGTTAAACAGTTAACCACTGTCTAAACGCCACATCATCGCAAGACAAACCTAAGGATTCGGTCTGTCACCCACACAAGGCTGGCGCCAAGAGGATACAGGCATAACGGCTCATAAACTGGAGCTGACAAATGAATCGCGACCTTCAGAGGATGCATGCTGATCGTAAATGTATGTACAATTGTGATAAAAGTGCAATCGTTACTGTAATCGCTTCTTTACAATTATGGAAAAGATATGTCCAGAGTTTGATCGCAATGTTAATGCGACAATTTGAAATGAATAGCAAAAACTTTTTTTTCTGTCCAGAGAACAGATGCTATGAAGCCTGTTACTGTTACACGGCAGACCATGACCTGATGTTCTGTGCTGATAAGTAACTCGTTCTACTCATGCTTATCCAAATATCCGTAATTTATCCGTGCACCTTACGCAACTTGGCTTACTTAACCTCATTCAGCGTTTCTGACCTGTGGTTTCTTAGAAGCCAGACGCTTCACACGCTGCTTCAGATTTCGAAATATATGATGCAAAACAAACGTGGGCTCTTTAAATCATACATATAACACGTAAAGGCTGTAGGCACTCAGCGAATTTGTGAACCTTTGCTTACATGATTATTATACACTCTTACCAGCAATCAAACATCACTCATGTGTTATGTGTGTTTTTCGACACTTACCTGTGCGATCATAGAGGTTGAACCTGTACTGGAGGTAGGCGTGGATCCACTCGGGCCAGGGATTTTTCTCCGTCTGTTCCTTGTCTGGCTCTGGCGAGTCCGCCGGTGCCGCCACCTCCGGGTCCGCAGTGAGGCTGGAGTTGGAGGAGGAGCTCTTCAGGGGCGCAGAAAGCAGCGCCGGGTGCTGCTTCTTCCGCTTGAAGTAAGCGCGCAGACCTTTGTATATGTTTTCCCACATTAAAAGCTGAAAGAAAATGTTTGACGGTATTCTTTTGTGGAATGACGAGGCATAATAGAATTTAAGAGAAAACTCGGCTGCAAAGTGCAAGGTGATTGGGGGGAGGATGGCAGAGTCTGTCAGTGCACCTTTGTCTGACTTAGAAAGCTAAGGCCCCAAAATATGTCCACAGAAAAAAAGATGTAGTTCCTCCCTTCATGATTGAGAAAGGTTATTGTCGTGATTCTTGACCCATGAGGACGACCCGCATACATGACGCATTTATATGACTCATTACCTATATACCGCTACAGAATGTTCACACCATACAGCTAAAACCGCAGGCACAAATGAAAACAACATAATTGGCAAAGTGTACGGAGACGCATGAGTATCTGACAACCATAACTGATGTGATACAAGAAAATCATCAACTCGACTCTCGGCAACGTAACAACCACATCCCCTCGCTGTAGGCCGCCTCACCCATTCGTTTGCGGTGATGACGTCGTCATGGTCGACGTCCGCCTGCAGTTGCAGGTCGTGCCACATGTGCAGGAACAGGTCCTCGGCGTGACGCCGCTTGGCGCTGCCCGGCTGCCAGCCACTCAGTTGGCAGATGTGGTCCCGCAGTAGACAAAAGTCGGAGAATGTCAGACGACCGTTCTTGTCGCGGTCTGGGGAAGATGTGTGATGTTATCGGATGTGGGACGAAAAGCATCACATGTGGGGGGCTGCGTGGAAGCAAATACGGTGAGGTGAGGATGTAAGATGTTTTATGCGATGGTTCGAGAGAACTTAAATGCCACATGCAATGCGTACGCTTCATTCATTCATTCATTCATTCATTCATTCATTCATTCATTCATTTACACATGACATAAGGGCATTGCCCCAAAGAAAGGTGATTCAAAAAATAGCATAGGTCATTCATTCATTCATTCATTCTTCATTCCTTCCTTTATTCATTTATTCATATTCAATTTGATTCATTCATTGGCCTGTTCGTTCGCTCACAATGTGTACGTAAGTCCGTAATGCTTTTTCTTCGAATATTTAACATTTTGATTAAGATATCGCCCTATTCATTTGCTCAGTTGAAAGCCGATTGGATTTTTGTTAGCAGTTTGACACTCCTTTTATCACCATGCATATTTCCAAGATTTCTAAAGAATGGTATTTTCATTCAAATGCTTTTAAGGAACAGTTCACTGAAAAACTTGTAAGGATCAAGTGTACATTTTCTTATGGACACACGGAGTTTGAAGCAGATATTTTGTTCACCAGTCACCTGCGTCGGTTACGGATCTAGTTACACTAGATCGTTTAGCAGGTCAGAGCCAGTTAAGTAAGAGTAACCATGCGTTATTCCTGGAACAGATCCTGCATAACATAATTCAATTAGATAAGTTTTGCATGAGTACCTAAACTACGGGTCATAGACAGATTTTGGCTAGGTCGATTGGAGGTAAACATGTTTTATCTCTTGCTAGGAGGATTTAATAGTGAAGAAATTGGAGCCCAAATGTGTACCTACTGACCTAGTACATCCAGCTTTTAAAATAGAGATCTAAAGATACAAAGATAAAGGTCACCCCGTGCTGAACTGATAATAGGATAACAATGCCAGCCTCATACGCAGCTGGTGAAGTAAAATCTCCGTGCTAGGCAAAATACAGTTCAGACTTCAGATGCATTTCCAGCTGTTACAGGCAGCATATAACATTTCGCACCCATTACCCAATAAAATGCATGTCGTCTGAGCTGTATGTCGTCTAGAAAGCTTTTAAATAGATTCAAACAATTCTTTCTAGCTTCCTACCAGATGTCTGTCCCAAGCGTTACAGAAGATTCAAGCATAATAACGTCACTTTTGACACGTGAATGTCTGCATGGCACTGTGGCACAGTGATAACCCTCTTCTGGTAAGCGTCTGGTATTACAGTAGTGCACGGCTGTCGTAGAACACATGGCCAGTCACGGGCACGTGCACGGTGCACGGATAACAACGGCGTTGAAAAAGAAGCGATGTGTCTAGAGGGCAGCAGCAGTCAGCACAGATGACGGGAGCGTCGAATCAACGCCACCGTCTCATCGAGGCCAGTGGGTGAGCCAGACACAACAGGGATGCTTATTAGTTATTACTTCAAAGAGATATATCCCGATAATTTGCAACTGAAGTTTGAATAATCTGTATTCAACGTTATATGCACAAATAAATGATAAATGTGGCTCTAAAAGAGCAATGGTAAGTGGTAACAGTGAAAAAGTAAAATCAAGAGTGAGACCCGTGTGTTTTCAGCTGGCCGATGTTAACGGTAGGTATAAGGCTTGTATGGCTTTTCAAGCTCTGAAGGTGAAAAGGCGGTCTTGAATAATTCGACCATAATCATCAGACACCAATGAGGTAACCTGCAAAAGTGAGTACAGTGCAGTTGAACCATTTAACCCTCGCCCATGTATTGGTGTTTTGCCAGCCACGAATGTATAAGGGGGGGGGGTCCGTTGGACCCCCTTGCCGTTTCGCCCCTGATAGAGCTAGAGCTTCGCGGTAAAAACGAGCGTGTTGCCCGTGACGAGTGAAAGCCGCGATGATCCCTAATTTTAAGGTTCTAGATCATTGGTTAACCTTCCAGGTCACGTCAATGACGCAAAAGTCGGAAAAATCGAGACCTGTTAGAACGTCGTAAAGTGTGGCTGCCATGAGGTTTATCGGGGTGCTGATCACGAATACATGTTACTTTTGATCACAGGTGATGTCTTCATGTATTTAGGCTAGGTCGGGTCAGGTCAGGTCAGGTGAACCAGTAGGGGCCGGTCCTGCCGGGTATTTGTAGTAGGTGTCAGCCGCTGACAGTTTCGTAAGATGGTACAAAGACACCAAAACTATTTCGTAAATGTTAAAATAGTTGCTAAATTCAAATTCAGCTAAAAAAACTAGCCTAAAATATGTGAAACTCGAAAAAGTGGACCGAGGTCATCAAAGGTAAATGACCTGACCTAGCCTTCAGGTGACCTTGACACCTACCCCAATGCATGGGACCAACACCAAATCACATGTCTGAGTGCTTGAAACCACGAAAAGACTGCAAACGCGTGGCTAATGCGAGCCGACATACGCCGAATCGCGATTCCGGCCAAATATGATCTCGAAAAGTAGGTCACAGGTGAAAGGTAATTTGGGTCAGGGTCATGAAATTTTCAGGGTACGTATAAAATTGATAAACGCGAGAGTAATGAAAGTTTTGCCGCGATCGACCGCTTTTTACGCGAGTTATTTGCGAAAAACCGAGGGGGCTCGTTCGACCCCCCCCCTACATTTTGTTATTTAACCCTACGGTATACGGGCGAGGGTTAAATAATTACAAAATGTATTCGTGGGTACGTATTTCATTATCATGCTCATGTGCTAGCTTACCTGCTTCAATTTCAATCAACCACTAACCAGTCAGCTATGCTAACAACTTGTCTAAAGTTGTTTTTGTCCCCAGTTAGTGAGAGACTCAGTGCCGTGATGTCCGTATTTACGTGCCGCGCTCTGAAACACACTCACCGAAAAATACGAAGAACTCGTGGAGTAGCTTCTCTTTTTGAAATGGCGACAATTTACTGTGCGTTGTTCCGTCCACGACATTTCCCATTTTGTCGCCGACTGAAGTGAAGAACTTCCTGCGGCAGAAGAAAAGGAAAGAATGACCGGAGAGTCAACACCGAAGAAAGGAATGTTTGGAAAGACGGAAACAGATCAGTTAGAAAGCGCCATTTATGAGACAGAGCGCATAATGAGCAACGCAAGGTAGAAATTAGAGATGTCAATCGGATAGCAACTTTTTGGGGTTACCGATACCAACCCGATGCCAACTTGTTATTTGGTATTTCAATCCTAATGCATTTGACCTTTCATTAGTGTTATGAGGCATCATTAATATACATATATTATCAGAGGGCCTCGGCTAACATGTTAACTGGTGGGCCAAATGGCCCACCAGTGACCCGAAATGGCCCACCAGCCTCAAAGATCTGGCCCACCAGTAATTTTCCAAAAAATATAAGTTTTCACATTTTTCACATTTCAAATTGAATTAGCAGATCTTATCGTACATTTTCAGGCTGTTAAGTACCCATCGGTGAAACATATTTTTGTGAAAAAAAACGTCAACCTATTGTTTGCAATACCCTCTTGCGGGTAAAAAGTGGACTATAATACCCGCAGCTTAAAAAAAAAATCCACCACCTCACCGGATTGGACCAATGGACGAGAAACGGACGGCGTCCGGTGATGTCCGGGGGATGTCCGTTCGTTTCCGTTGGACGTCCGTTTCTCATCCGTTAATATTCGTTCCATGTCCGGTTGTCCGGTGTGCTCAACCGGACACCACCGGACATGAAACGGATATTAACGGATGACAAACGGACGTCCAACGGAAACAAACGGACATCACTGGACGCTGACAGTTCTCGTCCGTTTCTCGGCCGTTGGTCCAATCCGGTGAAGTGTGACCAAGGCTTTAAATTTTATGCAATAATCGTGAAAGACGTCTGCCTCTGTCAATTACAGATTCGGCGGCTTCCAGCTGATCGAGGTCTGCGAGAGCTCTTGCAAGCTTTCCGATCGATCGAGTGGTTGCAGTCACATAAGCATCTGCCGCAGACCAGTCGGTTACAAGAAAAACTACGAATAAAGAACAGACCAGTTCAGACGGTCGGGGATAAGCCTGCAAGCGATCTCAGACGGCTCGCCGATAGACACGATATAAGCCAGAGTCAAACTAGAGGTAGTGTCGGCGACTTCCAGGCGATTGAAGTCTGCAAGCGATATTATGCGTCTTCACGACCGGTATGATGCTTGCAGTCACACATTTGACTAGTCGGACGAATTTCGAACCGTTCACAATCAGCGTTCCAAAAATTTCTCATTTTGGCTGAAGATGACACTCAAGAATAAGAATGGATAATTTTCCACTCTCACATTTTGGGTGGCTAGAATTTTCCACTCAGACGCCCAAGAGAAATCTGAAGTTTGGTTTGGGACACTGTTCACCAGAAGTGCACATAACTTTTTTTTATAAAATATTAGGGTTGCGCAGTGCGCTTGGGCTTTTGAGTGAATTCTTTTCCATGCGACACCAATAGGCTTAATGATCAATTATCATTTTCAGAGATGTTGGGGTTGCTGCTACAACCGCCTTTTGGGGTTCCTGCTACAACCCACTTTATATATAAAGTTGCACTCGTGCTGTTAACAATTCCTCCCGATCCACCCAACAACGCCCGATCCCGTCCGACTGCTTCCGAATCTCCGACTAGTCGGCGAGCGATCCACTCAGGGCTCGCTGATTTTTAACATCCGACCGGCCGCAAGCTATCGTCCAAAGTTTTATAATCTGCGTCAATATTTTGTGCATACTTGTGCGATTTTATGTGCTTCGCCTGAGTATCACCACTGAGAGAATTGTGGGTCCCTACTCTCTCCTCTCTCTGAAGAGTCGGGGGGGGGGGGTGTCGAGCCCCGTTTTTTACATTTTTAATGCCATCCTGACGTTTTTGCACAATAAAGTGGCCGAAATCTGGAGAGAAATCGAAAATTAGGGGGGGGGGGCTATGTCTAAAAAGGTCAGTCCATGTCGCTGCCCAAGTGGCCCACCAGTCAAAATTCCTTAGCCGAGGCCCTGTATATTATTCTCTGAATTTGGTGAAACTTGGTATTTCTAGCAATTTTACAAGTTGGCTTGGCTTTCGGTATTTTACCATTGTTGAGTTGGTATTCGGTTTGGTATCGGTTTCAAAACTTTATCTTTTTGACATCACTAGTACTAATTAACGATAATAAAAATCCACCGTCAGCCAATGAATGAGTACTTCCGAGTTTCGAGTCATATACGAGCAAATGCATGCCAGTTGGTCGTATGCAAAGCACAGCACACAGTTGCAGCTTTTATCAATCAATAATGATGAACAGGTGGACTCAAGGAAAACAGCTGATCGACCCTTTGTAAATTCGCACCATTTAAGTTGGTACAGATTGCAGCCTTTCTAACTTATTTAGTGTAGGTATAACTTTGCCTTGATTGTGTACTATTCACGCATAATCTGTTTCACGTTTCTTTGAAAGAAATAAACAACAGTGCAGGATTTCGGAGCCAGAGTCGGTGTCGGAGCCAGAGTCGATCAGAGTCGACAGTTCTGGCATTAGCCGGAGTCGGAGTCGGAGTCACCAAAAATCCATCAGCTCCGCAGCCCCATGGAACAGTGCTGGTGATCCTTGGAGTCTTGTGGACAAATGGATAGTGTTAGTGAGCCGTGAAAACTGGTGGCTTGCTTTAACCCGTGATCCGCTTGGGTGGGGAGGTAGAATCTGACACCTCTCGCTTTTTCGCCGGTTGCTAAAAAGAACACCACTCAAGAGTCACTTTTCACTATATCCAACTCCAATTTTCCAGAAATCCAATTTTCCAGACCCTTATACGTTGGCAGCTGGCAAAACACCAATACAGAATTAGTGTGGAAAGCTTGGCTAACAGATGTCTGTCAACAAACCAACTATTTTGCATTCCCTCAGAGCTTACAGTTTTGAGAAAATCCCTCAAGATCCATCTCGGATCCATGATCACGAGCCATGGATCCGAGATGGATCTTGAGGGATTTTCTCAGAACTGTTAACTCTGAAGGAATGCAAAATAGTTGGTTCATACCATAATTTCATTCATAGGCGTAGGAACAGGGGGGGCCAGGTGGGCAAGTGCCCACCCACTTTTCGAGGTGGGGGGGGGGGGGCCAACCATGTGTTTTGGCCCACCCACTTTTTACTCGAGGCCCCTCGTCTCGATTTGAGAGGACGTCGTCACTTTCCAGAATAAACAAACTCGGTAAAAATAAGTTCCACGAATCCACACGCACGGACTCCAAGGGGCCGTGATGGATCCAAGGAGGCCCTCTGTTCATACTTGTCAGCCGAAGCCCTTGAGACTGATGGCCTGAGAGGCCCTAGTGGATCTGAGGAGGCTCCAATATCCACACTGGTCTGGGGAGGCCCCTGACACTGGCGGTCTGGGAGGCCCCTCTATCCACACTAGTCAGAGGTCTGAGACTGGTGGTCTGGGAGGCCCCTCCATCCACACTAGTCAGAATAGGCCCCTGACACTGGAGGTCTAGCCGAGGCCCCCTTCCCTCACTAGTCAGAGGAGGCCCTCTATCCTCAATAGTCAGAAGAGGCCCCTGAGACTGATGGTCTGGGAGGCCTATCCATCTACACTGTAGTCAGAGGAGGCCCCTGAGACTGATAACCTGAGAGGCCCCTATAATCACACCATGCAGAAGAGGCCCATGAGACTGATGGACTGAGAGGCCCTTCTATTCATACTGGCCACATGAGACCCCCAAAACTTTCGGTCTGGGAGGTCCCTCAATCCGGCACCAGTCAGAAGAGTCCCCTGAGACTGATGGCCTGGGAAGCCGTTATATTCATACTAGGCAGAGGAGGCCCCTGAGACTGATGGTATGAGAGGCCCTCATATTCACACCAGTCAGAAGAGGCCCCCGAAGCTGATGGCTGTGAGGCCCTTCTGTTCATATAACTGGCCACTGGAGGCCCCTGAAACCGGTGGTCTGGGAGGGCCCTCTATCCACACTAGTCAGAAGAGACCCCTGAGACCGATGGTCTGAGAGGCTTTTATATTCATACTGGCCACAAGAGGCCCCTGAGACTGATAGTCAGAGAGGTCCACTCCTAATGAATCTGAGGGGGCCCTCTATCCACATTTACACTTTTCTAGGGAGGCCGCGAGACTGATGGTCTGAGAGGCCCTTTTATTTATACTGTCCACAGGAGCCCCCTGAGATTAATGGTCTGAGAGGCTCTTCTATTTATACTAACCAGAGGAGGCCCCTAGGATTGATGGTCTAACAGGCCCTTCTATTTATACTAGCCAGAGGAGGCCCATGAGACTGATGGTCTGAGAGGCCCTTCTATTCAAACTAGGCAGATGAGGCCCCTGAGAATGATAGTCCGAAGAGCCATGCGGCGGCAACTGGCCGTGGCCATATTTCGGCTCGGTAGGGCCCCACAGAGCTCATGAGAGCACCTCAAGGGCTCTTAAGCAGACACGTTTATCCCCATAAGGGTGCCACGCCGGCTTCTGAAGGCTCCTTGTAGGCATCTAAGGGCACTTTCCGGCCTCTAACGGCTCCACCCGTCTGTGATGGCTCCACACCAGTGTTTATGGGCGCCACACAGCGGCGTCCTTGAGGGTCATACTAGTGTCTCTTAGGGCCCTATATCGGTGGCTCTGGGGGCCCCACACCGGCGCCTCTGTGGGCCACCACACCTGTGCATCTCAAGGCTCTATAGGTACATCTGAAGGACCCACACCGACACCTCTGAGGGCCCCACACCAGTATCTCGGAGCTCTGAAGGCCCCACACCGGTGACTCTGAGGACTCACCGGCTCCTGAGAGCACCATGTTGATGTCTAACGGCTCCACAAGGCCACTGAAGGCACCACACAAGCTCTCACTGAGCTCTAATGTCCATGTACCGGCCTCTGAGGGATTTAAGCCAGCGCATTCAGCTCTCCACACCAGCAATTGCAAGGGCTTCACACTGAAGTATCTGAGGGTTCCACACCGGTGTCTCTAAGGGCCACATACCGGCATCTCTGAGGGCCCCATACCGGCGTCTCCGAGGGTCCACATCTGGCGGGCACCCATCAGCGACTGAAGGTCCCACACTGTCGACTCCGAGAGCCCCATCTGCGTCTGGGAGCACCATGCCGTCTCTAAGAACCACAGCGGCTCCTCCGTACGAAAGATGGGCGTCTGCATGCCAAAGGTTTGTGAAGGTTCCTGTGAAGGTTCTTGGCATAACTTTGGACTCTTATCTCAACTGGGACCTCCAGATATCTGTCGTCATCAGGCGCTGTTATGGCATGTTGGTGGGACTTGCAAAGCTGAGCCACCGACTACCACACGAGACCAAAAAAGTTATCATCGAAGGGCTTGTTTATCCCCACATCACTTACTGTCTGACCGTTTGGGGCGGCTGCACCAAAACCCAAAAGTATAGGATCCAGAAAGTTCTAAATTTTGGTGCCAGGATCATCACCGGACTAAAGAGGTCTCAGCATATTACTCCCGCTTTAAAAGAACTGGGATGGCTCAAAATTGATGAGCTGATTACTAAATGTGACTTGGCGGCACTCTGTCGGATTCTGGGGTCACCTGAGTCGCCTGAGCATCTCCGCACAATGATTGTGTCCCGTTCAGATGTATCAGAAAGGACCACGCGGGGATCGGAGAGTATGCTGCTGCAAATGCCACGCGTGCGCACAGAACTCGCTCGCCGTGCATTTATGTGCCGGGCTACCACCGCCTGGAACCGCCTGCCAGCCGAGCACAGGAGGAGTCGTTTATTGTGTCACCCACGGAGGTGAATCGCGAGACATGGGTAGTAGATGTGCTCAGTTTTATCGCATTTTAGCAATTTATAGTGATTTTTAAACCATCATTTTTTTCGTGTTTTATGAACATGCCCACTGTGTTTAACTAATGTACTGACTCTGAAATCGGAGGAGCCACGATGTGGAGATTTTTATGAATACAATACATACATACATACATACATACAAAGGGGAGCGGTTCTGAGACAGTAGGGCACTTACGTTCAATAGAGGGGCGCCTATGAAGCCCATAGGGGCGCCTCAATGCGAAAGAGGGGCGCCTCTGAGGCCTACATATATAGGCGTCCACATGCAATAGAGGTGACTGCAATTGATCAATGCCATGGGGGTGCATTCATAAGAAACAGGGCCGGGCGCCGGCATGGCAAAGAGAGGCGCCTTCAAGTGTCCATAAAAGAGAGACGCCTATGATAAGCGCACATTGTATGCGACAACGGGGCGACTGTGGGACATATAGGGATGTCTCTAATGACTATACATAGGGCGCTTATATGCCAAAGAGCAAATGGGGGCACCTGGGAAACGAGGAAGACATTTGTGTAAGGGTTTTCAGGGGTCATGCGCCGTTTGCGGCAAAAAGATTCTAAAAAAATCGGAGGGGGAATAAGTTTTAAAAATGGTGCGGACTTTCCGCACTGTTCGCTTAAGCGGTTACGCCCCTGGGTACATCTGCCCGATCTCAGAAGCTAGATTTGGAGGTCATACTTGAAAGCAGCCAGCAGGACGAGGCAAAAGTTGGAGGCCCCTGAAAATAGGAGGCCCCTGGAAAAGGAGGCCCCTTGACAGGGTGGCCCACCCACTTTTCATGACGTTCCTACGCCCGTGATCCTTGAAGACCGTCAATCTAATGGCCATCTCGATTTTCGTGATTGGTTGTCTGGGATTCGTGCCCATGTCTGCTGTATACCGAGAGTCATAAACCTCGGTATACATACAGGGGTCTAATGGACAAAGTTACACACGGAATTTAATGATGTATTAACTAGACAGTATGACGCATACCAGTTAAACGAGGAAGTTGTGTATTATTGTGTGCGACTCGACAAACACTACCTGATTACCTATGCAGTGCTATCGCGCAGAATTTGCTGAGCAAACACCTGCTAAAACTGTTCGCAATATCGAATTGAGCGCATCACTGACCTTGCGACAATATGCAGATTTTGAGCATAGGCGCGGGAGCCGGGGGGGGGCATGGGGGCAGCTTGTCCCCCCCCCAGCTCTGGGGCCGTGGGGGCGATGCCCCCACAGCTTTAAGACGGAATACCACACTTTTTTTGCAAATGTTTTCTTTTTTGTTGAAAAAGCCAAGGGATGAAAAATAAGTGGCCTAAAACCGGTGAGAAAACTAGATTTGGGGGTACCCTAGGTTGATCTCTATTATGGTGTGCCCCCCCCCCCCCAGTCTGAACGTAGTTCCCGCGCCCCTGATTTTGAGTAACCATGCTATCTCAGAAAATGCACAGTACACATAGCGAGTCGTAGGCGTCAAGAACTGCGCGTTGTTAAAACCAGCAGACCACACACGGATCAGGGTGAAAATCAAGCCAGAAATTGAAACGCAGCTAGCGGTGAAATTGCCGGCGGCCAAAGCACCTACCTATGTGTGAAGCAGACGGCGTCACATAGCGGTATGTCAAACTAAAAGCGCCCCATAACGGCCGCAGAAGCGGGTGCCGGCTGCGGCAGCGAGCTGGCGACCCATCAGGTCGACTGGGTCTCTGGGGAGGCGCCCGGCTGCCGGCGCCGCAACAGCTGGCAAAACAGGTGCCTGCGAGCCGAGCCGACACAGCGGAGCGGCCGATCGATATACCTGGCCTGTCACACAGCCACTGGCAGCCGACATACACGGCCCAACCGACATGTCTGACACAACAGACAACAGGTGATAGACGACAGGCATGGAGGACAATAGGCAAACAGACAACAGATATAATAGACAACATAAAAATGCAGATAACAAGCGCATCCGACAACAAGCCCGACAGACAGCAGATACAATGCAGACAGGAAGCACAACAGACGACAGACACATCCGACAAGTCCAACAGACAACAGACACAACAGACAGCAGACACAACCGGCAATTAGTCCAACAGACAACAGACACAACAGACAGCAGACACAACCGACAACAGGCACAGCAAGCAGAGACAGAACTGTCGAACTGTCTGAACTGTCAGAACTGACAGAACTGTCAGAACTGTCAGAACTGAACTGACAACTTTGTCACTGTGCCATGCCATAAACGTTGTTTCAGGCTGTATTATAAAAAAATATACATAAGCACTAAGCAGTGACTAGTGAGACAAAATATCTGACGGGCGAAATTGTTCAATAATTAAATTAGCTAAATAATAATTAAATACTTAAGTTAGATTTAATACATAAATTACCTAAGTAAATAAACGCTTCCCGAAAGAAGAGGCCGGGCAGGGCAGAATGACGTCCACAGCATGCCATTTCTATTTTCTCGTTCTCGGCCGCCTCCCATAAGAGCGCCGGCTATCTATGATGACAGTCGTATTTCCTGCGCTCTCCCCGTCCGGTGTCGGGTAGCTCTGTGTCTGGCGCCTCCCCACCTCCCCTCCCCTCCCCACTGCATGCAGGAGGCCCCAGCATGGCGGCCTCTCTGCCCGCCGCGCCACTGTCAGCAGGTTTTAGGGCACTGAGCCGCCGAAAAGATAGTAATTTGTAGCACTGATCGGGTCCGGACGGCGAGCCGACATGAAGGATTGAAGTGTGTGCCGCCGGCTTGCCATGGCTTAGTGCCGGCGCTGGTTTCGATCCCGGCGGGAAAACTCGGGTGAGAAACAGCCAACACCATTGATCTGATCAGCTCAGACACGGCGGTGCGGAGGGAGAGCTGAGGTCAGCACTTGGTCAGCACTGAGGTCAGTACTGGGTCAGCACTGAGGTCAGTACTGGGTCAGCACTGAAGTCAGCACTGAGGTCAACGCTGGGTGATCGACATCAGGTAGTTGACGAAACGTCAGGTGTCACAGAAGCATTAGCCGCGGCTGGGTTGGGCTGGATTCGGCCGCGGCTAGCGTCAGTCATTTGGAAAATAGGCAGGGTAGGGCTACAAGTGTGGAATATGTCACAAAAGCGCTGTGGGCTATGGCTTGGAACGGAGGCTTATGCGGACCTAAGAAGTTTGATTGTGTGAGCTGTAAGGATGTTTCCATGTGTAGAATCTTTATTTACGTTTTATATCTCTATAAAGTCATAGTAAGGGTGTAGAGCGCTGGATGGAATTCAATCAGTTGCAAGCTCACTAAATTCGTGTATGAAGCAAAAAACTATGCATTGAAGAGCGTGAGATTCACCCCAAACCTAAGCCTTTAATTAACTTTACGCCGTGGTTTCCGAGACCTTTCCACCAAGACTTAGACCATACTTCAAATACCACCTTGCTACTTCAACCAAATGTCAGGCCGTGGGTGATAGAACGAAAATTATAGCTCAGTGTGACGCAAATACCTTGGAAATAGTTTGAAATAAAGCCAATGGCCTCGAGACTGTCACGGCACATTAAATTTCAAGCATTCGCGAATTCTTTTGGAATTACCTCGGCGTATCAGTGATGATGGGCTGCGGCGACGGCGACGATTCGGCGTGGCGGACCGTGAGGAGTGCCGGCGACACGGGCTTCATCCGGCACCGGCCAAATCTCTGCCTCAATGGAACGGATCAGGCCCGGCTTTGGAGTCGGCGAATCGTGCTGCAGCATTCGGGCGTTACGGGCTACGGTGGGCGAGAGAGTGAACGGGTTCCAAAGCCGCCGCCGCCGCCACGGCAGAGAAGAGCGCCGCAGTGGTCGAACAGCGCCGGTCGACCACAAAGGACGCAGTGACAGGAGGGTTGGGGAGAAGAGAGAGAGAGAGAGAGAGAGAGAGAGAGAGAGAGAGAGAGGGAGAGAGAGATAGAGAGAGAGAGAGAGAGAGAGAGAGAGAGAGAGAGAGAGAGAGAGAGGACAAGACAAGGAAAAAGGGAACGAGGGAGGGATGAAGGAAAAGGGGAATGCAACGTAATCAAGTTGAGATAACAGACTGATCGAAGCCTAATGAGATATAGGTATGAAGATGAGTCTTATATGCAATTCGGCTTAACCCTATTCCTGGCGGGGGGGGCCTCAGGAGCCCCCCCCCTGAGGTTTTTTGGTTATTTCTCCCAAACGCGTTGAGCTAGGAAGCTCAAATTTTCTGACTTTTCCTAAAAGGCTTCTACGCAACATGTCTGAAAATTTTGAGTTGATCTGACCTCAGGTCAGGTCACCAGAGGCGGTTTGGTGACCCTACCTCAGAAAAGTTTGCAATCACGCCAGAGCTAGAGTTTTTGACCGATCAATTTCTTCTCTTCAGGGTTTAGTTAGGGTACCAGTATGTGCAATTTGTATATCTCGGAATTTTGATATCGGTGACCTAAGGTCAGGTCAATTTCGCGACCTCCCCATTATAAGTCAATGGGGGAAAAATCAACTCCCTGTTTTTACCACTAAAACGGGTCGGAATGGCCCCATATACCATACATGACTTCATATACGATCAACCTTCACTACCTTGAGGTCTGTTTTGCTGTTGGGCAGCTGTGAGGTCATGTGACGTCATCAAAGGTCACCAAAGGTTTTTGGCCAATAACTCCGTACAGGAACAAGATACAGACGCGTGGATGGTCTCATTGTGTTCAGCTCGTCAAGACGCATCGAATGATATACATGATGACCTCGAGGTCACGTGACCTGAGGTCAACCTTTGACCTTGACCTTTCGAGGTCAACATATATATCATTCGATGCGGATTGACGAGAGGATCACGATGATGCCCTTAGTTTGTTCCTATCTTGACTAATTCGAAAGTTATTCGAGAAAAACTCTCTCCATATCTAGCGCCGCCATTTTGACTTTTTCGACCCCTGTGACGTCATCTTTGACCTGACCTGAAAATGACCTTTGTAAAAATTGTAGATCTTGGCCGTGCGTATCCGATGCCGTTTACCGCTTGTCGCTATCTTGCTTCGTTCTCGAGATCTCAGGGGGGGGCCGAATCGGCCCCCCCCCCGCCAGTTTCTTGTCCCGGCGGAGCCCGCCAGGAATAGGGTTAACTCGCAGGGAAAAGAAACTCAGTCAGATAGCACATCGTCACATGCTTGCATGTAAAAAATCAAAACGATTGAGCTGTGATAACTGACATTTGCTCGATGTGTGCCTACTGTTCCCTTTTTAGACGCTAATGACTACGATTTAGCCGAAACGCGTTCGCTTATCATTTTTGTTCCCTGTTATTATATCAGTCAGATGTTTTAAAAAGCTCAGGAACATTGTGTTGGCTGATGATTTCATAATGAAGTAAAGCTATGCTTAATTTAAGGTGATGCCGATAAAAGCGATTCTGCGATTCGTTAGAAATATTTCTGGGAGACAAAACATGGCAAATTTAACACGCGCAGTGGAAGGGTTGCGAGTACTACGCCCAGTGGAAGGGGGGGGGGGCGGATGTCGCCCCCCCCTAAGATCTCAGCTCCCACTGGAGCTAGAAAGACGAAATTTGGAGGGTAGGTGGGGGCCATGAGAAACTCTGTTGTGTGTGAATTTCATGACCCTAGGTCAATATCTTCAAGGTCAAATGAGGTCAAATGTGGTCAAATCAACCATATTAGCGACTTTTTTGCGTTTACACGCCGATAACTCAAAAAGTTACCGGCCGATTTTTTAAAATCTTTCACTACACGATAGAACAAACATTTGTGAGTATGTATGGTGAATTTCTAGATAATCCAACAATAAATATGGCAGTTAGAAGCCTGCTAAGGGTAAGATATCGCCGGCTGAAGCGGCATCGGCCGACGCGGGAAACGCGGCAATCACAATTTTGTGTTTACACACTCATAACTCAAGTTGTTACCGGCCGATTTTCAAAATTCTTTGACCATATGATTGCCTGTACATTTCTCAGTCTTCTCACCGAATTTGACGCGAATCTAATATAATCAGCGGTAAGGAGCGCGATGTAAAGACGGAACCGTCCCGCCCCGGCACAGTCTACAATTCAGGCGGCGCGTAACGGCTAGCGCCGGCCGCCGCGCCGCCGCGCCGCCGCGGCGGCAGGATGTTTGACTTTACACCGCTATTACTAGAAAAGTTGTGAACCGATTTTCTTTTTTCTTGCACGAGAAGATCCGCAATTCAATTCTGGACAGGTAGCCGAAATTTCACATTGATGTTATGCTTGCGGCGCGAGTTATTGGCGAAAAACAGGAGGGGTGGGCGAAATCCGCCCCCCCTTCCACTGCGCGTGTTAAGCCTTTTGTGTGTTGCGTGGCGATTTCTACAATATTATGAGTCTTATTATGAATAAAGTGTTTACTAAACGAAATTAAATGAAAAGTGATATGATATTCCAAAGATAACATGAATCATGCTATCTATGGATATTCTAATACATTTTCCTTGTGAGGGCACTTACATAGGTAGGTAGGTATAACAGATTACTTCCCAAACCAAACATTACCTAATATTTCTGTTTTAACCATTTTAACTTTGCATAAAGGCAAAATAAAAGAAATTGATATAACTATAACATGGGTGTGCTGCAATGTTAAATAGCCATGACCGAGCTGAACCATGTAAGAACATTTCATATTCATCATCATTACGTTTGCAAAGAAAAAAAGAATACTTAAAAGATCAAGAAGAGTTAGAGCTGGTGCAAAAAAAAACTCGGATACTCAGAAGCAGTTCGGCCACTGCTACTGGCATCTCTTGTCGTGTAAAGTTAATTGTAACTGTCCAGGGCGTAGTTTGTCCCGCAAGGCAACCGTTTCCTACAGGGTTCATCAGGTCCGCACTCAAAAAGGTCGCCGACTTATGGGTTAGCCGCGATGAGTCACTAATACAGTTCCCGCGATCAGCCTCTACAAGCTCCATCAGTCAATTGGAATCGGCCAAAAATCCCAAAACAGCTAAATGAACAGGCACGAAACAGCTGATCACGCCCTCCCCCCCCCTGTCTGCGATTACCGAGTCACATAAAACACAGTAGACAGGGGTGAGTCACAGGAGGGGGCCGTGTGGCCAGGTGCGCAGCGACTCGAAAGTGCCGATTTACTAGGCGGTTACCATGGCAACGACGCTCAGCGTCACAGCGCCGGTGGCAATCGTTGGCTGATGTGAGGCGAAAACAACGCAGTGTTACAACGACGACGACGTTGTTTTGTCGGTGTTACTGCTGCTTCTGGGGAAATTGGCGCTCACCTGAAAACAACGGAGTGTTTGGCTTCGAGCTGTGTCATTTACCTCCTCGCTCTATTCTTCTTTGGATATCCGTGATCATGTAAGTACTTAGCTAGTTTCTATGTATATTACCGTGCACTTCGAACGCTGAAAAATACGTTAAAGCTAAAGACATTCATCCTATCATATTAATTGATGATTATAATTATTTAGGTATGTTATCATTTGTCATGTGTAGGTAGTGTTGAAATGCACGTGGTAGAAGCGAGTTTTACAAGGACTTGAGGTAGATGGTCTCAGCTTTCGTAACATTTTAAGTTTAACTTGTTTAAGTTTACTCATTTGGTGTTACTTTTCAACATTTGTTTGACTTTCAACACCTATAGATGTAGCGCTATTAAAGGGCAATTTTCATCCACTGCCAGGTTTGGCTTAGATACATCATTGATATTTTGCGTTGACAATTACCGTCCTAATGGCCATTGCAATATAAGTGACCTTAGACGGAAGTCAACTCAATGAACCTTTGTTTCAATATCGTACCTAAGCAACAATCCGTTTATGTTAATCAGTTTCAGTCTGCTTTGCTATACCACCTAAATTCATTTTAACCCTCCCAATTTCAGAGAGGAGGTCGGATGGGTTCATCTTCTTTTTTTTTGTAGTTACACGCAAAAGCGGTCAATCGCAACGAAGCCTAAGTTCCCTCGGGTTTATCAATTTCAAATTTACCTTAAAGTGACCATCCCACCTTAACATTAGTTTTGAGTTGAGATAGCCAAAGTGGTGGCCATAACCTGCAAATACCGGTTTGGGCACTCACAACATCGAAAAATGCTTTAATTCGGAGATATGGAATTTAAAACTTGTAGTTTTCGGATTCTAAGGGGTTAGGGCGTCGACCCGCGGTGCGGGCGGTGCCGGGTTCGGGTTCGGGTGCCAGGAGGAGGAGTAGCCCTCCTGTACATGGGAATACATGAGCCCGTTGGATGGACGCCTGGATAAAAAAAAGAGAAATCCTGAATTGGTTAACAGTCTTAACTATCATTCCACGTGTTGGCACGTTTATAACCACAAAAAGTTTGGAAACGCAAGAAAATTGTGCGTCGCCAAACGTTAAATGGCAATGCCGGTGCAAGAGCACTAACATGGTCTCGAGGAGAGGTGAAAATTCATTTGGATGAGGGTCATGAAATTGTTAAGTAAAATGACTGATTTTCCAATCGGATCGTATTGTGCTGCTTTTGCAGCTGCCAGTTCTCGACAGTCGAAACATCAGGCCCTTTGCCACAATATCTAAGGTACCCATTTACTGAACAATTTCCTTTTCTCTTGCCAGAGTGCATTCAAGGCCTTTGTCACACATTTAACTTCATATTTGTCTTCTTCTCAGGTGATGCCCATGCTACCTTCTTGCGCTCGGAAGAAACGCAAACAGAGGGGCAACCACACTGTGGCCCTGAGAGCGGATACCTGTCACAGCTGTCCTCTTCACCTAGGTGCATGTCGAGGAGAGCAATGTCTTCCACCGCCCACTCAAGCCCGTGGACGCAACGGTGAACGATGGCGTAGATACGAGGATAACAGCGGCCGAACGGTGGAGGTGGTGCAGTACTGGAGCAGAAAACGACTTCGAATCTGGGAAACATTGCATGGTCCCAGCTCAACTGATCTAATTTTGCATTTCCTGCTAGGAGGAATACTCATGGTCTTCTGTTTGGTGATTTTGGCTACCATTTTGAGCTATGACGATGATGCTACTGTGAATGAAATATGAAATAGCGTTTATTCAGCTAGCGCCCGTTATAGGTGATTAAAGCTAATGAGGATTACCGTACGATTGAAGTTCGGAGTACTTTTACCAATCCCAGCATAAAACGGAAACCAACATGGATGACATAAACAGCATCCTATCAGACATTGGGTGGGACCCAACTTTTAGGATCCCGTTAGCCAATGAGGAATGCAAGGCTCTTGAAGAGGAACTATTGAAGAAGCAGCAGACTGTTATCGCGCTTAAGGCGGATATAGCCGATCAAAACAGTAAGGCTTCGTTTATCGAGACGCATCTTCAAAATGTGTTGGCTGAGTTCAACCAGAACCAGAACCTCATGGAAGCGCGGGAGAAACAGATAGCGTCAGAGAACCATCTGCGGAACCTCGCTGAAAGAGAGTCGGGCCGACTTAATCAGGACATCAAGAGTATGGCAGCACTCATGCTAGAGGGCAAGCAAAGGCGCATCAATCTTGAAGGAGATGTCGTCAAGCTTCAGGAATCGGTTGATGCTTTGAAGAAGGAGATGGCGTTTGACCGAGAGGCTCTTGAGGCATGGCTTCGACAAATGTCTGAGAGAGACGACGACATAATGGCTCTGGAACACTACGCTCGCCTCGATGAGGGGATGATCAAGGACTTGAACCTGCAGCTGGAGCGGCTGAATGCTGAAGAGCGCGAAAGCAATGAGAAGCTGAAGCACGCCACCACGGAGCTGATGTCGGTCAGGGTGGAGCTGGACAAGCTCGGCGAGGATTACCGGCACGCTCACGCTGAGAGACAGGCCCTGCTGGACCAGTGGGAACAGACCCTGCAGCAGATCCAGAGACGTGAGCGCGACATCCAGAAAATCTCAGAGCAGCTGGACAAACTCCGAGCTGTGATGGATAAGCGACAAGTGGCCTTAGAAGAGCAGAAACGGTTTCTGGCCGATGAGCAAAACAACAACCACGAGCTTGAGGTCGAGACGGCCCAGATGGAACGAGAATGTAACAGAATCCGGGAACAGTATCAGAGAACCGAGCACGAGCGAGAAGAGTTCCACAGAGAGCTGGAGGCGCTTAAGACAAATGTGAACAGAGTATCAATCATGCTAGAGCGAGCTAGAGTCACTGTTCATCAACTGAAAAACCGCTTTGCTGAGAGGAATCGGGCATATATCAAACTAAAGGTTGAGAAAGACCATGTAGACAAAGCACTGATAGAAGCGCACGAAATGGCTATGAGTGCTGAAGAAAGGGCTCAAAAGCTGGCAAAGCTGTTAGAGGACGAAGAAGTCAAGCAGAAGAAGATGGATACAGACTTATCTCGCCTAAAAGATCTGCAGTTCAGAAAAGGCAATGAGCTCATCAAGTACCAATCAGATGAGACGGCAAAGAACGCCGAAATTCAAGGATGTGTGGCTGCTAGACGTAACATGATGTCCAAAATAAGAAAGATGGACAGTGAAGTCATGAAACAGCAAGAAATCATCTACAGCCAAGAACTCTTAGCGCAGCACCTGCAGAAGCGAATAGAGCGGATGTCCGGTACAAGGCGAGACACAGAGCGCATTCGTCTCGAGCAGCGTATCGCAGAGCTGAAGGCTGATCTAGAGCAGCGCAACCAGGCCAAACGCTTCCTAGATGAGCAGGTGAAACGAACCCTGGAGGCCCAGAGACAGGTGCAACGCGACCTGCAACAGAACAAGCTGCTCACGGAGCAGTTCGACTCGAAGGAATCTGAACTGAAGCTACACAACGAGTGTTCGATGAAGGAGCTGCGCCGCGTGGTGGAGCGGAAACAGACGGCCATGGTGGACGAGAACATGCTGCGACTGACCATCAAACAGCTGCGCCGCTCTCTGCACGCCCAGGCCGAGAAGGTATTCTCGCTGGACCAGCAGCAGCTTGACATGAGCGCAGCCATGAAGGAGCGTCGGCAGGAGATCCTGGCGCAAAAGGACCTCCTCAAAGCCGAGATGCGCGCCCTCGACGAGGAGATCCACAAGCTGGGTCGCGACCTCACCAACCGGGCGTCCAAGCTCGACAAGATGAAGAAGCGTTATGAAGTCCTGCTGTGCTCCATGGGTCCAGTAGAGGAAGGCACTGACGCGTCAGATTCGCACATATTCTACGTCATCAGAGCGGCACAGGAAAAGGAGGAGGTAACTATTGTCACAATTAACGTGCGCTTGCCATATGCCATCTAATTCGCCAATGTATATTATGCTGAATTACTATTTCGCTTGAGCGATTGCTCATGAAACGCTTCAACTCACGCCAGCAGTTTATAAGTAGCTAGCCTAACTGATAATCTCTGGCTTGATATACATGAACTTTGGTTAATAACTACGGTTTTTATAAACTATGTATTGAATAATTATGCATCTTCATTTGTGTGAGTAATGAAAATCACACGACGCATTTCTTCTGTCTTACAGTCGTCGTTAGCTTGCGTTAAAATCAGTACCCTTCTGTGCCACAGGTCCAGCGAGAGGGAGACGAACTGGACGCCAAAATTAAGAAGACGGAGGCCGAGCTGGTGGCGCTGGAGAACACGTGTCAGGTGTTGAAGGAAAATAACGAGGAGTACCGGCGCAACTTGTCCAGTGCGCAGGAGACGGAGGAGGAGCAGGAGACGGCTGCCAACCTGCAGCAGCTGATCGCCCAGACCGAGAGCCAGGTAAAGGACCGTCGCCTCCACCTGCTCAGCATACAGGACAGGGTGCAGGTGATGCAGGCAGAGCTGGACCAGCTGACCGAGGAGCAGAACACTCTGGACCGGCAGCGCGAGGAGCTGGAGCGACAGATGGCCGCCAAAGACAAGGAGCTGAAGGAGCAGGAGGCCAAGCTGGACCGCGCCACCAGGTTCAACAATCACGTCATCAAGCAGCTGCGCAGGAAGACTGGTCACATCAGCTCCACGCCAGAGGAGCAGGACATCGAGGTGCGGGTGCGCCGCGAGGAGGTCAAGCTGGCGGCGCGCAGTCTGTGTCAGGTCACCGAACTGGACGAGGAGGCGCGCGAGCTCGTCCTCAGCACGCTGGAGGAAAGTGGCATCAGCGTGCCCGAGAGCCGCACCTCCTCGCAGACCTCACGCCGCTCGGAGCTGCTCAGCTGCGCCTCAATGGAGTCGATCTGTTCGGAATCGAGCGGCGGCACTCCGGCCTCGCAGCGCTCCCTGCTGCAGTTCCCCACCCCGTCTGCCGCCAGCAGTCAGGCAGACGAAGACGCCGGCTCGACCAGCCGAGCCAGCAGTCGCGGCAGCAGCAGAGGCAGCAGCAGGGGCAGCAGCAGCGACGGCAGCAGCAGAGAGAGCAGCCGCTCCGGCAGCCGGCAGAGCACCCGAAGTGGTGTCTCTGGGGGCCGCCAGAGCGGGAAGAAGCCAGCCTCTGGCAGTCGGCCGGGTAGTCAGCAGGGCAGTCAGGTGAGCGTGGTCAACATCGACTTCTCCGACCTCGGACGACCAACGAGCAATGCGTCAGCGGGGTCAAAGAAGTCATCCACTGCGAGCTCCGGCTCATCGGGCACTAAAGCCAAGGCTAAAAAGAAATAGAGGTCTTTGTGGATAAGCATTTTTGGCAAGAAGCAGCTGCAAAGCAACCATAGCATTTTGCTCTATCGAGATGATGAAGACTTTATTTGTGCTGAAGGCGATGCAGAATTATGGTGTCTTTCTTGCTGGGCGTGTGCGCACCAATACTTGTGCGCAGTAATGGACCAGTGGGACAGTGTTCGAAGATGGAAGTGATTGCTGACATCTCATTTATTGAGTGCAGTAGACGGTGTACATTGGTAGGTCACTGTAAAGTGAAAAACATCCAGAGTGGTGAATAGCAGAGTATGGAAAGTCACGCCGACGAGAACGAATCGAACCGAGTACCGGGAGCAGCGGTGGCGATTCGGCGGTTGGCCGGCCGTTCTGTGCGGTTATCGGCGAGCCAGGTGGGTCGTTAGGGGTGGCAGCTGCTGCTGACTGACTGCGCTCACCGCCACTCTCCACGGCCGTCGCACGCTGATGCCGGCACTCAGCATCGATCGGTCCGCCTGAAGCATAGAGCTCGGTGGCTCGGCGCGGCTGCCGCCGCCTCATTCCGTCCCCGTCCCTCCGGTGAAAACTTGAACAGCGCGCCGCCTCACCGTCATCCATCATGGCAGTCGGACATCTAACATGCCGTGCCGAAATTCTATCGCCTGAATAAAGATGAATGGTGTGCAGTGGGCTGTTTGGTGGACTTTGATCGGTAACACGTGCTGCTGAGAGGCTGTCGACGGCGACCGGCGAACATCTGACCCGACGCGGCTGCTGGGGTCGCAGAGGGCGAGACACAAATGTCGGTAAACGGCGACGGCCAGTTAACCACCACCTGCAGTGATCCGACTCCAGGAAAACCCTGAGTAAACTTGAGTTTAAATGAAGTGGTTCCACTCACCGATTTATATTGTATTGTAGAAGCGAATTACACATATATTAGTGCCAGAACTTTGTGGTGCTTACGACGCGTTGTTGAAAATAATTCCAGCTACGCCCTAATAATAATTTGATCGGTTAGTGTTGACTGTCATTTTCTTTCGCTTAAAACAACTCACGAATAGTTATTTGTCAATGATTTCGTTCATTCCAATTCACGAGTCTAGTATGCAGTATTTTGAGCGAGCAGTCAATCTTTACATGCTTATGCTTCGACAAATCAATCGAAACTTAAGTTGTTAACGTATACTCATACTCATATGTATCAAATCATAGGCAGCATGGGACTTCCCAGTCGATGTAAACAAAGCTTTACTCACGGGCAAAATATAGCGTCTCGTTTCGTAAAAATCCAGCTCTACTCACGAACAGTAGTTGGTAAGAGCACTGACAGAATTTCGCACGTCGATCGGTACATACACCCCGGCCTCTACTCACGGACAGTGTATGACGTAGGCCATGCTGACGGAGGTGCCCTGTTGGAAGTACTCTACGGTGACTGGCGGCGGCCGGACGGCGGCCAATCTGCCGCGCCGCCGCGGCCGGCCCAGCGTGAGGGCCATCTGTGTCTGGTGGCGCGCAGCTGTCAACTGGCCGCCACAGCTCACTTGGCGTCAACTGAGTCGGACTGACACCGGACCGGCTGTCAACTGAGTGTGGCTGTCACAGCGGACAGGGATCGGGGGCGGGATTGAGAGGGGTGAGGGAGTTGAACGAAATAAATCGGGACGATACGAGTCGCGATGGGAAGGAATATAGATCAGCTGAGGAGGATGCATGGAATAGGGGAAATAATTAAGGATACTTGAGGCCACAGAGCAAAAAAAAACGAATAGGTCTGACGAATAGAATAGTTATATAAATAAAAAGGAAGGATAACAAACAGAATCAAGCGAAAATGCGAACAAGTGAGAAGTGCTTAGTTCAAACGGAAAAATAGAATTAACTCAAGCGTAAAGATAGTCGCACGAGTACAGACTGGGGTAGCGCGAAGAGCACTGGTCCGATCCACCGCCGATGGCCTGAATATGCGGGAACCGTTGTACGGACCACACCGCCGCAGCGCCAACTCTGACCCAAGGAGGGACGGCACCCAATGCGGGCCCACTCTGTATGTACCCGACACCTGTACTTGTCGACAGCCCCAGTTGCGACACAGATCTGCGCATATGATGGCTCAGTTACAGCTGTTTGTCGCGCTAGCTAAATCGCAAGCCTTGTGTCAACGTTATAAGAGAGGGAAAAAACAACATATCCACGAAACGCGTCAAAATTGACGTTTTCGGTCTCAACTGTAAACCACAGGTCCAAACTGAGCACACAATAGCAGAAGAAATTTACAGAGTTTTTTTTTAAAGGTAGTGTGCCAGCTTTCTTGGACCGTATGGAGTTAATGGCCCAGATAAGGAGAACCGGATTTTTAGAACTTATCCATACCTTCAAAACTCATGGAAACGTCTTAAATTCTTCAAATTTTGAGTACCCCAGTTCGAAATTCGCCCCGACGGGTTGTCGGTCGTACCCCAACCACATTTCACACCACTATGAACAATAAATGCACACACTGAAATCGCTATTACCGATATGCTCATCCAATCAAGTTTCGATAAACCCGTTCATCATCAGCTCCTGCGGTTTCGAACACGCCTGTTAGGTGGTGCGGTAGACCACGCCCAAAGCCAGGGCGAACGTAACGTGAGGTAGCCGAGTCAGGGCGAAGCGTGCGCTGACCCAAGCCGGAGCCGCGCGTCCTCCCGGTGTCATGTGATAGCCCGGGGCTGCCTGCGGGGATGCGGTAGACCGCGCCCAAAGCTGCGGCCCCGGCTTGGGTCAGCGCACGCTGCCGCGACTCGGCTACCTCACGTTACCGGGGCCCTGGCTTTGGGCGCGGCTTCTGCTCATACTTTGTGGTGCGGTGGTGGTGCGTCGGGCTGCGCGCTCTGACTTCGGCCAAGAAAAATGCGTCAGCTGATCATTGTCATTTCTGCCACTTGCGTGTGGTGAAATGGGGTCATAACTTATAAGACGGCTTTTTCATATCAATTATTTTACATAAAATCATATTTCAAACCATAAATAATGTTCGACAGCCAAATAAAAGAAACAATACCAATACGGGCTTACAGTTTAAGGCTCGACATTGTGTTGTCTACGATTAGACAGCTGATAACTCATTCCCGTACGTCGTATGGTCGTAACACTATAATGACCTTTGCTTATTGTCACAAGTGCGCCGCATTCGCGATTGTTGCCCGACGCCTGTTTGCAGGTGAGCCCACTACAGTTGTTATACATATCTAAAAACCGATAAACTTTTAGGCGAAAAAGGCACTATTCCAGGCCCATTTTTGATTTTTTTGCGATATTAGGTAAAAACAGAAGCTTCTTATCCTAGCAAAAATAAAATGGGAAATCTTTCAAAGGTGGCACACTACCTTTAAGTGTTACGGTGTCCAGCATCTCCCGTTTCCTAATTATATTACCTATATCATTCAAATTTTCCAGACTTAGTGGCGATATTATGATATTGTATGTGGCCGAAGCACAAGTTGCTAGGCGGAATGGTTTTACACCAGAAGACGAAAGCATTTGAAATTGTAAAAGCAAGCATGGTTTCTGATGGTTATCGCAATAAATTCTTTTGATTTCCAAGTGTTAGTTGAGAAAAATCGAGCTCCTTTGTCAGGGAAGAGCTCAAGTCTCAGGATTGTTTAGTATTCAGGATTGACATTCCAATTAGGATGCATAATTCCCGACCGAATTTCATCCAACTTATTTCAGAATCTATCGCATGGGTGAGCACAAAGCTAACGTCGCATTTTACGTCCCTCCATCTCTGCGGCGGATAACTGTGACAATGTGACGGCGAACTGCCTTGCCTCTGGTGTGTTCCAGGATTACCAGTGTATTTTGTGCATGAAGCAGTTGTGTGTTGCTCTCGGCTTCTTGTCTGCAGTCAGCAAAATCATATTATAGTTGCTCTACTTTCAAAATCAAATGTAAGCAGTTTGAATGAGAACATAACATAACACAAACACAGCTCATTAATGGGCGACCGGGGAATCACGACAGATGTGCTGCTTTTCGCTGATAACTGGAATAGTTCGCTGTTTAACCCTCGCCCGCACATGGGGGGGGGGGGGGGTTGCCACCCCCCAGGAAGTCTTTCTGCTCTGCACTCAACATTTTTAGAGCTAGAAAACTGATTTTTCGTGTAGCTGCTCCTCTATCTTTTCTTTATGTCCACTGAAAATTTCAAGTTTCTGTGGTTTTTGTTTCGGAGATATGACCTTGTTTTTTCAGGTCATGTCATGACCCAAATGACCAATTTTCAACATCTTGCGTTGGCTATGGGCCTTGTGAGCTTTTGACACCTAGATTTCGGCCTTTTTTGCCAGTCTTACCTCCCACCTATTATGGAACATGTTGTTCGACGATGTACAGATGTCAAGGTCAGGGTCAAGGTCAACCTGGTCATCTAAAATAATTGCGTTTTAGGCAAGCTGAATGTACTTTTCGTGAAGTTTTTTGACTGCATTTTTGGTAAAAGCTTCTCAGATCATTATTTCATGTAAAATGGACACATAAACAATCGGTGCACGCATCAGTATACACACAGACACACACACACACACACACACACAGACACACACAGACATACAAACACATATAATGGACCTTGACCTAACTTGACCTGAAATGACCTCAGCAGCAAAAACCTGGTCGGGTAGTGTGACAAAGAGGTTCTAGCTGGCTTGGCACCAGAAAACGGCATCGTCATCGGTATATGATAAGCAGCGCTCTTGATATCCAACGGTGACCCAAAACGTTTTTTAGTTTGACCTGACCTGTAAGGTCAATGACTGACGTGAGAAGATAAAACTGGGTATCATTGGATTTGTCTCTTCCCAAAGAATCTTTTTGGTCTTCACCGCGAAGCTCTATATCCAACAGGAACGAAATGGCGCGGAGGGGTGACAACCCCCCCCCCCCCCCATGTGCGTTCTAGGATGGAAAAATGGCATGTGCGGGCGAGGGTTCAACACGGTGCTTTGATGCAGATACTATGTCATGTTATTTGATCATGTGATCATTCGATCATCATTCATCTTTATTCTTTAATCGTTCTTTACCACAAACGATCGAGTTCTGGTTTCCACGCATCACAGATGTCTCGTCTTCCTCCTCCTTCCTTCAACCGGGTGCCACCGGCGGTTTATTAAGTGCGAAAAACAAAAATGATGAACCGTACTCAGCAGAACAAACGTAACAAGTGAAAGAGTGCGAATCTGAGCACACAATAGGAGAAGAGATTTACAGAGTGTTTTCAAAAAAGTGTTACGGTGTTCATTCACTGTTCAGCATCTCTCGCGTTTCCTAATTATATTACCTACATCATTCAAATTTACCAGACTTAGTGGCGATATTATGATATTGTATGTGGCCGAAGCACAAGTTGCTAGGAGGAATGGTTTTACACCGAAAGACGAAAGCATTTGACATTCGAAAGTCTTATGCTGGCAGATGGCAATTTATCTAATATGTGAGAACTTGCAACTAAGAACGAAAGATGCACGGTGCGCACACCATTTTATTGCATGCCACACCACACAAATTTTCCACCACGCGTCTTTCTATCCACATCGAAAACCTGTGCAGTCTTCCCTTCCCGTTGCCACGAGGAGGTGGGAGGACAGGGCCGACGGCTGGCCCCGTTAGAGCCGAGCTGAGGTCAGGCCAGCCGTCAGCTCCCGGGTGATTGGCTGACCGGCCGCCAGCTGCCCGCTGATTGGCTGGTCGGCACACTGACGCCCGCGGCGTTCAGTGTCAGGGGTCAGGGTCAGGTCGGCCGCCAGTTAATTAATTGGCTGACAGAACGGACTGGCGCCCGGGTGAACGGGTCAACGAAGCGTTGGCCTCTGTAGAGCCGTACTGGTAGAGACGGAGGTCAATGAAGCCTCCTAACTGTAACGCAGAAAATCTGATCCAGCAGCGAATAAAAATTAATCGCCAAGATCCCTCCGATCAAAAGGTAAGTTCCGCCTCGCGGTGCCATACATGGGTGCCGTTAAAGTAAAAAAGTTTATTGTCCTAATATTTTCCTTTCGTTCATCACACAAGTGTTATCATGTGGGAGCTATTGGCAAAAGATCTTGTATTTTCAAGTACCGATTCATTATAAAGAAGCATGTTTTTTTTTTTGGCTTTAAGTGCTGACAGGTATGATTTCTTTTTTTTTAATCTCTTTTACTTTTATGAGCTACACTAAGGTTAACAGGTCGTGAAACCATTTTTTTCGGCTGCGTCAAATTGACTTTTTCACTACTTTTTATAACTTTGTTAGCATATTAAGTCAAACTAGTGAAAAAGCCATTGAAATTTCAATGTAGCAGCAGTATTTGTTTTGAATAACTTGCTCACCCCAGTGTAGCCCGAAAGGAAGTCAGAAATAAAATAGTTAGGAACATTAACCCGCGCCGGGCCGGTGCTCCGCGACTTCCGCGCCGGGCCGGGGTGGTGTCTGAACAGCCCCCCCCCCCCCCTCCGTCTAACTCAGCTCCTGAGCCACGTAGCGTTACGCAGTAAGCGACATTCGAAAGAGCGTTAAAAATAATGACGGAAGCACCTCTGTCGTTTTTGGGTCGGGTCAAAGGTCAGGTCGCCAGTGGTCATCAAAGGTCAAATTTAGTCCATTTCAACAATTTTGGTAACTGCCAACGGCTAACTGGGAACCAATAGAGCTACAGCGCCGCGGAGAAGTGCTTGGTGCAGTCGATAGTCCTTTTACAGACCTTTCCGAATAATGTTCTCAGATTTGACCTCAGGTCAACGTTTTAGCCTCCAAAGGTCAAAACTCCCGAGATAACAGATTTTATGAAAAACGTTTTTTTCTGCAATAACTTTTGACTCAAGACAGTGACGACATTTATTTTGCCAGCATCGTGTTCCTCTCGACGAGACGAGTCGAATGTACTATAATTTGACCTGTAAAGGTCATTTTGAAAATTTGACCTTAGACCAGGGTCATTGTTATAGCAACCGCTTTTTATTGACCGCCTTCGTCAGTTTTATTATTGCAAGATGTGGATGATGAGTAGAGATGAGTGAAGATGAGTAATTGAATGCGTCTGCGCGCATGCATATATCATGTAGTCTAGCACACGCTCCAAATAGGGTTGCAAAACTTTATCGACAGGTCTGGGTACGCACGCACAGCAACGTAAATCGTGTGGCATGGCCTTCACATGACCTGAGAATGACTTTTTAACGTTGGGTTCGTGACTACTGACTGATTATGCCCTAAGTAACAAATATGGGGTTTGGTGTTTGAATCTTTGTTCATGAATAGTTCATGAATAATGTTTGGTTGTTTGCGTATTTAATAGTTAACGAATTCCTTCATTCAAAGTCACGTGTTCAAGAACGATTTTCTCTTCACGATCAGTTCGTGAACGTTTATGAGGGTTCATGAACAAGTCATCATTTCTTACAGTTTTCACGCCATTATTTTCATACAGTGACACACACGGTTGCAGGCATGCTTTACAACTGCCAAATGCGCCAATCTTATCTCAAGCACATAGGTATAATCGTGATTTATTATTATTCGTAAATTGCTGAAGCTCAAATGGTGCATTTCAGACCTCGTATGACGCCATATCAGACGTCAATAAAGTTGTTTGACGCAATTTGGGTTTTACACTATGATTACGGAGCGAGCGAAGCGAGGCCGGCCGTGCGGACGCTTTTGCGAGGCTTAGGTATATCTCAGCAACCACTTGACCGATTTACATGCGGTCATTTTTGCAGGGTAGCTTCATTCCTTCTGCCAAGTATTGGACTATTCCTGAAGCATGTGGGTGACCCCTTATGCACGTGCCACGTGCAAAACGAAGAGGTGTCAGTTTTGTAATTGTTGCAATATCTCGGTAACTACTTGGCCGATTGCGCTGAAAGTTGGCATGAAGTTAGGCACCCACTAGGCACTGCATATCTATGTGCCAGAGTTGGGGTGCTGCTGCACGTGCGCACGTGCAGGGGTCGTTTCCAGATCTCGAGAACGGCTCGACCGATTGCGCTCAAATTTGGTACACAGTTATGGACCGGTTAGTAGGGTGCCGTGCACAAGTCAGTTGGGACCCATTTTGCACGTGCGCACGTGCAGGGTGCCGCTTCCAGATCTCGAGAACGGCTGGGCTGATTGTGCCCAAATTTGGCACATCGCTAGAGACCGGTTAGTAGAGAGCCGTGCACAAGTCAGTTGGAGGTACCCCTCGCAATTTCGCACGTACAAGGCCCACCCTCTCGCTCGCTCCGTAAAGGCCGCCCCACACTGGAACTCGCATGCGGGTTGCGAGTTTGCGGGTTTTGAGTTTGCGGGCATAATATTAATTCATAGAGTGACTAGACTGTTCCCTTATGGTAACTTCATGAGTGCAGTGAAGCCGATGCACCTTCAGAAAATCGCATATAGTCACAATACCAGCGCAACGAACCAAAATTCGACTCCAACGAAAAACCCGCAAGCCTCGCAGAACTCGCAGACCTCGCAGCGAGGAAAATCGAAAGTTGACTCAAAATAAGCTTCTGGAATGCGATGCAAGGTGGCTCGCAAGCTAAAAACATGCAGACTCGCTTGTTACGTGGTAGTGTGGGTCACTCAGCTTAGATTGTATTATTTGCTTTTAAAGAAACCAGAAAATCCAAAAACCCGCAACCCGCATGCGAGGTCCAGTGTGTGGCGGCCTTTAGTCGCCCCAAAAGGCGTTATACTGGTATATATAATAACTATTGCTGATCAAATTGAGCTAGCGAGTCGGTTGCGCGATCAAATAACTCATAAAGAACTGCCAGTTGCCACATCGAATGATATGCAGCATGATATCCTCCAAGCAGCTTTGTGACCTGAGTAGCTTTGACCTGACCTTGAGGTCAACATTCTAAAATGACCTAGCCCAGACAAAAAGTTTATCATTCGACGCGCCTGACCACGGCAGACACGGTGGTGCCACAATCGCGACTCTGCTACCATTTGTGGCGATCGTATTTACCAAAAACAAAACTCTACTTTGTAGCACTTGACTTGACCTCAGGGGTCACCGGTTCACCTAAGACCTTGAAATCGGATACAAGTCGCTGTGTCTCGTAACGAACAAAACGCAACGCACAAAAGCGAACGCACACGTTCGCTTTTTCTGCGAGGCTCTAGCTCAATTTGGAGCAAAGCGGCTAGGGATGGGGTCTTATCCACCCTTCTACCGTTTTTGCGAACAGTACATGAACGTTCGCGAACTGTTCGCTGTTTGTTCACTAATATTTGGCCGATGACGTCACAATTGTTGAACACAATTGATCGTGAACAGTTTGTTCATGTTCGTTTATTTACAAAAAAAACACCCTGAAAAAGATAAAACATTATAAGAGGAATAGGCATTAACGTTATGAATTCAACTGATAATCAAATCAAATGTGTTATGGAAACGCCTGTTGAGAGACAAATAAGTGAACGTTGTTTGGACTCTGCACAGTGCACATGCCCACGTGCAGACTGGGGTCCCGGCTGACCTGACAGGACTATAGATAAATAGTATAATTATAACAGTGCAAGAGATTTACTCGCAATCGGCCGCGGCCCAGCCGTCCTTAAGATGTAGAAAAACGCCCAAGCATGGAGCCGGGCAACGGACATTGATACAGCAGTGCCCCAGCTGTATGTATGTGCTGTATGTGCGCCACCCACCGGGCGGCGCACATATGAAAGTGTGCCGCCCGGTGGATGCCCAGCGATAGCGATAGGTTCGGCGCAATCGGCCAGTCATGCTGACTGTGGGGCCATGTAAGCGGAAGTCTTTTGATATCCCTGATTGACACATGGCACGTGTTACTACAGTGACCCAGTGTGCTTGAAGTATGTTGGTAGCTGGATTTGTAATAGAAGGAAAGAATGTGTCTCTGGGTCCAGAAAACCATTTGTCGATCCGTTGAGGGGCTGCCGAGATAAGCTGCGTGGCTGTGTGATAAGCGTCATAGTCCCGAGTTCGGACCGGGTCAGGCCGCTCACAGGATTTTTCCTTTAGATCTTACATGAAGTCGCTTACTCGCTCAGCTCTTTCGTAAATGGTAGCGTCTAGCGTATCTAGCAAGGCTCCCCAAACTAATGGAAGTGCAAGTTTGTTAAGCGGTGCAGCCTACCCACGCAGGCAAGACACTAGCGACATCTTCTGCGAGATTACAGAAACAGTGACGCTGTCTTGCGGAACAGTCTACCAATGCTGACGATAGGAGGCCAAGGAACTCTTCGAAAACTAATCAGCTGCGTTGCTATACTTAATTGCAGCTGCGTCTTGTTACATCATAGGAAGTGCTACACGATGTAGGCAATATGTCATCAAAGTTTTAACAAGGTTACCATTTACCAGCCTTGCCGTACTTATAGTCGGGTATTGCTGCTTTTTGTGTGCCTAATTCCTAAAGGCTACTGACTAGCCCGTCAGGGGACGGACAAATGCCATAGTTGTTGTCCGGGTGTTTCATTTATCACTGTGCACTAGGATGTACGCAATGATAAAGATCGAGTCTTTTGAAAAGGATCTTTACTAGATCTCCCTCTCCACTGCATGCGACCGCCAGCAGAACTGGAAATAGGTACTTAATGGAAGTTGTACTTACCAGTAAAACGCCTTTTGGGCGAAGAACGAGCGAGCAAGATAGTGAGCCCTGCACGTGCGGAAGGGTGAGAGGGTACTTCCAACGGGGGTTGTGCAAAGCACCCTTCTAATCGGTCGCTAGCGGTGTGCTAAATTTGAACGCAATCGGCCCAGCCGTTCCTGAGATCTGGAAGTGGAATTCTGCACGTGCGCACGTGCAAACGGGATCCAAACTGACTTTTGCACGGCACCTTACTAACCGGTCCCCAACCGTGTACCAAATTTGAGCGCAATCGGCCCAGCCGTTCTCGAGATCTGGAAGCGCCCCCTGCACGTGCGCACGTGCAGTAGCACCCTAACCGCAACACATGGGAATGCATTGCCTGGTGGATGCCTACCTGTATGCCAACTCTCAGCGAAATCGCCCCAGAAATTACCGAGTTATTGAAATGGAAACAAATTTGGCACCTCTTCTTTTCGTATTTTGCACGTGCAGTGAGGGTCACTCGCATAGATCAAGAGTATCCGACCATTGGTAGAAGGGATGCAGCTACCCTACAAAAATTACCACAAGACAATCGCCCAAGTGGCTGCTGAGATATGAGCCTCTCAAAATCACTACTTTTGCAAAACAGCTTGAACACCCTTGACTTTTCACGTGGCACGTGCCACGACGGTCACTGAGATGTGTCAAGAGTAGTCAATTACGGGGTAGAAGGGATGGGGCCGGGCCGGGCCGGGCCGGGCCGCTCATACTGAGATTTTCCCCTTATATTGAAAAGACTTCGCTTCGCTCGCTGCGCTCGCTCGCTCGTAACAAGTCAGTGGTCACACCTGCAGGCCTGCTCTCTGGCCAGTATCCAAAAGTCCCTGCCAGCCCCCACCAAAGCCCTTTGTACGCGCCCCGTGCAAGTACTCACTGTACTCTGTCGCGCAGAGCGTTGAACCGACCGCTGAGCTGCGGGCCGTACTTTTGGCGCAGGTCGACCATGCTGCTTGCCACCGACCAGGTGGATGCCCGTCGCGGCAGACAGCCGGGCCGGCCCGCTGCCGGCTCACTCCCCACCACCGACCCGCCGCCGCCGTCGGCAGGTGCGTCGTTTGTCTCCCCGTCCGACGAACGATCCCCGGAGCCGCCCGCCCGGGGACCCCATCTCGGCGGTTCGACATGCGAGTCCCCCGAGACGTCTGCCTCCGCCACCAGTGCGACGCTGCTCCCATTCCTGATGTGACCTCGGTGACCTTTGCTCGGCCCCCCGGGACGCTGGACTGCCGTCTCTGGGGCGGTCGTCGGCGTCTCGGCGGCGGCCGGCGCGTCTGGTCCGGCGGCAGTGCCGTTCGTATCCACCGTCGCCGTCACTGTCGCCGTTTCGGTCGTCGTCTCCGACGCGTCGTTTTTCACGGAGGACGGCCGGCGCGGCGCGGAATTGGAGGCGGTCGAAGAGCGGCGGAAGCGAGACAGCATGGTATCGCTGACGGGGCCCGTGACCGGTCAGGAGGGCGCTGAGACGCGGCCGGCCGGAGGGTGCGGAGGACAGCTCTGCCGGGACCGGGCACGCCCCGTCGCGCGCCGGCCAGCACACGTGCCACTGTTCTCTGACCGGTAATTGGCGTCCCTCCGAGCCGTCCGACCAGCTGAGGACACATGTGCGCGGCCCGGGCGCAGCTGCTGACAACTGCTCCTGACCTCGGGCCGTTACAGGTGTATGTATGGGTGCGACGGCCTCCCACTCGTCACACCCACAGGGGTCACGCGGCGCCGGGGGCGATCGGCAGGGAACTAACTAACCGACAGGTGGGGAGGGCGCCAGGCCACGGGCACTGAGCTGACGTGATTAGTAACTCTACTAATCGGGTACGGATTGTCAAAATATATACCTACTGCTTGGGGCGGGAGCCCTCAACACTCGTTCGGGATGTGTGGGAGTTGAACTGCGTCACTAACTATATCAGATAATAAAAAACATGAAGTATACCAATAGGTAAGAGCATGCTTATGCTTGAGCCCTTCGCATGCAACTTTAATTGTGCGTTTACATACACGTCGTTTGTATGCATGGTATCAATATGTTTTACACTGCTGATCATTAATATTTTTGAACTGTTTGCTGAACTAGGTATGTCACTGCACGTACAAGTGCAAATGACTAGTTATATAACGTAGGCATGTACTACTCTTGTTCGGGGAGAAAAGTATTTAAACTTTACGTGAGATATTGAGAGGGTTCCTAATGCACACAGGATTAGCTTCTTTCACAATGTCCCGGCTTAGTTACACCCGTATCGTGGAGAGGGTTGATCACTTTTGCATTGACGTGGCAATCAGAAGCAGGGCGTGGTCTGCGGGACACATGGGCGTAGCACGATGGGGCACTTGGTATAGGTATCGTCATTCGATTCGGCCATGATGTTCCGCAGGCTGCAAATATGCGCAATATGTACATACATGATAGCAAATGTATAAACTCTTGTCTCTGTGTGCTGAGCAAACCAGCACTCGTTTGAGGACCAATGGCTGCTTGACGATATCGAAGTGTGCTCGTCCATTATCAGTAGCGGTCCCGTAGGCGCTGTGTCTCATAGGGTATGGTGCATACCACACAAAGGGAAGGGAGGGACGGGGGAAGAAATGGGCGGAGAGAGAGAGAGAGAGAGAGAGAGAGAGAGAGAGAGAGACAGACAGAGACAGAGACAGAGACAGAGACAGAGACAGAGACAGAGAGACATGTTTTTATTACTGCGCTGCACAGCTCCACTTGAGGAGTTGGAAGCTTTTGCCCGGTGACGCAATGTTTCATTTCTTTTTCTTTTTCAAACATACCCTCAGTGTTGGTAACTATCACAATGCAATATAAACACATTTAAAAGCATATAAATAAAAGCATCGCATGCACAAAGCAAAACTTCCTGTAACAATGATAATGATTTCTTCTCAAAGACAAATGGCTGAAAGAAATGGCCTACTACATAAACTACAGACACACCGGCGCACTAGTCATGGCGGCCTGTTTTCCGGTCCCTTTTCAGTTGTCTGTTTCTGTCCAGCGATCTCAGGGGCCGCCGTGGTTGTCTGAGGAGAAAAGGCCGGTATCCAGGTCCAGTTGAGGCCGGCGCGTCGCACGTTACCCTCGACCCCCGTCTTTTTTCGGCCGTAGCCGGTCGGTTTGATCACCTCTCCACCGCCGAGGTAGGCCCCCCAGAAGCCGAACGTGCCGTGTGTGATGATGGAGTGGTTGCAGGCGGTCAGCATGGCCAGGTCGCCACCGGGGTGCAGCTGCTGGCCGTCACCGGCCACCACCACGTCTGTGGCGCCGGTGCGTGTCACCATCTCGCGCCGGCACCACTCGGGGTCGTCCGAGACCACCACAAACAGCGCGTCCCGGTGGCGGCCCCGCATCAGCGCCAGGGCGCGCTCCAGGAAATCGGCGCCCACCAGCCGGCCGCCGACGAACTTGGGCAGCCACTGGGCGTAGTCGGTCCGGCGCACGTGCACGCCGATGAACGTAGGCGATGTGACGTTGACCTGACGAGCCAGCTCTGCCAGCCGTCGGTCGGCGTGCTGACGCAGCTCGGGCCGGAAGGTGAACTCTCGTAGCACGTCTTTGCGCATGGGGTGGAACAGGTGCACCGCTGTCGGAAAGTCCACGATGACATGGTTTGGATCCTTGCCATTGGGCTTTCTCCTAACCAAGGCGTCAATCTGGATTCTACTCCAGTTGTATCTACATTCAGAGGGCAGCGCAGGAATCGACAGGGAATCAAAGTACACATCGAGAACTTCTGCCATCTCGGGCAGTTGCCAGGCGGGTCTGTGCAGCTTGTCTCTCGCCACCAGTAGCGCCGCATACTCAAACATGATGTTCCCGAGTCGGCCGCCCTTCGCGGCGGAGAGCAGGCCTCCTGACGGCGGACATTGAGACCGCTGGTCGCCCGGCGTGGAGTTTAGAGGCTGCTGGTTCCCCGGCGCGGAGTTTAGAGGCCGCTGGTCCCCCGGTGCGGAGTTGAGAGGCTGCTGGTCCCCCGGCGCGGAGTTCAGAGGCCGCTGGTTCCCCGGCGCGGAGTTGAGAGGCCGCTGGTCCTGCAGCGCCGAGTTCAGAGGCTCCTCCTGCGGAACGGCAAACGGAGCGCCGACTGGTTGGAGCTGACCTTTAGAGACGTCGAATACCAGCAGTAGCGTGGCACAGCACAGCGCCAGTAGCAGCAGTGAGACAGTGCGCCGAGAGCAGGCGATAGGCCAGCGCTGGCCGCCGAGCGTCGTCATTGGGGACCGTGTCGAAACTCCGGCCACCGATGGCGGCCAGTCCCAAACAAAAGCCTGAAAGAAGATAAAGAGACTTAGTTTAACATTCGCACTTGTAGGTGGGGGGGGGGGGGGGGGGAGTCGGATGGATCACTCAGTTTTTTGCAAATAACTCGAGCAAAAACCGGTTGATCGCGACGAAACTTGTAATACTTTTGAGTTGATTAATTTATTACGTACCCTAAGAATTTGATGACCCTGACCCAAATGACCTTTGTCCTGTGATCTACTTTTCGAGACCATGTTTGGCCGATATAGCGGTTCGGCGTATGTCGGCTCGCATTAGCCGCGCGTTTCCAGTCTTTTTGTGATTGTAAGCGTTCAAACATGTGCAATGATGTTGGTCTCTCTGTGGTGGATGGCAAAGTCACGTGAAGGTCAGGTCAAGGTCATTCATGTTTCTAGGGTAGTTTGTTAGTGCCTTCGTAGCATGTTTCGACGCAGTCAGTGGTGGTTGACAGTTGACACCTACTATTGACAGCCGGCAGGATGCCTACTAATTGACCTGACCTGACATGACCGGACCAATGTCTTCATGACATGCCATGATGATTGTCTTCATGAATTTGCATGAAGACATCATCTGTGATAAAAAATAACATGAAATCCGTGATCAGAACCCTGAAAAACCCATAACAGCTTCACTTCACGAAGTTCTAGCAGGTCCCGATTTTCATGACTTTTGTGTCATTGACCTGACCTGGAAGGCTAACCAATGACCTAGGACCTTAAAATTGGGTAGCATCAGCTCCCTCGTGTCACAGGCAGCACGCTCTTTTTTCCGCGAAGCTCTAGCTCGATCAAGGGCGAAATGCAGGCGGTCCAACCGACCTCCCCCTCCCTCCCTACACGTTAAACGCTGGAAAACGCCACACACAGGCGAGGCTAAGCGGGTAAGAAACTGGTTATGTTGTTGTCTAAATGGAACACAGAAAACTGACACCATGTGACACAATCAGCTGAATGTGTGACATCTTCTTCGACCCAGAAATGGTGTCAGGTTGTCGGTCAAAGAACAACCCGCTACCCCGATTACGAAAGGCCGACGAACTTCTGTTATAGGTATGTACAGTTGGAGACCACGCGAAACAATTTCTAGTAGAGTAAGTCATTTCACCATGAAATGATTACGCACATGCAAGCTATTGAGGATAGAGACAATATTTATATTAAGTCTATTGGATGACTTTTTCGAAGTTCTCATGCTGCTATTTTACACTCTGTAAACAAGTACTGAATGCGATGCCCATTGACATGTTGAATACTGTTGCTTTACCTTTTCATTAAAGCACGAGTTATGGGTTTGAGCCAGCGCCTGGGTGGGGCCTCAGCCAGCTTTATGATAGTGGGGAGGGCGTATTTGGCCACACCAGACTATCTTGGTAGTTAGGAGAGCTATAAGAACGGTTAAAATATAAGAGGCAAGATAGAGGCCCAAGAAAGCATGCGAACTTTTACTTTCAAATCTTGAAAACACGATTTATAAGAAGCTAAAATCAGAAAATCAAAGGATAATAGTTCAAGAGTGCTTCCGACCCGGGACATTTATACCGCCCGGCGGCTGGGTGCCACGGCGAGCGACGCGGCACCCACACGGACCCGCCAGAGACGCGCCTCGGCGGAACAATGGACACGTCCCACACGCAGTATCGCGCTGCTGATAGTTCTAATCTGGGTGGTCTCTTTGCCAAGTGGGTATATTTGTGTGTGGTAGAGAGAGAGGGGGTCTGCAGGCTGGCAAATTTACTATTTGAGACTGCCGGAAGCGAATATAGATAGCTAGTCCCTGAATTTTTTCCGAGTTTTAAAAAAAGAAAGTTAAGTATTATTTGTCCTATGGTTGTTGCAATCATTTCGGGTCGTAACTTTCAAAATGCATTAGGTACAAAAATTGGTTAGCGTGTCAATGAGAGTGGGGATAAACGGCAGACCGCTAGGCCGAACTCGATTACGACAGGACGGCGACTTCTTGAGATAAAGTTCAAAAGCCTCAACCAGAAAGAATCCCTTTCAGAGTAAATCCTCATTATCAACCAGTAAAACGCCTTTTGGGCGACCAACGGAGCGAGCGAGAGGACGGGCCTTGCACGTGCGAAATTGCGAGGGGGTACCTCCAACTAACTTGTGCACTGCACCCTACTAACCGGTCTTTAGCGATGTGCCAAATTTCAGCGCAATCGGCCTAGCCGTTCTCGAGATCTGGAAGCGGCACACTGCACGTGCGCACGTGCAAGCGGGGTCCAAACTGACTTTTGCACGGCACCCTACTAACTGGTCCCCAACCGTGTACCAAATTTGAGCGCAATCGGCCCAGCCGTTCTCGAGATCTGGGAGCGCCCCCTGCACGTGCGCACGTGCTGTAGCACCCCAACCTGAACACATGCAGATGAATTATCTGATGAAGACCTAACTGTGTACCGAGTTTCAATTCAATCGGCCCAACCGTTGTGCCGTTATTGAGGTTGCAATTTTGGGGGTTCTTAAAAAATGTCCAACTTTACCACGCGCCACGTGCGGTGGTTGGCAAGAACGCATGGTGGCCATCACACCACAGAACTTTTACGTCCAAGTGACATTCAGTAAAGAAGACCGCTTGTCAATCGGATGTCCCGTTCCTGAGATATTAGCTTTTGAAGAGCGTCCCCACGGCCGGCCGGCCGGCCGGCCGGCCGCTCATACTCAGGATTTTCCCTTAATTCAGTATGAGACTCCGCTCGCTTCGCTCGCTCCGTAATTAAAGGGACTATCCCACCTTCTAAAATGTTGTTAAAACCAGTTAAATTGTGCCCGACTTTATAGATTGGATGACCAGGAACACGGTTCTGGCATTTATTTTTCATTGAACATCTTAGGCTTCCCATATTCCAAACACAAACTTTCAAATATGTGACGTCACAGCCCAAAATTACCTCCTTCCCCAGGCCACATTACTGTCATAAAGCTGATTCTTTTTACTCTGTAGGCACCACAACAAAGTTCAGACCAGGTTTTAAGCGATTTTTCAACGAACAAACCCATTTAAATCAGAATGACTAAACGAGGTGACGTCACACTAACGGTCGCTCCATGTTGAAGATAGGGCCTTGTACAAGGCCCATTTTCAAATGAAGGGAACGAATTTCTTCAACACCAAGAGGCCGCGGGGGTTGCAACCTAGATAGATAGTGGTTTCTGAACCTCGCCGCAAACTTGGCTATCTCAACTCAAACCCCATGTTAGGGGAAGTTGGGGGAACGCCGAAGACTTTTTTTCTGACGCCCGTAGCACGCAAGGTAGACAACATACGCTATTCTTGTTGGCGTCATTCGAGAGGCCAGTCTTTTGCCTTTCAAACATACCAGGCGCATTTGATGAATTCGCATACCGTTAAGCGCACAAACTAAAAATATCTAAGAAGTGACTTTTTCGGCGTTGCCCCGGACTGCGGGGAAAGCCGAAAATGGGAGAAATGATCTACGGGGAATGCCGACATTGATGTTTTGCCATTTTATCTCAAACTTTATCCAGAATTCATCAAAGCTGACACACGTTTCGAGAGCTTGAGGACGCGGTGCACACTGGAAGTTATAATTGTGTGATATAATAAGAAAATGTCAGGTAAATCATTGCTTATAGGTAACAGGCCGTTGTGTCGGTTGAAAGTGTAATTTGTGTGACTAAAAATACGCGTTGCTATTCTACAGCAGTAGAGTCCACGTAGCGTGCTTTTAACACGTGCGTAATCGCACGTTTTCGGCATTACCCCAGCCAGCCATACTTTCATTTGCAGGCCCATAACTTTTCAACGTGCTGTATAAATTTCAAATAGGCAGCACACTTATGCAAAGACATGCTAAAGATTACTTGACCGAATTGGCCAGACAAACGGTAGCATAATGAGTAAAAAATGCAGCTTCAAAGGCGCATGTAGTACAAGGGAAACGTACCTTGAAAACGCTCTTGGCGCCCTTACAGTCGAAGTATTCCGAATGACGACTCGTAACAAACATGCGATAATTGTAGTCACTTAAGCTTCAGAGCATCACTGACAGGTGGCATCCATGTCTTATGGTTTTCGAAATATCTCGAATTTCGGCTTTGCCCCAACTCCGGCATTGCCCCAACTTCCCCTAAAGGTGGGATAGTCCCTTTAATACTAATGTGATTATTGATGCTGTTGAACATAGCGACACCATTCGTCTCTCGGGCCGATTGGGTGAATTTCCAAAAGAGATCGTCTCTTCAAACAAGCAGCAAAGTATAGCAGGCGATGCGCATTGGCATATCGATTGCCTTGATGTTTTAGGTTTGTTTTAGCTGTACATATTTATATAGCATGATGAAAGCTCAAAGGATCGAGCGAACTTTTAATTACAAACACTTAAACTAAGCATTAACCTGAGGGCACAAGAAATTCGCAACGGCACGAGCATTGATTCACAGATACGGCACCGCGCAAATTTGGTTTGATGATTCCAAGTGTCATAAAAGCTCATTCTTAGAGGGTTTTGTCATCCTCAACCGGCCACCTAATGAAAAAATGCCTAGCCGCGCGGGGATACAACAGTTGATACATTTGACTTGATATGCATTACCACGTGCTATTGCGAATGTGCATAACTTTTGTCGTTTATTTCAAAGACGTGAAACGTTAAGTTTTTCTTAGAAAGAGGAGTGGAGACGATGTTTAGCACTTTCACGTCAATTAAGCACATTGCTCGATCGTAAATTGATATTTTGTAATATCAATTTGTCACGCTCCAGTAAAAAGCGAAACAATAAGATGTAACTTGGACAGAAGGCCGGAGTAGTCCAAGCATTTTATTTCATTGATTTAATTTCAATTTTATTTTATTGTGACAATGGTTAAGGAGAGTATACTCCATAGATATAGGAACAGGGGGCTGGGGCGGGGAGCCATGCCCCTCTCCCCATTTTTCAGTCAATTTAGCTACAAAAATAGGGGCAGGAAATGGTTCAGCAAGGTGAGATGAGCACAAAACTGGAAATAACTACTTCATTTGGGTATTGGGGCTCCCACAAAGTGACATTGTAGTTTCGCTCCCCCCCCCCACACACACACACACACCTCTCGTGAGGCTCCTGCGTCCATATTATACTCATTTACAATGTGGTTATTTCAATTGTTTTTAAAAGATATTACTTCCAAGTGAAGGTAAAGTCACAATAGCTATCGAAATAAATAGGTACACGAACTACAGACACTTACCGGAATTCGATACGATATAAGAGATAGTTGATGTTACATTTGCAGTTCCTCTACAGTACACCATTCGAAACTGATTAAAACAGCATGTCAAAGAATTGGTCAAATCCACAGCGCTACCGGGCCCGGACTATCATCACCCGATGGCTAACTGCCACGGCGAAAGGCAACACCCAGCCGTGTCCGCCAGAGACGCGAGAGTGGAGCATGTGTGTGCCCGCGCCGAAAACGCACTATCGCGCATGCTGATAGCCCTTATCTGGACTATCGTGTTGCCGGGCGGGGCTGCTGTGGAACAGTGGACAGCTGAAATTACCTCCTGCATTGGCTTTGTTGAGTTACATATGTAGTGTACTGACAAACTGATGGCATAACAGTGCCGGATAATTTCGCTGCTGACATTTTCCAGATAATGTAAAAACTGTGGTGTGTAGCATCCCCAAAATTTGCACGACTGCTTCGACAATCATTGCATGCGTGTTGGTCTTTATGCTGGCTCCAAATCTTAACCCGCGCACCGACGGGGGTCTGCGCCAACTTCGCACCGACGGGGGGGGGGCGGATGACCGCCCCCCCTGAGATCTCGAGAACGAAGCAAGATAGCGACAAGCGGTAAACGGCATCGGATACGCACGGTCAAGATCTACAATTTTTACAAAGGTCATTTTCAGGTCAGGTCAAAGATGACGTCACAGGGGTCGAAAAAGCCAAAATGGCGGCGCTAGATATGGAGAGAGTTTTTCTCGAATAACTTTCGAATTAGTCAAGATAGGAACAAACTAAGGGCATCATCGTAATCCTCTCGTCAATCCGCATCGAATGATATATATGTTGACCTCGAAAGGTCAATGTCAAAGGTTGACCTCAGGTCACGTGACCTCGAGGTCATCATGTATATCATTCGATGCGTCTTGACGAGCTGAACACAATGAGACCATTCACGCATCTGTATCTTGTTCCTGTACGGAGTTATTGGCCAAAAACCTTTGGTGACCTTTGATGACGTCACATGACCTCACAGCTGCCCAACAGCAAAACAGACCTCAAGGTAGTGAGGGTTGATCGTATATGAAGTCATGTATGGTATATGGGGCCATTCCGACCCGTTTTAGTGGTAAAAACAGGGAGTTGATTTTTCCCCCATTGACTTATAATGGGGAGGTCGCGAAATTGACCTGACCTTAGGTCACCGATATCAAAATTCCGAGATATACAAATTGTAGCTACTAATGACCTAATAACATCCTGCGACTTTCAAAGGCCTCCGACTTCTACTGTAGCTCTGGCACGGTGACAAAGTTGAAAAAAGTGATTTGAGGTTGGGTCATTCAAAGTGACCTGGTGACCTGACCTTGAAAGGTAGGAGGTTTAAACTTGCACACCATGTGTAAAATTGATGAGGGAATAGTCATACCAAATTTCGCGGCGCTACGCGCCGCGGTTTTCCCGCTATTCGCGAAAAACCTCAGGGGGGCGGATATCCGCCCCCCCCCCCGTCGGTGCGCGGGTTAAAATAAAGCACTCATAAAGTCACACTTAGAGCTAGCACAATAGAATACATTTCCCTTTGTTCTATAGCGCCATTGTTTTACCGCGCTCCAATACTAGCTTCACGGAGTTACCATGTAGCCCTGTAACTGTACTATTGGTCTCAAGATAAGGGTCCAGGCGACCTGTAGGTTTGATGCGGTGAATACTCCCACCTTCGCCACACTCGCTCGGTGCTACGGAGCTCCGATCTCGCGACCGGCCACCTGTACTTGTAGACTGTGCCGCATGGCATAGCAGTCGAGCGGGCCAGCGGAGCTTAGGCGGAAACTAGCGCCGCGTTTGACAGAGAAGGACGCCCACCATTCCGGCGGGAGGGCCGCTCGCCATTTTAACTCCATGTAGCGTCTCGCTGACAATGAAAGACACTACAGGACGACAATATATCATTCCGCAAAAGTTATGTCCACTACCTATGACAACACTTTCCTGTTCCTAATCGTGTCCACACCTGAGGGATGACGATTCAGGCTGCACTCCTGCATTGCGGGGTCCTTGACCGCAGAGCATGAGGTGACGAACGAACCTCGGGTCACGGATCACCGAGCTACGGCCAGTTTCACAGAGATTATCCACCTGAACGGCTGCGTCGCTACGTGAATGTCTGAAATTTCTATCAAGGGAGCTGAACCAGACAGTCGGCATGCTCCAGGCCGAAATGACACAGCGTGTCATTGCTGATTGGTTGGGACATCTGCCTGCTGTTTTTGTTTGCAAGTCTTAATTATAGACGAACTGTCTGCACAGTCTGGCATTGGTGGGATAAGCATACGGCTGCTGGCAGTGTTGCTGATCGTTCCAGTTTGCCGGCGTGCGCCTAGCCTACCATTTCAAATGTTACAGAAATCGCATTGAGAAAGGCGACCGGGAAGAGGGGCCAGTACTTGGCGACAAAATTGGCCAAGCGACTCGCGCTGAAGCGCTATCACATCTCCAAACAGGACCGTGAGACGCAATTGGAAGAGCTCTCCAAGGCTCATTACCTACCTTCGGCCCAATACTAAGCCAACGCATGGTCAATGACATGTTGACATGCATTTTCAATCAGGACGGTGCGCCAACTCATTGCTCTGCCAAGGCCTAGCGGTGGTGCGAATTGAACGTGCCAGACTTCTGAAGGAAAGAGATGCAAGCCGGCCGCCCTCCGGACCTCATCCTGATCGACGAACTTCGGGCTGTCGTCCAGCAGGACCTGGACAAACAGAAGCCGGCGGCCAACCTCGGCGCCTTGTCGTTACAGCTCAAACGGGCATGATAAAACATCCAGCCGTATTTACTGCACAACCTAGTTGCCAACATGCAAATTTGCGTTCGTATGTAAGTCCCTGTTCGTGGGGAATAAACTGAACGCTAAAGAGAATCGCTGTCCCCTATGTAGTAACTTAGAGAGAACATTTTTTTTTTAGAGGATAAAACTTATGCCGGACCATGTAGCTCACGCATCATACATTGCAGTTTCACCTTAGACTGCAAGACGTGGCAATTTGTTTAGGACATAGCAATTAATGTTGTCATGATCGGCATACCGCCAAGAACGTCACTATTTATATCATTATCTTAACGGATGCATATTTCAACCTTCATAGCTTTAAATTTCCTACTGTTTCATATAATTTCATTTATGGCGCTGAACAAGTGTTGAACAGTTCATTTCAATAATTGCATTGTTAAACCTCCGGTAGGGTTAACCATTAAACAATATGCTATGTGTTACTCTCGCCCCGTTTGCTATGTGTTCGCTTTATAATTCTATCAAACGTGATATCATTTCAAGAAAGCACTAATAGTGTAGAGTGTAGAAGCCATTCCCACTGATGGGACTCGAAGCTATGTAGCTAGGTAATGCATAAGGCTGATTGGCGAACTTCAGCTTGTAGACAAGACAAGGAAACGTTCTCAAAAATCAAATCCACACGTAACAAACATATTTCAAGAGTGCACGTATCTCGTTGTCGTTGTATCCGTTATTCCTCGTCGGACCTATCGGCTTTCTGAATACCGAGAGACGTCTAGTGTGTGTGTGGGGGGGGGGCCGCCGCCGTTTCGCCCATTATTAAGCTAAAAGCCTTGTAAACGAAAACAACACCCAGCGATTCACAATCAAGTTAAAAGTGTCAGATCAACATGTTACCTCTGAGGTCAGGTCACGTGCACAAGTGCAGGGTGTTCATTAGCGAATGACGTAAAGTAAGCCCCCGCTGGAGCCCCAAATGATCGCCGACCATCGTGCAGACGAAGCCTTCGACGACTCACGGCAGCGTTCAGTTCATCAAGGGTCTTGGACTCTTGAGCTCGCTCCGCAATTTGAGTTGCTTGAGGTTAAACGGTGAAGTCCAAGCAGGAAAAATCCAGACTGCAGAGTGACCAGGGGTGCTGGGATCTTGTTCAGTTACTCGAAGGTGAAGAGAGTCTAGCAATTCTTCAGTAATCTGTCCAGTATTAACGTTCGCAATTGCTTAAGAAACCTGGGAAGACATTTTTAAATATATTGTGATGTCAATTATAGAAAGTCGTGATACCGATACGAAACCAAATACCAACAGGAGCCGTGGGAAAATACCGAAACCAAACCGACTTGGGAATATCAGGGAAATGCCAACTTTTTACCAAAGTCACAGTCTCTTTTACAGTAGCGAGGATTCACAATACCAACAAAATACCAAATGTGTTAGCCTCAAAACGCCAAATACCAAGTTGGTATCCGTTTGGTATCGGTATGCCAAAAAGTTGGTATTTGATTGACATCTCTAATATGGACAATCCTCCACAAGAAGAAACTGAACTGGAAACATTATCGTCCCATCCTAATGACCGTCATCTCCCCTGACAGCATGGTGTCGAGGGTGGAAGCGTGCACCTTTTGGCTCACAGCTCAGTGAAGCGGAAGAATGGTTCGAAAGGGTGATATTGAGTGACGAAAAGTGGCTCGCGCCTCGCGCTACAGCAAGCAACCGCAAGAATAATACAGGCTCCTTCGCCGAAGAATCCACAAAAGTTGATTCCATACAAGGATGTGCACGGAGCCAAGGTCTTGGCCGAGGTCTGCCGCACGGAGAAGCAAGTTTTCTTCGAGCGAAACAACTGATTTCTGTTTGTGCTATGTAAAATGTCTAAGATTTATCATTTCAACGGTGAGCTGTTTATGCAATATGTCTTAGGCCTCTGGCGGGGCTGACTTTATGTCATCTTTTATTGATGACCCTGTAATTTAGAGGATAGCGCGTGGATGTTTAAATGTGGTTATCCCGCACCGTAGACAGTGTTTACAATTGCCTCACGTGCAAAGAGAGAAAATTATCAGATGTCGTGTAACTGATTTTTTAAACGTCTAGACGATTAACAAACTGTTAAACGTCTAGTAGACATTTCGTCTATAATCTTAAATAGTCTGAAATATGTCGTATGTTTATATAAAATGTATTCCTTATCATTAAGCGCCCGAAAGATATCGGCGATACGGGATAAAATTATTTAACCGCGAGTAGGTAGAACAAATTTTTTAAACGTCGAGTCGATAGGCGAGACGTTTAAAATATTTGTCTACCTACGAGTGGTTTAATAATTTTATCCCGTACCGCCGGCATCTTTCGGTCACTTAAGTTAAAAAATACATTTTATGTAAAAATACGGCATATATTTCAGGACTAGACAAACGTCTAGACGCTTAACAAATCAGGTAAACGACATCTGACAATTTTCTCTTTGCACGTGAAGCAATTGTAAACAGTGTTTACGGTGCGGAATAATGACAAAAAAACTCCAATATCTATGTAACGTCGTTTATGACGTTGCATATGGTTCACAACGCAAAGGTTGAACATCGATCTTGCAAGGAGTGAAGCGACACGAGAAAGACTCCATGTGCAAGCGATAGTCGTAAATCTTTTTTTTTTGTCATCAACATAAATTTTAACATTTCCCTTGTTGAATTATGATGGTTAGGGATGTCACGTCATTGACCTAGCTTTACGTGAACTTCTAGAAATTACGAGACATAAAAGTTGCAAGGTCTCGGAAGAATATGAAGTCCTGTGAGTTTTATTCATCTGCAGAAGTTGACCTAGCAATGGCGGAGTTGCCAAGCCGGAATATTTTGGGACCGAGTGAAGTCTTTTATGACGCCATAAGTCAGTGACTCGACAAGAATTGAAAATGTAATTGGTCGTTGGTGTTACCAGAGAATCGGCTTGAATCAAGTCAGGTGTGCTATTTTTCAGCTTTCAGGTTTCCTTGTTGAGAGCAATCGCAAGAAGCCTGGGGTAGGTAACACCCGTCACCCTCATCTATGGAAAGTTATGCTTTTGCGGAGCGATCTTCAAAGCTAGCGCGCCCCCATGCACTGTCGTGTTTTCAGCTTGCCGTCGGTCGGTTTTCCAATATATGGAAGCCAGTTACAGGCGTCTCTTAGTCTCTCATTTGTCAATCGCACACACCACGTGTGGATCATCAACGACCAATGAGAAGATGAGAAACGCCAGCAAACTGACAGCATGCTGATTTGGTGATCAAACAGCGCCCTGACCACACCCCTCCCATCTATCGCTGACACCCTGCTCGGTAACTCGTCTCGAGACGCGACTGAGCCAGGCCCTTCGACCGGTTACCGCCGCCGGCATAATTCCGCCTGATTCCGACTGCACCGCTGGACACCACACTGCGGCGAGCGACCCCGCCGTCAGACTCGGGCCGAACGCACCCCCTCCCCTACCCCCACTCCAGCTGTGGCGAGGATGAGGGTATTCACCGCATCAAACCTACAGGCCGCCTGGACCCTTATCTTGAGACCAATAGTACAAATACAAACCATGTCAGACGTAACAGGACCAGACGCGGTGCTAGCAAACTAATTTGGTGAGGATGTGATAGTGCATCTTCACAGCGCATCCGGTGCAATCAATCAGTATGCGGGTTACTCCCGCCAAGGGATAGGCATGTGGTATTTACTCGTAAGCGGTGTGGGATCTGTCCAGCGTGCCCGACCGTACGGCTCTCGCGGGTTTAAGCGGTAGGTTTCGCCTTTTAACATTTCCGGCAATATCTCAGAAACTAATCGATATGCGATGAAGCCATTTTAGAGCATCATGGCAAGCATGTGTTCGAATAAATCAATGGCATCTTCAACCCTTAAAAGCTTAAGACAAAGAAGATATAGCCGGGAAATTAGTAAATTTCATAGGGGCAAACCTACCGCTAAAACCTGCGAGACCTGTACATTGGGAGACAGTCGGGGTACTACACATTGCGGTAAGGAATGTCTTCGTGCTCCGTCAAGTGTCCACACAGCCCGCGCTTACCTCAAGCTATGCCACGAGCCCTAAACAGGACGCTGAAAGTCATTAACCCTGTTAGTGGCAGGCTCCTGGCTACCCCTATTAGTGGCAGGGGGGGCTGTTTACGACCCCCCCCCCCTTGATATCTCGAGATCTAACGGGCCGATTTTCAAAATTCAAACGGCATTCGATCTCGCTCAACGTGATCTACATTTCTAAAAAAAATAAAAATTAAAAAATGTCAATAGGGGGGTAGAGGGGGGTAAAAACGGGCAAATTGCAGATACATTTTAGACTGTTTATCATGGCCAGGTTTCTGAACCAACCTTAAAGGGACTATCCCACCTTCTAAAATGTTGTTAAAACCAGTTTAATTGTGCCCGACTTTATAGATTGGATGACCAGGAACACGGTTCTGGCATTTATTTTTCATTAAACATCTTAGGCTTCCCATATTCCAAACACAAACTTTCAAATATGTGATGTCACAGCCCAAAATTACCTCCTTCCCCAGGCCACACTACTGTCATATTTCATAAAGCTGATTCTTTTTACTCTGTAGGCACCACAACAAAGTTCAGACCAAGTTTTAAGCGATTTTTCAACGAACAAACCCATTTAAATCAGAATGACTAAACGAGGTGACGTCACACTAACGGTCGCTCCATGTTGAAGATAGGGCCTTGTACAAGGCCCATTTTCAAATGAAGGAAACGAATTTCTTCAACACCAAGAGGCCGCGAGGGTTGCAACCTAGATAGATAGTGGTTTCTGAACCTCGCCGCAAACTTGGCTATCTCAACTCAAACCCCATGTTAAAGGTGGGATAGTCCCTTTAACGCAACTTTTGCCGATCGATAGAGAATGAACCAGGAATTCACATGGATCGTAAAAATATGCATTTTTAAAAATCATAGGCGGATACAGATCATTGAGATTGGGGGTACACAAAAAGTATAGTACCTAAATAAGGTTTTTGTTGGTAATGTTTCTAAAAAGGGTGGTAATGGTCTTGTTATGTTACAATTTTCTTATGAGAGAACGACTACAATTGTATTGGTCATGCATAGGCGGTGTCAGGGCACCTATGTTGGGAGGTAAATTATAACCCCCCTTTTTGGACGCCTGGATCCGCCTATTATAGCAAAAACGTGTCAAAAGAGGATGCACAATAACTTTGTATGTGTTATCACATGATAATACCTTTCATTCACTGTTCGTAAAACTGGTGCATACAGTTATAATACATCAGCATCGTGATCTTCGCCCAAATGACTCGCTTCACGAATAGGACCCCCCAATTCCCAGTGCTCTGGAGCCGCCCCTGGTAAAATTATGAACTTGAAATTTTCAGGGAATGTGCCCAATTTAGTTTTAGGAAAAGTCAGAGAATTTCAGCATCGTAGCTTCGGCGGTTTCGGAGATAATCCCGAAAAACCTGAGGGGTGGATGAAAACAAGCCCCCCCCCCCCTGCCACTAATAGGGTTAAAGGGACTTCATAAAAAATGTGCTTGAAAAATTGAAAATGTACCTCTGCAGAAACAATCGATCACTGATGATCATGATCACGAAATCAATATCACTGAGACCAGTTGAAACCAGTTCAAATCACTGAAACCAGTACCTGCACGAGCGTTTCGAGTTCACTCATTGATTTCCGCGGCCTGTGTCGCATTAATTCTTAGCACTCCACAGGTTCTCTACGTGAAAAATGGCTCAGAAACGTGACGTCATCAGAACTAGCGATCATTGACGGTGATTGTTGCGATTCTAGCCTCGATTGTCGGGAGGTTCTGAAGCCTAGGAACTGCAGTCCAAATCCTGGTGGTGGAGCGAGCAGCGAGACTGCCATAGACATGCATGATAGGCAGCTGGGTGACACGTTCCTTGGTGAGCCCTTTGCGGCTGAGTGGATAAATCGCATTGATACTACGCTGGTTGATTTGTCAATTACCTCCATATGTGACGTAGGCTCCATATGTCGATGCAAATGTATTCCGTAGCACTTTTTCGGAAATATAGGCGTTTACAGAGCACCATCTGCTGCGCTCAGGAGGCCCATGCAGTGGCCAGCACCATGTTAACCCTCGCCGGACCTATTGGTTTTCTACATACGCCCCGGCCGAGGGGGGGGGGGGCGGGTACGACCCCCCCTCGCCGTTTCGCCCCTGGTGGAGCTAGCGCGTCGCGGAAAAAAACGAGCGTGTGCGCCGTTACGAGACGCAGAGATTGGTACCCGATTTTAAGGTCCTAGGTCAACCGGTGACCTCTGAGGTCAGGTCAAGTGCCCCAGGGTACGGTTCAGTTTTTGGTGAATAACTTCGCAAAAAACGGCCGCAGAGCCGCGATTTTGGCAGCATCGTGTTCGCCTTGATCAGGCGCGTCGAATGATATACTTTTTGTCCGGGTCAGGTCAACTTGGGGTGTTGACCTCAGGTCAAGGTCAGGTCAGCACCCCCAGGTCACGAAGTTGGTCGAAAGAGGTCATGTTGCATATCATTCGATTCGGCAGGTCTTCCTGAGTCCATTGGTGGCTTTCCCGACTCGCTAGCTCAATTTGATCGGGAGTTATTGACGAAAAACTAATATGACCTTGATGACGTCATAAATAACGTCACGGAAGGTCAACATTGCAAAAGTGACGCATCTAACCTTGCAAGGAGTGCATCAAATCACGATTCTGTGTGCTTGAGATAGTTGGAGATCGTTCCCAGCGCCAGAATAGCAGTTTGAATTTTTCCCCATTGACTTATAATGGTGAGGTCACGAAAATGACCTGACCTCATATGACCTTTAGGAAAAATCCGAGATATACAAGTTGTGAGACTCATAATGGATACTAGATCCTGCAAGTTTCATTTCCCTGTGACATCTCCTCTGGCAGTGAGGGCGTTGCGAAGTTGCGACATCTGAAGACCGTGCAGAGGTTCACTTATGACGTCATAGGTCAGTGACCTAACCTGACCCAAAAATGCGGTTGGTGTCAAAAGATGCGGCTTGGATCAAAGGTCAGGTATGCCAAGTTTCAGCTCTCTATCGCCAGCGTGTTCGGAGCTATCGCGAAAAAACCCTATGGGGGGGGGCGGCACCCGCCCCCCCCCCCCCCCCTCGGCCGGCGAGGGTTAAGCGTCTGCCAATATTGCCGGTCCGTTCATGCTTGTTTCGTAGTCCAAAGTCATGTTCGTTTCTGCGGTGCCTAATGCTACACTGCATTATTTGCAGTGTGGCATTAGCATTATTGTGGTAATACTAGCATTAGCATTATTAGCATTGTGTAGCATTATCACTTCCTGGAGAATATGTTACCTATATTCATTTGATAGTGAGCGATAATAGTGCTTTGTATTTCACCCTCTTTGTTTAAGACAAAAGTTATACCTAAATTTGACTGTTGCCACATCCGATTTTCTCAAAGTATAATGCTAAGAAGACGCAGACAACGGCAACAGATAGCTTGCTAAAAGATCTTTTAGAATTACGAAGGCCATTTTTTCTCTCAGGCAGTCGCTGAGGTTACAGAAGGTCATCAAAGTTAAAATTATCACGAAAAAATATTCTTGTTTTGACATTTTTCACAAATAGGCGCATAACTAAAGAACCGAAAGAGCCAGAGAGTCACAGAATAGGTATAGCATATTCGATAGCTCTTTGAAAGCTCTCTCGCTAGCGCATCCTCAGATTTCACTTCAAGTCAACGGTTTGGCACACAGATGGCAAAATCGCCAAAATTACATCATCATTCAATAGTCAAACAGCTATTATCAACAAGTTAACTTCACAGTTAAAAGCAGCACCTCTAAAACCCACGCCGCAAGCGTTGCCACACTCTGCTGACGAGCCTGCACCCCACCCGTCGGCGCCGTCTCTGGCCCGCCGAACGCCGGACGCTGCTCACCCGCCATCGTACTGTGTACTCCCGGTCCGGCGCTCAACACGGCCCCCCTCCCGCGGGACAAGACAAGGTAATGCCGCCGATATTGCATACGATGTATTGTCGGCCGGCCGATGGCGAGCGGCCTGGTGTCGGAGGGAGTTAGCCATCGACCGCAGACGAGGGCCGCCGAGAGCAGATGGGACCGGGGCGCTGTGAGCGACCGCACGGGCTGAGGCCGGCCGCCACCTCCTGATCCCACCCTATGACACCGCTCACAGGCGGTAACATCGCGGTGGAATATCGCGTCACTTTTCATGACATCATGGCATAACAGTCACTGCTTCTGACTTCACCTTGTGACGGCGGATTGACCGACTTCTGACCGCTGAAGAAGGGCAACAGGGCGATGCTACAAGTGTGCACGCGCCAGCACAGTACTTGAGTATCCTTGAGTAATTCTACGCTTTAAGCACCTTTTCATTATTGGTAGGTACTTATTGGTGGAGCGATTCAAAACCTGCCGTTCAGTTCAAGTAAACCGAAACAAAAGTCATGTTTTATGAAAAATATGTGCGCTCCTTATTTCCACCTTATTTCTTTTTTAACCCGGCAGGCATTGGGCCTCCCGGACACCTTCCGCGCGGTGGGGGGGGGGCATTTTTGCCCCCCCCCCCCGTATCTCCGAAACTACTGGACGGATCCGGAAAATTCAAACGGTGTACGATAGCCCTGTCAAATTTGTTGAAGGACACCAAATTTCATTGACCTCAGGGTCACCGATGACGTCACAGGTCAGGTCAAAGATAAAATGTTTCACCGTTCACGGGTCTTCTAGGGAAAACACTATAACACCGAGTAAAACGCATTGTGTCGAAAATCAGCGATAGGGCGTCAGTTGTCTAGTACATATGTTGCTATTAGAGGTCACTGGTCATACCAGGTCAGGTCACAGGTCAGGTCACCAAGGGTCGACTCACCACATGAACCCAACTTTACTAAGGGGTTGTGCGATGCATGATTTGTGGCCAATTTTTCATTTCCAACTCAACGGTGTTGGTTATAAGACTATCAGGTACGGTTTAGGTCACTTTCTGGTGGAGGTCAGGTCAAGGTCAGGTAAAAAAAGATCAAATTTCAAAGTTGTTAGTTTTGCATCAAATGGGTATAAATTCGATGCAGCTCGTCACAGGGAGTCTAATGGTGGTCTTTGTTTTGCGCTACAATGTCTAGAATTGCTAAAAATTGAGTTTGAAAATTTGACGTCATCAATTTTGAACAGTTTTTTTCGATATAACTTGGCCAAAAAAGGAGGTATCGATCTCAAATTTGGTATGTAGATAGAAGGTGGTAGAGACAATCACATATATTCCGTTTTTTCGAAATTCATTTTTTTTGGCTTTGTCGGTTATTATATTCAAAAAACCTCTTTTCATATTTTTGGGAGTCAAAATCCAAGCATTTTAAAATCTAAGATAGCAGTTTTGTAGCACTTTTAATTTTACACCTTTTATGTTTCTGTATCTCTAAAGCTGTAGGCCAAACAACTCTTCACGCGAAACCTTTTTTTGGGTCGAAAATGGCAGAAATGACGTCACTCTGACGTCCTTTGCGGCCAACCTATCATAGCCTTTGGAAATAAAATTGGTCACAATATGCAATAGCTATTCACGGGAGGGTACTGAAAGTTTGGTGACGATCGGCGCAGCGGTCCTGGAGATATGTCGAAAAAACTAAGGGGGGAAATGCCCCCCCCCCCCACCGCCTGGAAGGTTAAGAAAAGCATTTTACGTCATGATGCAAACGTTGCAGCGGATGGTCCCCACTAACAGTTTCACAGCTAAAAAGAGCAGACAGACGAACCATTGGAGCCTCGAGCTGCTTAGTGTTGCGTGTTTGCACGTCGTTACTGGTGCAAATGGGGCAATTTAGCATCCGGAAACAAAGTGTGCCTATTTCGTAGATGAAAACAGAGCAACCGGACGGAACGTTTATTTTCAGACGATTCAGACTATCGCATCAACTCTCACACTCCTCACTCAACAACTCTCACAACTCTCGCACCCATATGAGAAAATTCGCAGAATTCGTGTCAACGGTGTTGTCAGCGGTGAACATCACGATATTGGTGTTATATCGGTGAAAATTGCTAGTGATGGGATGGTAGCTGTAATACCATTGGCGGCATTAGGTAGTGATTGTGTCGGTGATGATATCAGTGGTATCTGTCGCTAGACGGAACGTATTGGTGCAGTTATCAATTGTCAGTGGTTACATCAGTGGTCATATTGGTGACGGTATCCGTGGTGATATCAGGCTGGCGTCTGTCTTGGTAATGATGGCGGTGTGGGTAGTGAAATCGATGGTAAAGTAAGCAGCAGTGACAGTGGAGAGTTGGTTTAGGCGATGGCTTTCGGCGGTGTAGAGCTAGGTGAGGCGAAAGAGAGCTGGTTTTGTCGAGGAAGAGTCAGTTTGAGATAGATAATTGGTTTCGGGGATGGATTCTGGTTTCGGAGATGAAGAGTTGGTCTCGTCGCTTGGTGTTGGTTTCGGTGGCTGTCGGGCTATGCGGTGTCGGACTGATTGGGTCGGCGGCGACCATTGGCGAGCAGTGGACAATGGCCATTGTTCGAACGGTAGATTACCTCCGGCGCATTTCCCCACGGCCCTGCTTAGGAGGTGTCGCCGGGCATTGCTGGCCCCTTACACCGATTGGGGGGGGGGACGTAATGGCCGCGCTGGCTGCCCAATAGTGGAGGGCATGGAAGGGAGGTGAGGGGGACGATGGAAGAGGAGAGGGGAGGGAGGAGAGGAAAGGATAGGAGAGATGAGAGGAGGAGTGCAGGGCAGAGGAGGCTAAACGAAGCGAGAAGAGGGAAAAGAAGGGGAGGAGCTTAAATTGGTGTTTGTCTAGGCTTATGCGGTGTCAGACCTGAGACATGAAGGGCTTATGTTGGCCCAGACATGATCCATGGAATATTTCAAGGATGGCCTACCACGAACGGCAGCAGTTGCAATATATAACTTTTTTGCCATTTATCGCACTTCTATAATATAAATACTGTTTTACTTAATAGTTATATTGTGATTGCATCAAGTAACCTAGGTATCTCTTATAAGTGCGTATATTTACTTGTTTTAACTTTATCTTCAGTGTGTAATGTTCCAAAGTACCATCAAATTTATTACACTTTCAAGTATGTAGGCATTAGGTTGAAAAGGCTGGTGTATCCGTCAGAGATTAGCCGACCAGCAAAAAGCGCAAATAGTTTTCCTGAGACAACTTACACCTAAAAATTAATGTAATCATGATCATGTATAATGAATACAATGTGAGGGGAGTTTGGGCCGGTCCTGTAGGCCCTTCGTTACCTCCCCTCCTGATTTCTACTTTACTCTATAGGAGCAGTGGTAGGCCGGGACGTCTCCCAGCTTTTTACCCGTCTGCCACCCGGGCCACTGTCCTCTAAACTAATTGAACTAAATTATGCAGCATGGACCAGGTGAATTTCTCCGCCATTTTGGGCACGCATGGTACGTGTCCTAGTGGGTTAGGAGCTAGGCTCATGACTTCATGAGCATTGATGACTAAACTAGAGCACCGATTGACCCATACTCCGCTCAATCTCCGCTCTCCTCCAGCTCATCCCGTCTCCAAAAGCAACTGATCAATTCATTCCCCTTTATACTGTCACAAGTCGAAGTTAAAAAACTGCGCACGAGCTATATTCCGAATACGACGATAACTTCCTGCTTACCGCAAATTTCTTCCCTACATGAATACCTAACGACTCGCAAATCTGCCCAATCCTCCACCCCAATGCCCCTATCGCAACTAGGGGATGTCCTTGAGCCCAGCGACAATCCCTGCGTGACAAGAACCTACCTCGAGCCAAGTGAGCCGGCAGCAGATGATCAGTTGGGCACACAGCAGCCAGCACTTCTGCAGGCAGACAGTGAGTCCCGACTCCTCCTCCCGCCGTGCCTGTGTACTGAGGTTGAGGTGGAAACGCCCCCATCAGTCGACCCGAGGCCAGGCCGACCAGCCGGCGCGCTCGATTCCTAGCACGCTGATGTCCACCTGTCGCCCACCTGCACGACGCATGGATTCTGCACGAGCCTAATTAGGTAAAGCTGACGTCACAAAACGGTTAACATCACGAGCCCACATATCAAAGCGTCTGCTTCACATCTGCTTCACACCAATGGGTCCAAAACTAACTACGGAACATAAACTTGCACTTGTATATCCCCACATAAACCTACATCACGATTAATATATTCCACATAAACCTATAAAATTCATACTACAAAAAAGGTTATTTCCTCCACTTTTTTAAGTCTAAACATTAAGGATCAAACAATCAAACACACAATTTGTGAATAAACCTGCCTACTGAATTCAAAATACCACGGAGTATCCTGGAAACCTAATCAAACTGATATGATAATTTAGGTGATAATATCACAGACGAAAAGGAAAAAAGAACGTGATTTTCTTAGTGTAAAGTAACCGAAGGTTTGTTGTCAATAGTTAAAACACTATTCTTTAGAATTGTGTTTTTCTATTGAAAAACAAATCTGAGTTCCCTGACAATTTGGCAAAAGCTGCCTGAGATCAGTACAACTTGATGCTCTTGAAAACGGCTGTGTAACGTGGCGCCCCTCGTGCTTCTTGGTGTTGGTGAAGCAGACTCGGCTCCGAAGAAAACTCAGATGTCAGTTGTTTCTTCTATTCAGCCAAGCAGGGGACACGCTAACATGACGACCCGGTGGATCTTGCGCCGCCCTAGGACAGAGGTCTTGATGGTACAGTGCCTCGGTCCGAACTGAACTAACCTACCTCGCGACAGTCAGCTTTTATACGCGCGGGTCACGTTGCTGGCCTCGTGACTTCTTTGTGCGTACATTGCTGATGCAATACCGTAGCCGCTTAACATAAACGCAACGCCGTCACTTATGCAAGAGGCGGATCTCGCCCGTCGTTGCACAGTCGCGCACCATCAGTCTCCACGGATACTTTGCATACCGTCCCCTGTCACTGGTTGATAATAGCCAGATGTCCTGAGCTCGCTTTTTTCCTATACAGATGTCACAGTCTGACGAGAGCCAACTACGAACCTGTCACAGAGTGATAAACCGTGTCGTGTCGAGGGCTGGTCTCGGTGACAGCTGGTACGTGACTCGAATGTTTCGAGTTCGTGGCGCCGCGCACGGTCAGTGAGGCGAGCGATGGTTGAAAAAGTTAGGGGTGAGTACCGGGTCAGACGCTAGGGTCAGACGCTACAGCTGGTCCAAAAATTCTGATTTTTTCAGGATTTCTAGTGGGCCAGGTGATCTACGTTCTGGTATGGGTCTCCCCTCCGCGGACCATCTGGTGCACGTGCCACGTGACTTTAAAAATTCCCGTGTTAAGCCAATGGGGAAAATGAAAAAATGCGTTCCACGGCAGATTGCTCGAAAACGATCCAAACGACCCCCCATTTTCTTACATGCGGATCAACCACCATTGGTGCACTACCCATGGGTATGTCGCAAAGTGGCCGGAAAAGTCCAGAACCACGTGCCACGTGCCGTTGAAAATGACCCTGCACACCGGAAATTGGGACTTTTGGTCATTTCGGCGCACCCATGATGCATACTATGGCGTGGGTGACCAAACAATGGGTGTCATCCGGTCGGCAACTGTTTAAGGTGTCGTCCAGTGGGCCAAAGTGGTAGTTTCAAACTTTTGGGATCCACCATTCTGGGGATTCTTTTTGACAATATACTTACGTTTCTTGGCGCAATGTTCATTCCACCCAGCCGGTCGTCAATGCGTTAGATGACCCAAATGACGATTGACCTGAAGGAAGTTGGGGGCGAGGAACACGCACGTGCCATCCGTTTTTTAATCGGGCGCTTTCATCTAGGAGATTTTTGCAGATACGTCAATGCGTTAGATGACCCAAATGACGATTGACCTGAAGGAAGTTGGGGGCGAGGAACACGCACGTGCCATCCGTTTTTTAATCGGGCGCTTTCATCTAGGAGATTTTTGCAGATATCTTTTTGATTTGTGAAAATGACCAGCCTAGCGGTATGCCAGCCGCTGATAAATTATTATCTTGCTGCGGCCGGGCGCTTATTTGCGGTGTTTGCGTTTGGCGGCTGGCGGGCGACTTTTAGTCGTTTTCGGTTAGCAGTTAGCGTCGGTGCGGTGCGGGCGGTTTTATTTTTTCGGCGTTTCGGCGTTTTTTTCTGTGTGGTTTGCGGCGGTCGGGTGATTTTTTTGCCGTTTGCGTTGGCTTTTCGGGCGTGCGTTTTACACGTTTTGCGGTGTTTACGTTTTGCGGCGGGCGGGCGTTTTGTGTTTTTTGCGGTGTTTGTCTTTGGCGGCGGGCGGGCGGGCGGGCGATGCGGGCGGTTTTCTTTTTTTGCGTCGTTTGCGGTGTTAAATTTGTTTGCGGTTGGCGGCCGCTTTTTCGTTTTTTTGCGGTGCTTTTTTTTGGCGGCGGGCGGGCGATTTTCAGGCTTTTTCGGTTGGCGGTTAGCGGGCGTGCGATGCGGGCGGTTTTATTGTTTTGCGGCGTTTTTGCGTTTTTTTATTTGCGGTTTGCGGCGGGCGTTTGTTTATTTTTTGCGACCTTTGCGTTGGCGTTTCGGGCGTGCGTTTTGCGGTGTTTGCGTTTTGCGGCGGGCGGGCGTTTTTCACAATTCAAAGTTCAAACCTTCGGGCCACAGCGCTCCTCGAAAAGCGCTGCCCTCGAGTATGCTCAGCACCTGAAACCACATATGTCCTCTCAAACAACTATAACATGCTTCAAATGACCTTGGGTGAGTTACTAAGAAAAACAGCGACCGAGGCCGCTGATCGCCATGGACATATGGCCTTTCCCACTCCTGCATATGCCCATTGTGCCGCCCACCAGCTTACTGGAGGAGCTTACGGCCGACATCAGCCGCCAGCCCGAGTGCAGATGGATGTTTTTGCCAAATCCCGAGCTCGGCCGATGACATTTTTCATCGCGGGCGGCCAAGCCGTGCTGATCCCGACGCACCCTCATTACTGCGTCGACGCCGACGAACGACGCGGCTTCCGCGCCGCCGGCGACGGGCGGTCTCCGAGTCGGAGCCGACGTCGCTCGGCCGGCAAACGACGGGCGACAGCCAAAATCGGCAGGGGACGGCCCCGGAACCGCCTCTTACCTCGGCGGTGAACGGTAGCGTGTGGGCGGTGCCGTCTCAGAGGTGGGAGAGGCAGGCCGGAGCTACAGCTCAGTTACAGGGTGCTCCAGCTGGCCTAAGACTGGGCTTAACACACTCTGACCTGACCTGAGTTGACCTGATCTGACCTAACTCGGTGCACTACGACGTTCAGCCACGTGCTACATCAAATTCAAGCCCCGTAACGTCGAAATGCACCGTGGTCGCTGAAAAGTGACTGTTCAAGCGTTGTCGTCTGAGCCAATGCAGGGATCACATTGAAGCTCACTCTGGTCAGGTCGAATGACATGGAGAGTGACATTAAATTATCCGTAGCAGGGGTCAAATGGCATACTCGGCGCCGCCAGCCCGGGGCGCGTCAAACGACATGAGTGAACTTGATCAGCCACTGCAGGTGGGCCCCGTGTCGCAAACAGAGCCTAAGCTAATCTTCGGAAATATCAGTGTAGAGTTGTCTAGCTTGTCGGGAACATGGAATGATCGAAATCCAAGTCACAAAAACACCATGCAGTGAAACGAAAATCGCCGTATATTAGAGCCAGAGTTCCATGCTAGATCAGAATGATAAATACAGAAGTGCACAAATAAGACTTTGATACAAAAGTGCACATTGTGTGCCGAATGCTAATAATTGAATAATAATTGAATGTTTGCTTTGGATGTTTGAAAGCGGCTTAAAAGAACCTACCTACCAACTGCTCGAATGCAAGCGGAAGCTGTCAGCCGCGCCTGCCGCGCCTACCATTGACGTCTTCGTACGGAGTGGTCATCGTAATTCTATAATGAAATTATTCACTCTTAATCAACTATGCTAATATAATCAATGTGATCTGATTACGTAGCATATAATTTTGATAGCGGTGGCAGGGCGTGCTAAACTATTGTGCAATCTTGATATGTGCACGGTTTAGTTGTGCTGGATCATGGATGCCTAGCATCAAATTTCGACTATCATGTGTAGATAGGCATAGTAAGTGCTGACTTCTGACGATTGATTTTTTTTACTATGATTAATTTATTTATGAATAAGTACATATGTAATAAGTTAACTTGATACAGTATGAATATTTGGTTGGTTTATTGTGGAACGCATAGAATCAAACAAGTAAGGATTTCTTACGGCAGCGTGAACACTATGTTAATCAAAGCTTACCTACATACTACTGGCGATGTCAGTGGAATGCCTCGTTCAAAACCTTTTCGCTCACACGAGTACGTTGTTTCTTTCGTTCGGCGGTGAGATCACAGGCAATTTTCTCGGTATTACATGTGCTGAGAGGCATCTAGCCAACCGTGGTCACCGCCTGTCAATGGTGGCTTAGGAGGTCCAGCTCTGTCCTTTCTTAATGCTCCTCTTCCTCCTCCTCCTCCTCCTCCTCCTCTCTCTCTCTCTCTCTCTCTCTTTCTCTCTCCCCGTCTCTCTCCTCTCTCTCCTCTCCCTCTCCCTCTCCCTCTCCCTCTCCCTCTTCCTCTTCCTCTTCCTCTCCCCCTCTCTCCCTCTCTCTCTTTCTCTCTTTTTCACTTTCTCCCTCTTCCTCTCTCTCTCTCTCTCTCTTCTCTCTCTCTCCCTCTCCCTCTCCATCTCTTCTAAGGAGCGGCATCCCTCCATCCTCTCTCCTTCCTTGCCACCTCCGGCCAACCCTTCTCTCTGGGGACGGTCGTCTCCCTCTCCGGTGAACACTATTGTTCCGTTCACCGCCGGGATCACCTACACGCCAGACCGGGGTGCTCGCGTTGTCTGACTGTCGATGGAATGGATGTGGAGAGCTGGCCACCGGCAGATGTGGTAAGCTGACTTCAACATGTAGCGGGGTGCACCTCAGGCTGTTGCTTACCATACAGAGTGGTTGCTTACACAACTTTAAAAGTTAACGAATTTGGAGTTTGTCATAGCCGTTACTGGTTGTTTTTGAGCTGTTTCTCTTATGGTAGGAGTCTCGTGCCTTCGGCGCACTGTGTTGTTAGTTGTGTAGACTGTAGAGGTCCATAAGAAACTGGAGACTGTAATCTAAAAAATGTGGATGCCTTATGAAGTTCTTGACGGTTTTCTGAAACTGCATGACTTTTTTTTGAAAAAGCGTTGCCTGCTGTAGCAGATGACGGAAGACTCCAAATGATCAACAATTCTTGAAGTTCAGGCAGTGAAGAACTCATGGCTGAATTTCAAGTTTGAAGTTAATTTGGAACCGACCCCGAGTCTATTCGTTTTTTTTCCTTAGCTGACCACTTGTCCCTCTAACCTCCCTCTAACAGAAGTGCTGACGATGGAGGTTCCGCGAGTGGTGTCCGGCGCGTGTTCCCGGGACCCTCCACAGTGCCGCGCGGCTCCCTGAGCTCCCGGTGACCGCCGCCAGACAGCTGCCGTATCTCAGAGCGTATAGGCCGGTGCTGTCGCCTGCACTGGCGTCGGTTTACTGGCGCACCCGGTCCGGACACCTAGCATGATGATAAAACTTTCGGCCATTACTAGATTAATCTGCCGGCGGCGGCCTGCCAGCGGCGGTGGGGAATTTTGGCGGGCGCGCGCCGGTGGCGGCGACAGACGACGGTCTGCAATGGCCACTCGACCGTCCACGATGACAACCGGAGGCGCCCGGCGCCCTCGGCCGAGCGCCGCTGGCTGTTGTCCTTTTACGGTCGCCGCCGGCCCCGTGCGCGAATATTAGATCTGCAGGTGATTTAATAGACGGCGCTGGCTGCCCGACGGCCGTCTCACTGGCGAAGACGACACGGGAGAGCGCGGGGATGAAACGGAAATGGTCGCGGAAAGTAACGGAATGGCTTAGAATGGGGAAGGAACGGGTGCAGATAAAACAGGAATGGACAGAAGTCAATATCGTGATGGGCCGTTGAGAAAGTGCTCTGGACAGCAGCTATTGACTACGGAAAGAGACGAAACTCGAACCAATAAAATCCAGCGTGGTCACAAAAAGACGACAGAATATGAACTTCCCTGATTCTTGGGCCTTTTCTTGTCAATGGCTGCTTACAATAACTCAATTGATTAATCAACTTTTATTAAGAACTCTTGTAAATTCGGGTGCTTTCCTAATTCATCTCGTATGTGCACTTAAACGTCGGTTCAACTTGAACATCGGTACCGCAAACTTCTCGACCATCGTTTCCTTGTCAAATCCCAGAGGACAAACGCCGGAGCAGTTCACTCGTTCCGGTTACATAACAGCCATTATTATTCTAATTGGTGCAGATCTAGCGAGTTAGAGCCTCAGCAACCTGTGGAAATCACTAACGTATCTGTTCCCTAATTGCATACAAAGATAAGCATGAACGCTCAACTCTCAACCGATCTATATATATGTAAGTACAGTCAGCACTCAGCCTTGAAAGTACCGCGCATCGGTGCGGTGGATCCAACAAGCCCGACCGAGGAAGGGCTGCTAAATTTGAGAGTCACCGAACCAATTGACATCCTCATCCAGCCCTCAGGTCAACTGGCTCGGTGACTATCAAATTTAGCAGCCCTTCCTCGGTCGGGCTTGATGGATCCACCGCACCGATCCGCAGTATTTTCAAGACTGACTGTACACTTTTGCAAATATCCAAGAAAGTTTTATCATTAAGTACCAGACCTTGCACTCAGTGAGTCTGAACCAGGGCAGCGTGGCAGCAAAACTCTCTCTCTCTCTCTCTCTCTCTCTCTCTCTCTCTCTCTCTCTCTCTCTCTCTCTCTCTCTCTCTTCCTCTCTCTCTTTCTCTCTCTCTCTCTCTCTCTCTCTCTCTCTCTCTCTCTCTCTTTCTCTGCTCGCTGGCGCTGCGAGCTCGTCCAAATTGGAGCCGGCCGCTGCCTGTGACGTATCGGGGTTCATTTTGTCGACACGGCGCGCCCACCGCCGACATTGTGTTGTTTCATTCATCATGCCTCCCAAACTAATGAGACGCAGGAATGTGGGGTGAAGCGGGCGAGCAGCGGCAGCCGCGGCTGACCCTTTCTCAGCCGCTCAACTTGTCGATATTGGTGGTCTCCCCGGTCAGCAGGGGAGGGGGAGGGGCAGCAGAGGTGTCAGCAGCCCCGCGGCCGGTGACAAGGTGCCGTGCTGAAGTGTCACCCTAATGGGTCGTCCTTCTTACAATTCGACTGGCTCTGTTCCTGTCGGTCGTCTCTCTCCTCTGTCTCCCCGTCCCTCTCTCCCCCTCTCTCTCCCCCTCTCTCTCTCTCTCTCCCCACCGTGTTTGCTCTGAGGCTGCGACGCAGCACAGTGCCGCAGGTGGCCTGGTGTGGGGGGGGGGGGGTGCAGTCCGATGATAACACCCCCTCAGCCCTCGCAGGCCCCCCGAGGCACCGGCCGCCGCAGCCACCTCTCGACGAACGGGGCCATTTGCCCGATAAAGGAATGACAGGGAGGCCGTAGTGCAGCCCGGAGCGCCGTTCCGCGGCAGGTCTGGAAAAGGAGTACCGGCTGGTAAAATGAGGCCACTGGCACCGTTCAAAGGATGGCTCAGAGTCTGTAAGGTGCAGCATCTTGGAACCTGTGCACATTTTTGGAAGTCGTTTGGAGCAAGTATAGGATTATCGTCATGTTAAATTAAAAAGTCGCCGTCTTTACGGGCATAATACGAGTCTCTTTTTGTACCCCTTTTTGCTTTCGATTTTGCTCCAATTTCAGCTCTCCGATTCGTCGCTAGTTTCTTCGCGTAAGAAAAAATATGAATTGCGGCTTTTTGTCTAGTATTCTTTATCGTCGCTTTCTCGAAATACAAAACCCAGGTTGCCCCGAATGACAGCAATGACCCGGTTTACAAACGAAATACGCTCAACCCGAATTAATTTTACAATATGATTTCAACAGTGCTGTTCACAAAATTAATCTTTTCTTCTTTTCTTGGTAACTTTTAAGCCATTTCGTATGTTGAAATGCCCCCAGATTGATGCATTTGCAAGAGCACACAGTAAAAGAATATCTTATCATCGTTGCTATTTGTAAGATATATCCCCCTCATGTTAGTAAATTATTGCGGCTATCCTGCCCTGCGCTGAACGCAGCTGCGGCTCGCGGCTCCGCGGAATATAACCCTTCATCCGATGGGCGAATTATGCCCCGTATATCGCCTCTCGTGCAAAATAGAATCTTAATTGATCTCATCGGTCAATTTAGCTTTTGAAAGCCAGCTGCGGCAGAATTTTCTTTGTTGATAACTAGCCTTAATTTGACGTTTTAATCCCTTGCTTTACAATAAGTTAAACCTGTCAGGGCACACATGTGTCTCCCACCGGTTGTTCAATATCTCAGCGGCTGGTGGTAATTTCTGTCCGGTGAAGAGCTGGGTAGTTAATGGTTGGGACTGCAGCTGAAAACCCGCAGGAAGTGGGCTGGGATGGTAAGAGAGGGAAAGATAGAGATGAGGAAAAGAGAAAAGGGAGAGATAGAGCTGAAGGCTTAGAGAATGTGTTGAGAATAGTAAGTAAGCAGATGGCTGGAGGATAAAAACGAAGCACAAGTAAAAAATGAGATATGAGTAAAACAACTCATATTTTAATATGAGTTGTTATGAGTAAAATATGAGATAAAAACAAAAAGATATGCGTAGTGGCTAGGGAGAAAGACAACGTTGTGTTTTAGGGATGAAACTGAAAGAGAGATGGGAAAGGGGGAAGATGAAAACGAGTAATAGAACGAAAAAAGAAAGAAAGAGAGTGAGAGAGAAAGAGAGAGAAAGAGAGGAGAAAGGAACAGACAGACAGACAGACAGACAGACAGACAGACAGACAGACTGCACATAGGTAAGTACAGAGCTTGCTTTCATTTTTCGGATGGTGGACTGGTAAATACGTTCGTTGTTTAGCCATCATTGCCGCCGAGTCGACGAGATAATGCGCTCACAGATGACGTCATCATCATCATCATCATACTGTTTATTGGCATAAACTTGGATTAATCAAGCAAATTTGGTAGAGAGTTGGCACAAAAGCTCACTGCTTATCTCGATGTGCCAACTCTCAACAGCATGCAAACAGTCGCGAGCCCGCGCACACGCACACACATACACCATTGGTGCGTATGCTCCCAGTCCCATTCCTCCAATGGACCTGTGTTCACCGTATCGTATATGTAGGACTCCCGAGCTCACCGCAGTTCAATTCGCCCTCGGAAATGGAGCCGACTCTAGTCGGAGCTCTCTACCACCTACCACGGCACATATCCCCTGAATCCAATCTCCTAAATGCCGTACTTATACACATTGCAGTAATTAATTGTATTATTTTGTCAATTAATATTGCTGCGGGTCATCAGAGCGGCCTTTGGTGCGTAGGACGGCGCGTTACGGCTCAGTGGGAGTTAGATGGCGGATGTAGAGCGCTGGTGCTGACCTAGCCATCTTTTGCCTGATGGTAACGTTCCAGACAGTGAAGCAAGTGTGCATTCGTCTATTTTTCTAATTTATATTGATTTCCTGAATAAAGAGGCTGACTTTTGCCAGCTCTCGAAAACTGACGTGTTACCGACCTGTGTTATTTCTCTTCTTGAGAATAATCTATATTAATTAAGAAAATATCTTGGATCCATATAAAGTGCCTTTAGCTGTATGCATTTTGTTCGTTATGGTATCACTCTCCTTTGGAGTGTACCTACTTCTTTCCTCACCCTTTCGGGAGCGAGGCCTTATCTCGGCGCCAGTCGGCTGCAGGTGGGTAGGCTGTGCCGCCGGGCACAGCTGTACTGCGGGACAGCAGTCCGAGGTTCGCCAAAAACTTCCGACATTAGAGTCGCGCGCTCCCAACCGCTTCTATTAGTTATATCGGTACTGCCACTAGCGAATTGTCATTATAACTTCATGCACTGTCTATATGTCTGTCGGTCTGTCTGTTTATCTGTCGCGTCTGTCTGTCTGCGTCTGTGTATCTGTCTGTCTGTCTTTCTTTCTGTCTGTCTCTCTGTCTGTCTGTCTACCTGTATGTATGTCTGCCTATCTGCCTGTCTGCCCGTATGTCTGTCTGTCTGTCTGTCTGTGTTTTTGTGTCTGCGTGTGTCTGTCTGTCTGTCTGTTTTTGATGCATGTGTGCCTGTCTGTCTCGACAGTCTGTCTGCCTGTCTGTCTGTATCTCGTCTGTGACCGTATTTGTGTCTCTGTGTCTTTCTGTCTGTGTGAGTGCATGTACGGCTCTCGCGAGATTAAGCGGTAGGGAGAGAGAGAGAGAGAGAGAGAGAGAGAGAGAGAGAGAGAGAGAGAGAGAGAGAGAGAGAGAGAGAGAGACTTTATTTACAGACTCCTGGTCCAGAAATGGGGAATGAAGGGGAACTTCACTTCACAGGAAGTTAAAACAGGTATACATACAGTAACAATCACCAGCCATATAGCGTTCTCGACCACATCCTCCTGATAGGTGACGTACATGCCAGATCACTATGGTAAAGTGTAGAAATGATGCGATTAGCTGATATGCGTATTCGTGACAAGAAATTCCACACTGATTTGCGGCGAGTCGCGTCATAGCCATCTACATACACATTGTTGAGCAAACATTCCGGAGGCACTGCAATACCGGTCGTAACCAAAAAACATCCTAGCCGCATTATTGAAACAAACCTTAAACTTCCTCAAGGTTTGTGCAAAGCCTGTAGGCTTTGCACTTTTACATTTCCGGTTATATCTCAGAAACTAATCGATCTACGATGAACCTATTTTACGCGATCATGGCCGGCTTGTGGACCAACAAGTCGATCGCATCTTCAACACTTAAAAGCTCGCATGTGTAGGGGGGGGGTCGGATGGACCCCCCCCCCCATGGTTTTTCGCGAATAACTCGCGTAAAAAGCGGCCGATCGCGACGAAACTTTCAGTACCCTCTCATTGATCAATTTGACACCTACCCTGAAAATTTCATGACCCTGACCCAAATGACCTTTGACCTGTGACCTCTTTTCCGAGACCATGTTTGGCCGGAATCGCGATTTCGCGTATGTCGGCTCGCACTAGCCGCGTGTTTGCAAGCTTTTCGTGGTTTCAAACGTTCAAACATGTGATTTGATGTTACTCCCGTGTGTGTCAAGGTCACCTGAAGGTCAGGTCAGGTCATTGACCTTTGGTGACCTCGGGTGACCTCGGGTCACTTTTTCGAGTTTTACATGTTTCTAGGCTAGTTTTTGGAGCTGAATTCGAATTTAGCAACCATTTGAACATTTACGAAGTAGTTTTGGTGACTTCGTAACATGTTACGAAGCTGTCAGAGGCGGTTGACACGTACTACGAATACCCGTCACGACGCCTACTGGTGGACCTGACCTGACCTGACCCGACCTGGTCTAAATGCTTCAAGACATCATCTGTGATCAAAACTAACACGATATTCGTGATCAGCACCCCGAAAAACCCCATAGCAGCCACACTTTACGACTTTCTAACAGGTCCCGATTTTCCCGACTTTCGGTCATTGACCTGACCTGGAAGGTCAACCAATGACCTAGGACCTTAAAATTGGGTATCATCGGCTTCCTCTCGTCACGGGCAACACGCTCGTTTTTTCCGCGAAGCTCTAGCTCGATCAGGGGCCAAACGGCAAGGGGGGGGTCCAACCGACCCCCCCCCTACACATTAGAAGCTGGCAAACGCCGCACACATGCGAGGGTTAAGACGGCGAAGATATGGCCTGAAGTACACTAAATTGTATAGGTGCAAAACCTACCGCTAAAACCCGCGAGACCTGTACTCGCACATATATGTAGATGTGCGTTTCTGCCTGTCCGTGACTGTGGCTGCGACAGCGTCTCTCTGTCTGCCTGTCTATGTTGGTGAGGTGTGCGCGTCTTTTCTGTATCTGTGTCTGTATCTGTCCGTATGTCTATTACTCAAAGCGCACCAATCTCGTCTCCCCGCTCCTCTGGTGGTCCACTGGTCGCGTGTATGTGCCTGTGTCTGTATCTGTGTCTGTATCTGTCCGTAGGTCTATAAGTCGAAGCGCACCAATCTCGTCTCCCCGCTCCTCTGGTGGTCCACTGGTCGCGTGTCGCTCGCTGTTTACCGGCAGATGGTGGCCGGCGCCTCTGGGCCGTGGGAGAGCGACGGCTGGCATCCCTCCCCGTGAAGCACGCACCACGGCGGCCGGCGGTCTTTGTGCCGGCCCCCGCCGAGGGTGCTCTGCGGACCGACACCCCCGCAGACCACACACAGCAGTTGGCATGCGTTGGTTGTCGTTGAGGACACACTAAAATAGTTATGTTTGTGACGGCTGCGAGATGAAGATGTGTTCAAGTTACACATCCAAGCTTCCCTCTCGAACCCTCTCAGCATTCGAATCCTGAACTTGCCGTCGGATGATTGCATATCCCTCTTGCTTACGGTGCTTCTTTCCTTTTCCCTCGCTATGCCTCTCCCCCTTATCTCTGTCTCCCCTGCGCTGTTGCCACCTCCTCCGCGCTGCACTCCGTCTTTCCCACGTCCACCACCGCGGTGTCACACTTTCTCTCCCTTCCCTCACCGTCTTTCACGTACATACTTCCATCTTCCCGGCCACTCCCGTCATGCGTGCTCTTTCCCACTCTCTCTCTCTCTCTCTCTCTCTCTCTCTCTCTCTCTCTCTCTCTCTCTCTCTCTCTCTCTCTCTCTCTCTCTCTCTCTCACCCTCACCTCTACGATCTACCCGCACCACTCGCTGTCGCCGGCGCCACTTCCGCCGCCACCACATCTAATGATAGCCTCGCCCAACGTGATCAATGGCAATCGAGGTGGTCCGCAGCCGTCACCGGCAGCCTCGCCGCATTGCTCAGAGTGAACTCACCATAATGGAACCTATCAGTTAGCGGCGCCCCCTCCCCTGCCACCGGCCCATCCCCGCCCCCACCCCAGCACCGGCAGCACCACTCGATCGAGCGAACACCAAGAGCCCTACACTCTCCCTCGCTCTCTGCCCCACTGTCTTCTTTCCGCCCTCTGTGAGGTAGGTATCGCAATCCACAATCAATCTGTCTCACGTGTTTATACTTTTTTATTTTCGCAAATTTTATCATACCTTTTCTTCTGTCTATTGCCTACGTGCACAAACCTAAAATAAATTAGTTTTTGGTAACCAGAAGTCTTTTTAAGTAAAACACTTCTACTAAATAGTTATGTATATGTTACAATCACCAATGGTTTAAAATAGTTAGCATGGCATGTTCTAATCAAAAGATAGCAAATCTTTTGATTAGAACATGATAGAACATGAACAAAAGATAGCAAAAGGTATTGGTGAAAGATAAAAAAAATGTTTGGCGTCAAAACGCATAAAAATATTTCATATACTAACTATATAATTTCGTCTGAGCAAATAGCCAATGCACAGTAGGCGATTTCGCTATCCTAGCACTTCATGAGCTATATCTTAAGTTAGACTTAAAACCAGTCATCCTTAAACCCCTTATTTTGTGCCTAGTTTCATTGCGCTTCAACTGATATAAGTGTTTGCATCAGAAGTAATCAGGTTTTCTTTGCAACGTGCAAGAGAGCGAGCAATGCCTTTTCCCCATAGGCTTAACACAGGACAGAAGAGGCTTAACCAAAACATATACAGTGTTGTCTGTGTTATGACTTACTTCTCAACTAGCGTCAGTTACGGATGAACCACTTGATCGCAAACCACGGGTGCTGGTTTTGCAAAGAAAACATTGTTGCAAACATAGAGATCTCTGTGGTTGCAAAGGCGCTTTCAGACTGGTCTGTTTTGGGGAAAATAGTACCAACAGACTACCACATTTCAGGAGATCGCAAGTTATCGTGTTTTAGGAAGAAGGTAATTATCGGTGAAATGAAAATGGTTTAGCGCTGAAATTGCATGTAAGCAAAGCTAAGATGCAATTGCAAAGCAAAAAAGAGGAGACCATGACTTGCGAAAAATTGTGGTTGTTTGAACGTTCCGATCACATGTTCTACAAATAAATAGCTGTAGCTAGTGCCTAGTATCGTGTCTACCTACAACGTAACGTAACGCTTATGTTTGGTGGTTGGGATTCAAATTTGCGAAATGAATGTACGCTAACGGAGTTAAAGGAAGGAGTAGGAGTTTCGTTTTCCGTTTGGCCTCTAAATGAGTTAGAACTTCGGTGCCACGTGGGCATGCTGCTCTCCCCGAACGGAAGCCATTTCTACCTACCCGATTGTAAGTTTTTTAGGTCAGAGTTCCCAGGTCACGAAAATGGTCGAAGGAGGTCAAATTGCATACCATTTGATTCGGCAGATCTTCCTGAGTTCATTAGTGGCTTGCCTGAATCGCTAGCTCAATTTGTTGGGGAGTTATGGACCAAAAACTATAATGACCAGATCATAGTGACGTCATAAATGACGTCACGCAAGTTCAACAATGCAAAAGTAAAGCATCGGACCTTGCAACAGTAAAGCTTGAACTAGTTTGATATCGTTCCCGGCGCCAAAATAGCAGCGTTCATTTTATAACATTGACTCACAATGGTGAGGTCATGTGATCGACTTGACCTCATGTGACCTTTAGGGAAAATCCGAGACATACAAACTGTGAATCCTCTGGAGGATACTAGGTTCTGTAAGTTTCATCTCCATGTGAAAGCTGCTCTGGCATTGAGGGCTTTGCGAAATTGCGACATCTGAGGATCGTGCATAGGTTCACTTATGACGTCATTGGTCCGTGAACTGACCTGACCTAAAAATGTAGTTGGTGTCACAAGATTCGACTTGAATCAAAGGTCAGGTACGCCAAGTTTCAGCTTTCTATCGCTGGTGAGTTCGGAGCTGTCGCGAACAGAATCTTCGGTTGGGCGGCGGTACTTCGCTCTCCCCTCGGCCCTGCCCCCACCTTATACGGTAAGGGTTGAGCAAAACGCCCATAACTCCGTGAATCGCAAAAAGTCGCAAACAATTTTAACAGGGTATTGAGAACAAACATTAGGCTACTAAGAAATGGTGTTTTTGTGGCCGGATCTCGCGGACAGTAAAACATGCGCATTACCAAACGTTGTACACAGTCTTGAACTGATGCAGTCAAAAACGTGTAATGCAAAATATTATAAAAAATATAGAGAAGCTTCAAAAGTTGAAAGTATGGCATGCATATTACTTCGCAAGGAATGAGGTTTCAATCAAAATTAGAGTTTTCAATATATTCAACTTTTGTCTTGATTTACAGCTCTAAATATAACTAGGATCAAATCACGACCAGGCACCAGAGCTCAGCCTCTCCAAAAAAGGTCGTGTTTGGACGTGTGTGGTTTGAAAGTGTTTGGCTTGATGTTACAAATAGTGTCACATTTCGGGTGCTGGGATATTTAGCTACAAAATACGCCAGTATTTATTCATATTTGCCATCATTTTTTTCGGGCCCCTGAAGCGCTAGAATGCATGGATCGCCTACAGTGCAATGTGCCTTTCGTAGCATGCAGCCTGCGGCAAGAGGAGAAAGCAGTGCAGAGTTTGGATGACTGCAGAGCAGAACACCCTCCTCCCCTCCGGCACAACTTAGTGTGATGCATATAACCCGATTACGATAACGACCCGATCGTCTTCCGATGCGTGCAAACATGTCCTTGTTGTGTCGCGGAAGTGACAAACTTCAAACGAGATTAGGCACGTCCTCAGCTGAAGTCAGCGAAGCGTGCTCTCCGCCCTCGCCGCCAGCGGTGGGGAAGAAAGCACGCGACTCTCAGCGGTTCAGCGCTGTATCCTGAGAGCAACAACGGAACGAGGAGAGACGCTGTAGCATCGAACCCTTGTGAGCCGGCCTCGACCGCATCCAACAACCTCCCGAGACAGTGGCGTCGGTACTACATACACGGGTGTTCATAACTCATCCGCGAGCCATTTCTCAGTCGATCCTGGACTCGGGGGAAAAACCACGGGCGGTGCAGTGTAGCCGACGGCCGCTGAAGTGTGAGGGAGGGGTTGAGGGCGCTCCTCGAGTAAAGAGAGGGGCGGTCGGGTAGAGCTTCTTCAGTGGAGAGCGGTCAGATGATGTTCTGCAAGCAGGGAGGTCGGCCGAACCTCCACGAGTACAAAGGAGCGATCAATAATTGAGAGATCAGAAAGCTGTTCTTGGAAGCAAATAATTGTTAGACAAAGCGTCTTGACCCAATGCAGGAAATAAAAGGAAAACTTCCGACAGTGTCCCACAGGGGAGAAGGGAAACACAGACAAGTCAGTGAGATAGAATAGAAAATATTTGTATTTGAGTTGGTGTTCCTCAAATGCAGAAAAAAATTGAATAGTTTGAATTTCAGCACACAAAGCATTATCGAAAAGCGCCAAATGCAATCCTCTTGGGCCTCCGTAACCCGCGGTGATGAGCTATCCGCAGCCCAGGTCACTCGGGCCGAGTATCTGGTGACGGCTGTGCCACGTCGGCACCACCCATCAGTGACACATCCGCAAAACGAAAACGCTGAGCGGGCAACCAGAATCATAAACGGAAATTGGCCGCCCGTTCATTTTCTCGTGCCGCAGCTGAAATCCGCAGGATTCGGCCGGGGCCAGATGGCCTCTGGTTCCCCTGGGAGTGGGCCAGCAGAGGCGCGGCTGCCGGGCAGGGGCACATTTCTCTGCATTCCATCAGGCCGCTGATGGCGCCGGGAGGAGCTCACAGCGGAAAGGTACGAGCCCAGATAACTCCGCCGAAATGAAAGGATTATTTGAAATGGTGGAGTTTAGTGGAACGATTGTAAACAGCTTTTTGATGAGATGAACTCAAATTAAAGTCGCATGTACTGACGCTCGATGTGGGTATTGAAACAATGTGTCTTGAGTTTGTTATATTTTTTTATCTTTCAAGGATAGGGGTTGAAAATTATTAGATAGCCGAAACACTGTGGTTGCTTTGAAATTCAACATTTATGTGTATTATGCTTACAAAAGGTTGAAATATAGTGAGGTCTGAGGCCTCTTGCACCAAACTACCTACCTAGGTAAATCCAGATTTTACCTAGATTCTCTTGCACCAAACTACCTACCAAAAAACGCTACCGTGAAAATTTACCTAGAAATTCTACCGAGAGGCATAAGAACTTACCAATTGTTAAAGTCCGACCGGCTATTTTCCTCTTGCACCGAAAGCCGGAAAGAAGTACTCGCGGAGGAGTTTTTGACGGTTTGACGGTAAACGCGGGCTTCCAAAATAACTAGCAAAACCTTAGGTAAAATGATTCTATTAGTAACAATAGGCACAATACATGATAATCCACGGGTACTTTTATGTAAATTAGGCATTACAAAATGTTTAGACAATGATAAATCAATGTTTTATGAGTGAATAATAATATAATTGACCAAATGCTCCATAGGTTCACAGAGGTGCTTCTCCGTACCAAGGCGATAAACCTCCGTAGCAGAACAGCCAGGTTGAAGACTCACTCGTTGCCATGGAAACGAAGCTTATTTGTTCAAGTAATTTAATATCAAAATAACTTCTATCGGTATTTACGTAAATGAAAAATGATTTCATAATACCAAAATGCATATTAATAAAAACAATATCCATTTAATTGTTTTCTTTAGTTACTATTTGTTTGCGCCCACAAACGATTCGTCGCCAAACAGCCAATCAAAACACATCCTAAAAACGCGAGCTGTCAAATTGACCTAGGTAGGTAGGTAAGATGGTGCAAGAGAAGTTACCGCCGTAGGTAGTTTTACTAGGTAGGTATTTTGCCGATTCTACCTAGCTAGTTATTTTGGTGCAAGAGGCCTCTGCTCGAACATACTATACATACTGCAATTAAAATAAGGCATGATGAAAAAACTAAACCACAAAAATGAAATACAACGACCGTTGAAAGTAAAGCCTTCGAAGTCATGTGTTTATTCTGTGTTTTATTTTTGTTTCGATATTACTTCATATTTTTAGTTTCATTTTATGTCTATTCTTACTTCTATTCATTAGTCTATTTTTCCAGAGCCAAAAAAGGATCAACAGGCAATATTGCAACAGGTCATTTTTTCATCTTACAGCATATTTTCTCCCAGGAGTCATTTCTCTCTGTGTGCCGGATCCTTATGCAGGCCGCCGGTCTGTCTGGGCCGAAGCAGACAGTTACCGGAAGAGCTGCGGCGAGTCAATATGTGCTCCCAGCGAGGACGCTCCTCGGGCGCAGTTGGGGCTCGACACGGGGGTGATTAACAGAGCTACCCAGTGGCATTGTTCGCCGAGCCCCTGCAGAACTCGACACAAAACGGCGACGGATTAGAACCAGAGGAAACACAGCCCGAGCCAGCCGGAGGCGGAATCATTAGCCTGTTTGCAGACGAATTCAAATCCGAAATCCGTCTCGAGCTACTTTGGAGACAAAACGGTATTGTGGTTGAAAAGAAATGCTGTCCTCAATATGGGTTTTGCAGTCAATAGCTCTTACAGGAAGACATTGAGAATTTGCGATACAGCTAGAGCTGATAAGAAGATTATGGATATTCATGAACGACAAAGGCATCGATTCACATATATTGAAATCGACTAGAAATGTTATTATGTAATCATGCAGAGTGCTGTATAGGTAAATAATGTATAGCGTATATTTTGTGCAAATATACGCATCACAATGCTTATTTTTCGGGGTGTTTATTTCAACACTTATCAAAATATCCATAGCATGTCGCACTAACAGCATGCTTTGTTCTTGCTTTATTTTAAAACATTTCAATAAAGCATTGTCCAGTTGGCGTATATTCGTGCACTCTGCTTATATGTAAGCACCGTCAGGGCATTTTCCCTTCCGTCCGTTCATATACATCTTCATTGTTTGTCCTTAAAACGCGTTTTTTGAACTGAGTATGAAGACGACCCAGGATCTTATTTCTTTTTTCCTCCGCCAACTGCATGCAACTGCACAATCAGAGCCCTATTTTCTCGTTCCGTGCTGCGACTGCCACTCGCGTCATATGGCCGCCTACTTATCCCATTTGGTCGGCTGCTCTCCGGCACTCTGGCCGAGGCTTTCACCGGTAGTGAGTCGCGCCACGCGGCCGGGATTGATCGGCAGATCGAGGCGGCGTCACACAACTTACCACTCGCGGACGGGGCGCCGCCGGGGCGCCGTGTGGGCGCCGGTGACCGATGACCGGCGCACCGCCCACGCCCGCTCAGTGGACGCCCGAGGCACCAGGGCGCCTGGGTCGTGAAAACCTTAATTCACGAATATGCATATGCACACTCCTTGGCCGGAGATATACTCGTATGAGCAGAGTAAATGCGTATCACAAACGTACTACAATGGTAAGCGAATAGGAAAATCCATTCCTTATACGCATGTAACTACTTGCTCATGTAACCCAGGTACTTGACAGTGTAATTGAAAAGGATGGGGAAAGAGTGAGCCATTGAGCACCCGGGGATCGCACGGAGGTTAATTGAAACATGTTCCTCAAAACAGCTACCAGCTTGGGGCCGAATTAATCTGTCGGTTTCGGAATACATTGCACTATCCCAAAATTAGTTGTAAGATTAATTGCTACTCGAGGATTAATAAATTATTGTCTGGGAAGTGGGCTCATTAGTTCAGAGTGATACACAGTGAAGGCAGCTATATGGCCTGTGCTTGAGCCGACAATGCTAAGCTGGATGAAATCCAAGGCTCCTAGTATTCGAGACCCTCAAGTGCAATGTTGTCTTTGTCCTCCCCGTGGTCTAGTGGATAAGGCATCCGTCTCCTAACTCGGAGGCAGCGAGTTCGCGGCCGGGAAACTCCACGTCGTTTGACCCGCGTTCCTAACTTCCTATATTAAGCCAGCTGGCAACTGGCGACAGAGGGCCACGCTAGACCCGGGAGGACCGTGCCGCCATCTACCTGCGGCACGTTAAACTTTCGATCCAAATTATCACCGGTGAACCGGGCGCGGGCAAGGTGGGTCCGTGGTGTCTTTCGCAACAAGCACTGCTTAGCGGGGCACCCGGGCCCGCTACCCATTCATCCAGTCGGATAAAATTTCTTTAAAAAAAGAATACCTTCAAGCATCAATTCTAAAGCGAACGTTTTTCTTCTTTCTGACGTGTGGAATATATCGACGTTTGTTAGAAACTCTCGGGTGATTAGTGAGTTTCAAGTGGGCAGATTTGGGGTGTTTGGTCTGTTAAGTCACCATTGGTGCATTTGTGGCATGTTAAGCATTGAGGAACCATGAGTTCCAAGAGCACAATTTCCGGTTAAAGCGACCATGAGTGTCAAGCTGGCCATGAGTGTCAAAGCCAGTGTTCGACTGGCTTTCGCCGGCGTTCACCACCACCGTCGTCTGTCGAGAACCCAGACACCGCTGGGCAGCAAACGAGACAAGCGTCAGTTAATGAGCCGCTCGCAGCAACAGCCCCAATTCATAACGCTAATGAGCTAACTCCAGCGTTACACGGTCCGCCCGGCAGCCGCGGTGAGGAGAGACCACACCGCAGTGAGTCGCCAGCGCTGCTCACAACGCAGCGCTCCCGATCGCTGCTCCTTTCCTCCTCACATCGCGCAGCCTTTTTTACTGGACTTTCCTGACAGCCAGCCGTATTGAAAACAAATGACCCCTAAATAAAACATGAGCCCGGCCATTGCAGCGCGGCGCGCCGGCTCTCGTTTGGCGTCGCTCGCTGGACGGATTGTCAGGTGCTTCAGTCCCCTGACAGACGAACCCTCGGGGACCGGACGACGACCGGTCACCGGCTGTTCGCCCAACTGACGCATCCGACGCCCATCGACCTCCGAAAAGTACGAGTAGTAGAGCCGTGGTGGGGTTGATGGCGCAGGCGGCGGGCCGCGGCCGGTGACGAGCGACAGCGACAGAGACGGCGGCGGCTGGCCAGCAATGGCGGCCGGCGGCGCAGGTAGGACGATGTGCGGCGCGCTGTTTTACGGCGCCAATTCGGCCCAAATAGCCGCCTTAAAGTCTTCAATATCCTGTGTAATAGAAACGGGCGTTTATCCCCTGGGAGGTAGCGGCGGTGCCGAGCTAATGCTGCCGTCGTAAAGCGACGCCGGGCAGCCCCAGTCGGCGCACTGCAATGTATCCTCTGTGTATGTGATGGCGGTGACGGCTCTCTCTCCCCCCCCTCTCTCTCTCTCTCTCTCTCTCTCTCTCTATCTCCTCTCTCCGCTCCCTTTCTCTCTCCCCCTCTCCACTTCCCGATCCCTCTTCCTTTTCCTCACTCTCTCTCTCTCCTCTCCTTTTCTTTCTAAAGTTTAAAGTAAAGGTACTTCAACTTTGAAGTAGCTGGCCCAATTGCATTTAGAAGATATTGGCAAAACACGGGTGGGGCGAATTCTGCCCCTCCCCTCCCCCCCCCACCACCACCACCACCACCAGCGGTGCTTAAGTTGAGCTTTAACAGACGCCTTTAAATTCATCATATAAATGCTTTGTAAGCATTGGAGCAATGACAATGAAATGATCTGTATACAGGATATCACTCACCTTAACTCGCTGTATTGAATATGCCAGGTACCTTTTGAACTTATGCCGATGAGGCTGCGGAGCTGTTACTGACTAGACAAAAGTGCTTGCTGATCTGGATCTTCAAAGCCGCGACATGATCAATCAGAGATCAGAGAGTCACTTCCAGGAAACATGCCTGCAGATATAAGAGTGGTTCTACTGGAATCACTTGATATGAACTTGACTTGATGCGTCTATTGAAAGGAGAGCAACGATGACACAATTTCGAAATAATCCATCAACAAACTGATACATATTTGTCACTCGTCAAGTTCTGTGCTTTTTAAAGCTGTGTTGCTCTCTGCCTCTGTCTCTCTCTGCCTCTGTCTGTCTCTGTCTCTCTCTCTCTCTCTCTCTCTCTCTCTCTCTCTCTCTCTCTCTCTCTCTCTCTCTCTCTTTCTCCATCTATCTATCTATCTATCGATCGATCTATCTATCTATCTATCTATCTATCTATCTATCTATCTATCTCTATCTATCTATCTATCTATCTCTATCTATCTATCTATCTCTATCTATCTCTATATCTCTTTATCTCTCTCTATCTCTCTCTCCCTCTCTCTCTCTCTCTCTCTCTCTCTCTCTCTATCTCTCTCTATCTCTCTCTCTCTCTCTCTCTCTCTCTCTCTCTCTCTCTCTCTCTCTCTCTCTCTCTCTCTCTCTCTCTCTCTCTCTTCCACGTACGCCAAGCTTGACCTCTTCAAGGCTACCTTCTGCTTAGCCATCCTCTCATCTAATCATGGCTGACATGTCCCACATCGCGTGACGTTACATCCGCGGATTATAAAGCGTCTGCTGACATCCGTGTCTGGTCGACATCAACCACAGCAGTCGCCGGCCATGGCCCAGCCCGTCCCATTCATGTTCAGCTCGCCGAAGACAGGCGACTCCCCCATCGACGACCAATCATAGTGCAGCCTCCGTTCGCAGGTAAAGGTGATTGGTGCTCCGTATAGATCACCGTGAGCTGTCCTCCGCTATGGCTAGTGCCAATTTCACACATGATGGATCTCCCCAAGTAATGGAAACGGTCGCAGTGGCTCGGCGAGAATGTGTTTCAATATATGCGGCTTTCTGTTATATGGAACATTTCGAACATATCGCCCTCCGCCGCGGGAGAAAGGGATGGGTGTAGCTGTTCTCGACGGGTACTGACAGAGTTGGATGCCGCAGCGCGATCCCTCCACAGCTAACGCTGTTCTCTATCTGATCACGTGCTGTCAGAGCTCTCTCCAGCGAAGCCGTCACCGATGGCACATTACAAAGTTTGCCACTTCCCGGCGTCCGGGAGAAGCCGAGACGGCGGAGGTACGTCAGCCGTCGCCGGAGACGACACCCCCGGAGACCGACAGCGGCTGGTAACATTCTGCAGCCCGATACCCGTTACAGGTGTTCGCTGCAGCCGGGAACAACTCTGGCAGAGGAGTTAATGGTGAATTTGTGGCCTATGCGTGCCTTCTAAGAGCAAATTCAAAGCAATTAGTGCTGTTACATTCAACTGATATTCCCACTTTATCAGTTCGGCGGCAGCCTAGCGATTTACTCTGACAAGCAGATAGCCAGTGCAGGCATAGAGCAGACAGACAGCAATCAATCAAATTCTGGCGACAAACATCAAGAAAATTGACGCCTTTGAAAATCGCAACTGGATCTGAAACGCCACTTTTTCAGCGAAAAGGCGACATAAGCGAGATATGTTAGAAAATACTATATGGCTGTTTTTTTTGCAATTGTATCTAGCCGGGCCTATAGAGGGATAGCTTCAAACACCGCAGCTCAGTGATCGTTTTTCGCCCTCCCCCTGTCTCACTGTGCAAATAAGCGAGCTACTGAGACAAAAGCAGGGGATAACCAAAGATCTCCTCGAGTCAATTCGACCTCATTTAAAAAAAAATGTTTACCTCGAGTCAATTTTCAAAGGCAGACGTAAAGGTGAAAGACAAAACCGGTACATGTATAGTAATCTCAAACTATGTGTTCCAGAGGACGTCAGGACTCGATAAATTTGCGCAACCTGCTTGGCAAGCTGGATGTCACCATCGAGTTCTATACTGATAAAACAGGTAGCATAAGCCGCGAATGCAAACTTTTATTTTGAAGGGTAATTCCCTTACCTGTTTGACCTGACCTTAACCCTGACCTATGCTAAGTGACTGCTGCATGATTCTGACACTCGTGAAGCACTTCAATAAAAGATTCTGCACAATCTTGACAGAACTTATGACGAAATACGCCCAGTATGAGATCCCAAGGTCCAGGCTACTGAAATCCCAAGTTCAGGTGTTTGGCCTGATTTTGACCCGACCACTGATCTCGACGTCAAGTTGAAAATACTCATTACTAAGCGTCTGATAGCGATCTTTCGTTGGGATCGCCTCGACCGTCTTGCTACGCCTATTGATTCTCCAGTTATCGGCGATAACGTTTGAGGCCCCATATCCCCCTCCCCCAAACAGGTGGTGGGTGGCGAAATATCCCAGCAACTGCCGGGTAGATAGAGTATTTCACTTCTATTTAACCCTCGCCCATGTAGGGGGGGGTTGGTGCAACCCCCCCCCCTGAGGTTTTTCGGAAATAGTGCAAAAACGGCGGCGCGCAGCGCCGCCAAATTTTGGGTACCTTATGGGGCAAACCTTGCGCATCTTTTGGTAAAAAAAAATTTGACCGGGTCATGTCAGGTCACGGAGTTATGACGTCACAAAGGGAACAGCCTCCGGCCGGATTTTCACAAACTGAGTGCCAACGCCCGAGGTTTCCTGCCGGTGGTACGGAGATCGGTTGATGGATCGTGATGAAACTTCCCATGCATGTTGGGGCAAGTATTGGCTATCATATGGTATAAGAAACTTGACCGGGTCAGGTCAGGTCACGGAGCTATGACGTCACAAGAGGAACAGCGTCCGGTACTATTTTTGAAAAGCGCCCGAACCACTATTTTGCTAATTCTTGTCACCTCAATGGGAATATGCAGCAATATTAGCTTCTATAGGGAGCAAATGGACCTCCCAAATCCAAAAATACAATCAGATTTCAAAAATTTAAATTTTGATTTTTCGAATTTCTGCCGCCGACTGTGACCTTGCCGACTTCCGACGCTCCCAACGCGCCATTTTTAGAGCTAGGGAAACGAAATATATACCAAACGATAGAGAATTGATCAAGGAACACGATAGTGAAGGTTTCAAGTCGATATCTCCCACCGTTTTGCCGCAATCGCCGCCGAAAGTTGAAAAAAGTCTATTTTCCGAAAATTTGACCTTTGACCGGTCAAAAGTGGGTTAAATGTTGACCTAGGACCAAAAAATATACCACCAATCGCGAGATCTCGGCGAGAGCAATCCGTTGGTCTTTTCCGCTAAGCTCTACGACGCTCCGTTTTCAAACGCCAAGGGGGGTCGCACCAACCCCCCCCCCTGCATGGGCGAAGGTGGCAGATCGCCGTTTACGGGCGAGGGTTAAACCAAAACTTTTGATTACATGGATTTAATTGCAAGGTGAGCTCCCCTCGACCCTCACCACCTTTCTAACCTAAAGATTTAAGATAGCCTATTCCGCCCGAGTATGCTCCCAACAAATTATTTCTGTGCACAGATTTCCTTTCCTGGCATGCAGAGACGCTACTCTAGTGAAGCGACCTCTCCGTTGCGCCACTTCAAGAAGGCTTCGCTCTCCTCCTCGGTGAAGTAGTTTCTCCAGTCGCCCATCACCCCCTTCCTCATGAAGGTTCCCTCCTCTGTGCCGGACAGAAGTCCGTTGTCCTCCCACTGGTGGAAGTTGGTGTACGGGTTCGCCTTCATCACTTCGAAGCTGGTGTTCTTCACAATATCGTCGACATCGGCGTCGCTCAGGGACACTCCCAGGAAGTCAGCCACTTTGCGGACGACCGAGCCGCGATCCTGGTGCATCTGCTCGTACGACAGACAGAGCACAGTGTCCGAGTGCTCCAGGTACCCCTGCACGTGCTCACGGTAAGGACAGAAGACTAGGGCGTCACGCATGAAGCCGTCTCGAAAGTCTGCGAATGAACCACGGTACTTGAAGACATTGAACATTCTCGAGAAATGGTAGAAGGAAACGCAGACATCTCTTGCATCACGAGACACGTACAGCACTTTGGCACCACTCGTCTTGAGGCCTTCTGGTAGCATATGGTAGTGCAGATGTGTCTTGATGAATCGTTGGTCCGTTGCGTCATGCAAAGGAGCCATCTCCATGAATTTTTCTTGCGACTGCGTTCCTAACAGAGTGAATCGATACTCTAGGCAGGTGTTTGGTTCTTTCTCGTCTTTCATTGACGGTTGGTGGGTGACACGCCACACGATCTCCTGAAGCCAAGTGGTGCCCGACTTCGCAAAGCTGGCCACGATTATATCAGAGCGTCTGCCTTGGAACTGCTCCAACTGTTTCATGATACCCCCTTTAAGATGAATGTTATTCATTATCGCTCCACGGTACCTGAACGTGCGGTAACCGGGAGCCTTATAGTTGGAATCGATCGGCACTGGCTCCCATCCCTCTGGAATGGTAATCTCTTCCGGTGCTGCTGCTGGCTCCTCGGACATTATCTGTGGCGTTTACCACGGTAGGGGAGAGTGGGGAAAGATGCCCAGGGTTTGACTATGTCATATATTATTCGAAAATGACGATCGGAAAGCCAAAACTTGGAGTTTCAATGGAAGCCGACATCATTTTTCTCCAAATATATCACACTTTCGTGCCTGAAACATGATAACTTTTTTTGCTATTAAGCATTTTCCTGAAGAAGTGAAAGGGGGCATCTTACCCCACAGGGTGGAAAAGACGCCCCCTGGCGTTGGGTAAGATGCCCCCTGTACTATAAGTGACAAAAATAGGCACGTGAATCGCCTGAACGAATCAGTAGTCCCTTCAAGCCTGCAGTAGACACCAAACGTCATCGTAAGGGCCCTCAAAAGTAGTCGTAAGGGGCTTCAGAGGTCATCGTTAGGGCCATCATAGTCCAGCGTGGCCAAACAAGCCTCCGTGGTGGCGTTCGGAGACCACTGTGGGGCCCTTATAGGTCTTCATGATGCTTGAGGGCCCTCGAGCCCATCGTGGGGACCTCAGATGCCAGCGCGGCCCGTGGAGCCAACGTGGGAGCCCTCAAAGGATGTCGTGAGGGGCCCTGGAACCAATAATGGGGCCAACAGAGGCCGTCGTGAGGGCTCTCAGAGTCAGATGCCGCCCAAAAAGTTGCTGTGTGGGCCGAGAGACCGGCATGGGGAGCACCCGACCGTACCGGACTCTCAATAGTCCCAGATCGGCTTTTGTCTCTCATCACAAGTATGTAATAAATGATTTGACGGGCTGCTTGAAGGACAGCCTACGGATTTAGGGGGGCGTCTTTCCCCATCAGGACAGGGGGCATCTTACCCCAAGGTACCGAAGTAACAATAAATCAACACAATTTGTTAGCCATAAAACTACACCCTGAGTCCCTGAAACAAACTGTTTGGGACACAGTACACGCATGTTAATGTATCACGACTATAGCAAGGGACGCAAAAATTATCTACCTTCTTTGATATTTACAATGTTTTGACGCCAAAATATTTTTTGAAAGCAGCAAATAAAAAACATGCAATCACCAGCCAGCCGTTGCCCAACTGAGCTTCGCAAATATTTGTGCAGTTAACAAGGCAGGCTTCCGCTTTACGCTAAGAACATTAATTTCCAGGTTCGATTCTTTGTTTCCCCGCTAGAGGGGGTGGGGCGTCTTTCCCACCCTGGGCATCTTACCCCACTCTCCCCTATATCCAAACGTGGTTCAGATTCCGCGTTGTCGCGACAGAACACTGGCTTTTTAATTCACCCAGAGTACAGTATCACTTTGTGCCTCTGCCACCGGCCACTCAAGTGGAATGGATGTTTGATGCTCCAACTGCGAGATTCTCTCCTGCCTCGTCTCACTCCGCTCCGTCCCACACTGCACGCTGTGAATCCAGCACTGCGTGGTGCCAGTCACGCGCGCAACGCATTCCTATGCGAGCCCGGACAGCCTGCAGACTGCTGTGTTTATGTTGCTCCTATCGCTAGTGAGAGGGCTCTGCTGCCCTGGTTCAGCTATACCACAAAAACAGGTGTTTGCCGGTCGCTAGAAGTCATCACACTTTTTAGCTGTTGAATGCCCAGTTAATGTGAGTGGATTGGTTCGTTTTCTTCCCTGCTTCTAATCCCAGCTGTGTTTTTTTATAGCACTGGCCTCTATATAACATCGGCTGCAGCCACTTGAAGTTAGTTGAGTGAGATGATCTTTAACTGGTCTTTAACTGGAGTCGCTTGACTGAGGTCATACACAAAGCTTTCGATTGCCCGATTTTCTTGATCAGACGTACGAACCAAACTCTGCTTGGCATACTGCGTAAATTCCTCCATATTTAAACCTTGTTTCAAAGAAAATAGTACAAATGACCTCCCGGGGCACTGTACGACCTTTCTACGAGTTAAGGTGGATTATTTTCTTTCTTTTTTTTTTTGCTGTGTATTACTCCCGCTAACTTCAGCTAACCACCATTTGGTCGGCATTCTCCTTTCATCCCTCTTTCTCCCTCTCCCTTGTTCTTTGCTTCACCCCCCCCCCCATACACACACACGTGCATGTTCCACCGCGGCGACCGTCATCCTGGTGCCGTCCCGCGGCCGCCGGCAGCAGCTGCCAGCAGCAGTCTCCTGCAGCCATGGTGGCTCCGCCCGGCCATCTGCCGCCGAGACTCTCCATCGAAACACCACCTCCTATCGGCAGATACATGCGAATTTACTGTCACCGAGCGTTATCCGACACATTCTGCATTTCAATATGAGGCTGTAACGCCGCAATGATGGGCCCGCGCCGCTCCGGTGGCCAATTTTGTGCAAATGGCGGCGGCTGCAGCTGGCCGCGGCGCGGCGGTGGTTGCTGAACGACCGTGTCGACGTGCGGCTAACGAGACCGAACGGCCGCCGCCGGACCCCGTGCGGCGTATTGATACGGGCCATTGAAAGGATGCGTACTGCCGGGTCACTGCAGCTTGCCGGTTGGTTATCGCGCCACAATATGGCGCACGGTTGTGCAACTGAACATCTCATGTAGAACATAGCTGGAAACTATAAACCACTACGTCAGATTTTCTTGCAAATTAGAGATGGCGCAATAAGTGTTCGAAACTCTATAGACTTTAAATGGAAAAATGGAATAGCGCGTGCCACGTGAAGAAGATTTTTCCCATTATGCCTTTTTCCTGTGGTTTCAGCTGCGATGTAATGATTGCAATGACTTGCTACTTGCATCAAAAAAGTTTGTGATAAATGACAGCAATTGATTACGGAGCGAGCGAAGCGAGCGTAGTCTTTCCGATTAACGGAAATTTCTGAGTATGAGCGGCCGGCCGGCCGGCCGTGGTCACGCTTTTGCGAGGCTTATATCTCAGCAACCACTTGACCGATTTACACGCGGTAATTTTTGTAGGGTAGCTTCATTCCTTCTACCAAGTATTGGACTATTCCCGATGCATGTGGGTGACCCCTTATGCACGTGCCACGTGCAAAACGAAGAGGTGTCACTTTTGTAATTGTTGCAATATCTCGGTAACTACTTGGCCGATTGCGCTGAAAGTTGGCATGTAGGTAGACACCCGCTAGGCAATGCATATCCATGTGCAAGACTTGGGGTGCTGCTGCACGTGCGCACGTGCAGGGGTCGATTCCAGATCTCGAGAACGGCTGGACCGATGGCGCTCAAATTTGGCACATGGTTAGGGACCGGTTAGTAGGGTGCCGTGCAAAAGTCAGTTGGGACCCATTTTGCACGTGCGCACGTGCAGGGTGCCGCTTCCAGATCTCGAGAACGGCTGGACCGATTGTGCTCAAATTTGGCACATCGCTAGAGACCGGTTAGTAGGGTGCCGTGCACAAGTCAGCTGGAGGTACCCCCTCGAAATTTCGCACGTCCAAGGCTCACCCTCTCGCTCGCTCCGTTAGTCGCCCCAAAAGGCGTTATACTGGTTAACCCTCGCCGGACCTATTGGTTTTCTACATACGCGCCGGCCGAGGGGGGGGGGGGGGCGCGTACGACCCCCCCTCGCCGTTTCGCCCCTGGTGGGGCTAGCGCGTCGCGGAAAAAACGAGCGTGTGCGCCGTTACGAGACGCAGAGATTGGTACCCGATTTTAAGGTCCTAGGTCAACCGGTGACCTCTGAGGTCAGGTCAAGTGCCCCAGGGTACGGTTCAGTTTTTGGTCAATAACTTCGCAAAAAACGGCCGCAGAGCCACGATTTTGGCAGCATCGTGTTCGCCTCGCTCAGGCGCGTCAAATGATATACTTTTTGTTCGGGTCAGGTCAACTTAGGGTGTTGACCTCAGGTCAAGGTCAGGTCAGCACCCCCAGGTCACAAAGTTGGTCAAAAGAGGTCATGTCGCATATCATTCGATTCGGCAGGTCTTCCTGAGTCCATTGGTGGCTTTCTCGACTCGCTAGCTCAATTTGATCGGGAGTTATTGACGGAAAACTAATATGACCTTGATGACGTCATAAATGACGTCACGGAAGGTCAACATTGCAAAAGTGACGCATCTAACCTTGCAAGGAGTGCATCGAATCACGATTCTGTGTGCATGAGATAGTTGGAGATCGTTCCCGGCGCCAGAATAGCAGTTTTCATTTTTCCCCATTGACTTATAATGGTGAGGTCACGAAAATGACCTGACCTCATATGACCTTTAGGAAAAATCCGAGATATACAAGTTGTGAGACTCATAATGGATACTAGATTCTGCAAGTTTCATTTCCCTGTGACATCTCCTCTGGCAGTGAGGGCGTTGCGAAGTTGCGACATCTGAAGACCGTGCAGAGGTTCACTTATGACGTCATAGGTCAGTGACCTGACCTGACCCAAAAATGCGGTTGGTGTCAAAAGATGCGGCTTGGATCAAAGGTCAGGTATGCCAAGTTTCAGCTCTCTATCGCCAGCGTGTTCGGAGCTATCGCGAAAAAAACCCTATGGGGGGCGGCACCCGCCCCCCCCTCGGCCGGCGAGGGTTAATACAGCTTTCATAATGTTGAACTAAAAGCATGTAAAGAACCATAGATAGCAAGTGGAGAGTGGCAAATGATCTTATCGCTTGCCAGGTGATTTGATAATGATAACCAGTGTTTTGAAGATGCCCCAGTATTATGCCAACAAAACTAACTCTTGCATCCTTATAGCCGCTTCCCATGAGAACAAAGTTGCGATGTCCCTCTCAGCAAACCTCACTGACAATTTCGCTCTAAACGGCAACTTAAACGGCTTTATATTGGAAAGCAAAAATCACATTCAAACATGAAAATATATGTTTTTTTATTACACCGAGCTAGGTGAGCAGTGGTGACCTTTCTGACAATCGACATTTACGCCGTATTGTCGGCTCTGACTCTGAGTCATGCTGACGAAATGCCAGGGGGTCTGAAGCGTGTCACCAGGTGGGACAGCCTGAGTCAGTGTGACGGCGTATATGAGCTGTCGGACGAGCAGAAGGGGCTCAAACGGGCGTGCCCGCGCTCGGCCTGTCGGCAGTGGACTGTCCTGCTCTGCACGGTACCCGTCTGCGCCATGGAGTGCCGTGTGGTGAGATGGCTCGCTCTGTCTGCTCTGCTGGTGATCAGCCAGCCCGCAGCCGGCTGTGAGTTGAGCGAATCTGCCTCACTCAACCACTGCGTCTATAACATCCTTGAAGGAAGCAGAGAACATCTCAAGTCGTCATTCGACCCATTGATCATACCTGACCTCAGCGGTCACGATAACTTCGATTGGCACGTGCAAGACATTTCTGTACACGGTCTGTCCGAATTCAAGATCAAGGATTTGAATATCAAACCGGTTGATGACCGGATTGACATCAGATTCCATGTGGCCTGGCCCAGTGTGGTTGGTAATGCTAATGCCAAGCTCAAGAAATGTAAGAAAACATTCATTAAGCGGATTTGTTTCCGCATTCGCGGCAGACCAGTGATTACGCTGAAGGACCCATCCGCACGCTTGACTACTATGCTATACGTTGATCTGGTCGGGGGACGGGTGCTGATCACCCCAAGAGGCACGGATGTGTCAGTCGATCTACCCGGCATCGATGTGCGCCCACGCCTCCGCGGCGTCACAGGCTTCCTCGACGATTTTTTCAATAATCCCGCCAGGACTTTTGTCAACAGATTTGCTAAGAAGTTCTGGCGGAAAAACAGGTCGAAATTTCAACTCAAGATCGAAGAGAAACTGAATGAGCTGGTGGTGGTTCGTTTGTCAAACCTTCTCACCGAGAAGCTGACAGGCGTTACTGGTTAGTGCGGCGTCATGTACAGTCAGTCGTGAAAGTACCGTGCGCCGGTGCAGTGGATCCATCAGGCCCGACTGAGAAAGGGCTGCTAAATTTGAGTCACCGAAGCAATTGGCCTGAGGGATGGATGAGGATGTCAATTGGTCCGGTGCCCTTAAATCTAGCACTTTCAAGACTAACTGTACAGTGTACACCCAGAAAAAGTGTCCTCAGAAACAAGTGCCCTGGTATCCATGCTGCTGGCAATTTTCATCACTTAGGGCTATATGATAAGAATTCCGTAATCTCTAATGTCACTAACAGTTTCGCGATTCGGCGTCCTGTCTGATTCTCTGTTTCTTTTATTGGTACCCAATGTTTGATGTTAAGTGTTTTAATTTAAGACACCTTTTGGATGCCTGCACGCGCGAGTCACGTTGTTTATCAACAGGTCATTGACAAACACTTTTCAGGGAAAGTTCTGTTGAAAATTATTGTAAATGAAACACAAGAGATAACTATTAACTATGTATCAGTCCTTGACAAAATAAAGTAATCAATGAAATGATATTAGATAAAGTCAAATAAAATAATTTTTATTTTGCATGTACTTTTGGAATAAACATATGCAGTTGTGTCATGGCCTTATTTCGAAGTCACGCTTGACTTGAGTAAAAAAATGTTTTTGCTCAGTGCACACAGTAATGGAGTGTTGTCATCATTTGACTATCTTCTAATGCCATCACTTTTTCACTTCAACATGACCCTCACAATGAAGCCGCGACCCATGACCTCCTAATTCCGACATTCTCACTTCACCTCGGTTTGATCGGCTGCCCGGACCGGAGCGGCCGGTTGGACCGCACGGGCGCGGCTCCTGTCCATCGACCAGGTGACCTCTCTGTTCTGAGAGCGGCGCTCGTAGTGCAGGCCGGGTCATCGGCCGCGGCCGTCGCTGCCGGAGAGAGGTAGGGGGCGGACCGGGGAGGGAGGGGGCACTGTGCCAGCGGCAGATCTTCCGTCGCGCAGCACGGGGCCCAATAAGGCACCGACCTGCCGCGGCGCCGGCCTGGACGGCACACTAACGCGAAAAGTAGGCCGATTATGGGCGGGCCGGTGCGCCGCCGCAGCGCTGTTGTCCGACGGCCGAATGACACACGGCCGGCTGGCGGCGAAATTGGCCGCAGTCCGCCTGCGGAACGCTGCTCTAACGACCGCACGGCCGGCCGCGGCCGCCGATGGCAGCGGCAGGTCGGCCTGGGTCGACAGCACGGGCTGGCATAGAGCTGAGTCGGGCTGATGTAGAGGTGGGTCGGGCTGATATAGGTAGAGCTGGGCCGGCAGCATGGGCTGATGTAGAGCTGGAGCGGCATCACGGACTGATATAGGGCTGGGACGGCAGGACGGCTGATATACATAGAGCTGGAGCTGCAACGACAGCGCCGGCTGATATAGAGCTGGATCGGCAGCATGGGCTGATGTAGAGCTGAGGCGGCTGATATGCCTAGCGTTCAGCATCCGGAAAATGAGGGATAGTTATTCGGGATCACCGCTAATTATTTGATATTGCAGGGACCATATAGTCACAATTTTAGATTGTTTTTGCTTTACGAATGGCTGTTTTACTCGTTGTCATGTCTGTTGTGCACGGTGTCAGTCTAAAACACCGAACAGTCCTGGTGCTCCTGGAAAAATTATCCCTGATTATCCGGATACCGAACGCGCGCAAGAGCTGAGATGGACTGATATAGAGCTGGAACGGACTGATATAGAGCTGGGACAGCCGGGCGGCTGATATAGAGCTGGGACGGCATCACGGGCTGTCGGCTGATATATGTAGAGCTGGAACAGGCTGCAATAGCTTTTGATTTTTGTTGGGTTAAGCTCCTTCGGTCTGACGAGACCATTTCGGAGCCGGAAGGACGATATGAATTAGGGGGAGACATTGGTTGGGCCGGGCGGGCACCCTACACACAAAAAAATATTAACACCGTTAGCGGTGTAATTGCACAGTACATACAGGGTGTTTCACAATAAATGTTACTTTTGAATAGCTTAAATGAAGATCTTACTTGTTCGTAAGCGCGTAAACTTTATATGCATTTTGCTGCAAATTTGTAGCGGTTTTTAGTCCTTACATATTTTTTTACAAACCGTCAACGGTTCCATCAGTATGGACGTGCAATGCCAACACCGTCAAAACGGGTCAATTCGCCGTGTACAGATGATGAGGCGGTATGGGTGGTAATGCATTACGGCGCTTTGCGGAGTCTGACCGCAGTGCGACGGAGTTTCGGTAGCCATTTAAAAGGAGGAAGGATATTCCGTCAAAAATGTCTTTCAAACGGGTAGTAGAAAGGTTCCAGAAGACTGGAAACACGAGACCAGCCCCGACTCCTGGCCGGACGGCGATCCCAGAGAATCTGGTTGAAAAAGTCAGACGGAAGGGTGGCATAGTGGAGAACCCGTGAAGGGTGCTGAGCTGAAAGTTATATGTTCATCAGTCCTACTGTTCTGCTGTCTCATGAGGTAATACTCATGAGCCATATTGTAATACATGCCACTGAAACATCGTCGTTTGAAAAGCAACATTCATTGTGAAGGACCCTGAAGCTTAACAGCAAATTGACCTGTTTTGATGGTGTGGACATTGCACGTACATAAAGAATGCAGTTGATGATTCGTCATAGTTTTGTAAGGATAAAAAACCCGAAAGAATTTGCAACAAAATGAATCTGGAATTTATGGGCATACGAATAGCTGAGGTCATTTTAAAAGCTTATCAAAAGTAACGTTTATTGTGAAACACCCTGTATCTGAGCACTTGAGGAAATTTAATTTAGTCCCTTCCCCGCTTAAATTACTCGCGCTTCTAAATGAACACCAGGAAGAAGGTAATAGAACACTGTTAGGAGGGTTGGGTGTTTTACTACATGTAGTAAATGTTTACTACATGTAGTAAAACACCCAACCCTCCTAACAGTGTTCTATTACCTTCTTCCTGGTGTTCATTTAGAAGCGCGAGTAATTTAAGCGGGGAAGGGACTAAAGTAACTTTCCTCAAGTGTTCAGATATGTACTGTGCAATTACACCGCTAACGGTGTTAATATTTGTGTGTGTGTATAGTGAGACGCCGGTCAGGGCTGAGCCCATCCAATGGACAGGCCACCCAGCCCCCGAAACTCACCACACCCGGCTACGGGCGTGTTCCTTTGGGAGCTTCCCGCATAGAGCAAAGTTGCCCGTCCGGCCCGGAGCAGGGCTTGAGGCTTGGAGAAGAAGGATTTGGCTGTCCTGAGGATGAAAAAGATAGAACGGCGTGGTTGTTACCTGCTACAGCGCTGGGACAGTCTGATATAGAGCTAGGTCGGGCCGATGTAGAGCTGGAACAGGCTGATATAGAGCTAGGTCGGGCCGATGTAGAGCTGGAACAGGCTGATATAGAGCTGGGACGGCTGATATGTGTAGAGCTGGGACGGGCTGCTTTAGAGCTGGGACGACGGGACGGACTGATGGATGTGGAACGGCAGGACTTGCTGATATAAAACCAGTATATATTTATATATGTATTGCTGTATAATATTGCTGATATAAATCAGGCTGGCCGGACGGCTGATATACCTAGAACTATGGACGAGAGGAGGTCAGAGCTGTGGTGGACTATCCACCATCACTAAATGTGTCATAAAGGCGGAACTGCCCCGATTCTAACAGATGGTGTCAGGAAGATATCGGATAGCAAAGAACGAGCCGAACTTTTGAACCGCACTTTTGCTGCTAAGTTTACTGACCCGTCGGCCAGCTTTTACCCAGACGTTATTAGTCACAGCATTTCCAATCTGTCGACTCTTCGTGTTACTAGTAATGATGTGCGCAGGGTTTTGCTGAGCATCCCCAGTGGCAAAGCTTGTGGACCTGATAACATCAGCTCTAGGATAATCAAGGAGTGTGCCGAAGAGCTTGTAGCACCGCTAACCATACTGTGTCAACTGTCCTTCAAACAAGGCGTATTTCCCTCTAAATGGAAACAGGCGAATGTTGTTCCGATTCATAAGGGTGGTGACCGCACCAACCCGAGGAATTATAGGTCAATTTCACTGCTGCCTTTGTTCGGTCGCGTTCTTGAGAAGATCGCCTGCGACATATTGATGCAACATGTTCGCCCTGTCATATCGGATGCTCAGCATGGCTTCTTATCCGGCCGCTCTTGTACCACGAACCTGGCTGTGTATCTGTCTCATGCGTGGGAGACCCTGTCGGAGGGATGTCAGACGGACGTTATTTACACAGATTTCTCGGCCGCCTTTCAAAGTGTTAACCATAAACTGCTGTTACATAAGCTTCAAAATTCGTTCCACGTTGAGGAACACGCCTTAAACTGGTTCGTCTCATATCTCTCCGGCAGGGCCCAGCGTGTTGTGCTAAATGGCAAAACGTCAGCATGGACTCCTGTCATCTCCGGAACTCCGGAAGGCGGAATTTTATCGCCGCTGCTCTTTTGTTTGTACGTCAATGACCTGCCTTCTGTCGCGGAGTCGCACTCTTTGATGTACGCGGACGATTTGAAACTGTTTCGATGTGTACGGTCAGAAGATGACAGCGTTCTTCTACAGAAAGATTTGAACCACGTATCGGATTGGGCAGAAACATGGAAATTGGCCCTGAATGCATCGAAGTGCAAAACCATGTCACTCACTCTAAAGCGAAATCCTGTGCAATATGTATACACAGTTAGAGGGACTGTCTTAGAAAAGCTGGACACGATGCGTGATCTCGGTGTTATGTTAGACAGTAAGCTAACTTTTACCCCACATGTCGACAGTGTTGTTTCCAAGGCCCGCCGTGCGTTAGGCGTTCTTATGCGATCATTTCAGCTGTGTCACAGACAGAACGGACTCCTGAATGAGAAGGCTATTATGGCCGCGTACACTGCCAACGTGCGCTCTATCTTAGAATATGGATCGCAGATATGGGCCGGAGCAGCGAGTACACACCTGGATAGAATAGAACGTGTCCAGCACAAGTTCCTTTTATGGTTAGCACATCGCACAGCGACCGGACGACAAGCGAGGGATTTGTCGTATGATGCGCTGTTGGACTTGTTTAAACTGCAGACGCTTGCATCTCGTCGACAGCAACATGACATTGTCTTCTTACATAACATTATCCAGGGTAGATGTGACTCGATGTATCTTTTGGGCCGTTTCTCTATTCGTGTACCATCCAGAAGCACTCGCTACCGTGCTGCTTTTTTCGAGCCTGTCGCCAGAGTGAATACTATTAAAAACGGCATGTTTTGTAGATTACCCAGACTCACCAATGTTTTTCTTGCACGCTGCCCTACCGTTGATATGTTCTGCGACGGCAAGGCGACGATTATCGCACGACTAGCCAGGTGCCTGACAAGTGACCATCTGTAATGTTGTGACGCATATTTATTTATTTATTGTTTGTGTTTTATCTACTCGACTTTGCCTATCATTGGGAATCTGTCCTGTTGGCAATAAACTGAATAAATACAAAAATACAAAAATAAAGTAGCACGCTGTTGTATTGCATTTCTGTATCACCCGGTGGTAGGGGTACAGTCATACTGCGACACACTAGCTGACATTTCGGCGCCCCGTCCACAAGTAAGGTGCTTGACCAGTGATCACCTTGACATGTACGAATATGAGCCACTGTATGTTCGATGTAACTACATAATACATATAAGGGGTTCACCAAACACTAAGACAAAGTTGGGCGGGCGGCATGTCCGGTAAAAAAAAAATTAACGATTCAAACAAACTGCTAAATGCACCATTTCACTGTGTATTAAATATCCGCTGCAAGCCCCAGAACGTCAGCAGAATTGCGTGATCCCCATCGTTCATTTTTGGACATTTGCTTGTAAGGTTCGCAACAGGCTCTGGCACGGTTTGACCGTGATGTTGGCCAATTCATGGCGGTGAAGGGCAATCAGTTGATCTTATATATGAAATTAAAAGCCACCACCACACGTTCTGGCCTTCAGCAAATTCAGATGCTCTATTTGTTGAATTTGAGACGCGTCGAGTGGCTTATCTGGCTTCGTCCCAACGGGAATTTTCACATCGGTTGGGGCCCTCGAGGCCTCCCCGGTTAGTGTGCTGGCAAGAGGCCGGGCCATGAAATCACCTTCTGGCCACGAAAGTTGTTCTGCATGAACCCCCAGTGTTGAATAAGTCACGTCTTTGAAGAGGCATCTATATGGTCCAATCATGATGGAGGAAGAAAAGCTGCTGGCTAATGATATGATCTGAAATGAAACACACAACATGGCTTCTAGAATCTAGCGTTAACAGTTAACTTGCCGATGGTGACGCGTATCAAACGTTAGCACCTGTACCACCGATAGCATCGCCATAGAACATGCTTTCGCCTAATTAGTTGATTGTTGCCTTTGAACAATAAATATAGCTTGTTGTCTCTTACTAATTCGATTTTTTCTGGCTTTTATTTGGACTTTCTTGACTACTGCGCACTTATTTCTATTGTTTTATGATATATCCCGGTCGCGACGAAAAATCGTTTCCGCCGTTTGTAACTCAGCCTTTGGTGCAACTACCTTGTTTACGTAAGGACAGCTAGTATCGAATCTATCAGCAGTGTTGCTCCGTGAGGTCCCAAAAATCTCCTCTACGAGCATTTTTGGAGCCCGACCTTTCTCGAGGTGGGCTCAACACCTTCACTTCAACACCACTCCAGATTTTTCGGCAAAATACTCTTACAATACTCCTTTCCATCACGCGGCAGGTGAATAACCTCTACATTTCAAGCTTCAGCAAGTATTTGTCCGCGTGAGCTCTCCCATTGATGTGTTGCTTTGGAAAAGACTGCGGAGCACCTTCCAAGTGATCTTCATCCAAAACGATCTCTAACGCGACTGTTTTGTGTCACTTCGTGCAATTTGATGCTCGGCGTGATGGAAAATATTCAATTTACTGTATATGCGAAATTGCAGCGTAATATTTTGATGAATTCACTTCTGATGTGAAACCATCGAAATTGTGTGTCGATTTTAAATGAACATCCTTTAGACATAACATGCGATCAGGCAGTGGTGCTGGGACAACTGAGCTGTTGGCTCGTATGACCAAGTTCAGCGCATTTCCAATAGATGGCGGTACGATCCGCTTCAGCCGAGCGCAGCCCTCTCATCCCACAAGGTAGCTGGCAGTTGTGTCAATATGCTACCAGTGTGTATCAATATACACATGACAGACAGCTACACAGCGGAGCCAGATGGTGCCACACCATCGCGTCCTATAGGAGCCCCGCCCCCGTGCGGTGCCGGCGGTCGGTGTCATCGGCGGCGGCAGTCGCTCCCCTCGGGTAGTCATCCCGTAACGACAGTACGACCATCGTACGACCGCCCTCCGCCGGTGCCGACGGCGCTGGAGAGGGGCGAGCTTGTACCGACGGTCGACGCACCCCCCCTCCCCCCCCCCGTCCGCCGCGCCAGACGACTCGGCGCCGACGCAAAGGTACGTGACGTCACCGCCAGCTCTCCGTGTCACCGTGGTAACGCCGCAGAAGATTAGGGGGTTGCTATGGCAACGGGGCCATCGGCACGCTCCCGTATATAAGTGGAAATGTGGGGATCGAACGAGCATTTGACGGCGTCGGCCGCTGGCTGGGGGTCGGGGGTCGGCCAGTGCAGGCCCTCGGGGCACAGGGTCAGTGAACCCGGGTCATCCAGGTCACGTGACGGTCAACGGTGACGACTCGACCCTCCGCTGACGGGAGAGGTAAGTCCACCGCTCGGTGACCGGCACGCGAGCGCGATCTTCATCCCAATTGTCGTTCTTCATTCGTGCATATCTTTGAATTTTGTTCTACCACGCAGTAATCTATAGCAGTGCGGGATGCCCCCATTTAAGCGTAAAATAAAGAAATTAAATATTTATATAGGTGCTTTTTGTGTGTGTGTTTTTTTTTTGCAATTTATAAGTTTTTAGATCCTAGATGTGCGCATTTTGCGACATAAGGCTTCTTTCATTTAGGCATTGGTCGCTGCTCGGATCATAAATTGTGCATAACTGCATAGTAGGTAGATAAATGCATTTGCTGTAAGCGTGCAGCTAAAATATACAAAACTTATTTTTCCATACATTTGTGCTTAATTTCAGGATAAGTTTTTCGATGACAAATGCATGCGCTTGCTTTTATTAAAAGCCAATGCGCCAACGTTACCTACGGTGCATACTGCACATTGATAGACGCTCTAAAAAGTTCATTTTCAAAATAAAGATTGCAGCGCTTTCCCTGGGTGTCAGCATTATGTATCTGTATGTAACAACCACGGACAATTTTGGAGAGTTTGAGTACCTATAAAGAGCAGTATTACATCACTCTGTTGAAGAGCATGGGCCGCTTTGTTTCGAAATTAGGCACCCATATTCTTGAACCGCAATGCGTCACTTCTTGCATCACAATATATGCTGGGTCTGTTTCATCGCCATTGCATCAGGTCAATTACTTCGGGGTCATTTATTGTGTGTGTGTGTGTGTGTTTTTTTTTTAACTCAGAGCTGCCTCGCTGATGACTTCTCTCTGTTGGCAATTCTTTCGTTTTTGCGTGAATAAGCGCATAATAAGTGCGCTTTTATACAAGTCACAAATCATGCAATGTTTTTCGTCGACCCGAACCGTACGAAGGGACAACTGTTTTTTGAAAATTGTCTGTAAAGAGCACTTAGCTGTAGCAGTCTAAAAATGAAACGCAATTCAAGTCATTAATGAAGATCGTTTGAGTTTAACAGAGCACTGAGCAGTGAGCAACCATGAGGCTGTGAAAGCGTTGATCCTTATTTTTTATAAAAACATCAAAGAAATCTGTCTCATCAAAGGCCAAGCTGCAATAAAAATACCACCAATGGATTTAGAATACGGTCTGCGAGAAGTTCACATTTAACAAGGTTGTATGAAGCCAATGCACAAACTAACACTTGACTTTGTAAAACAAAGCACGCACGGCAACGCACTGCGACCTTTTTTACCGCACCGTCCTCTAGGGCTGAGAGTCATGGGCTTTGAGGTAGGTTGAGCACACCTCATTGCGTTAAACAACATAAAGCTCAAACGAAGAGCCCCCTCCCAGTATCCACCCCTACCGTCGGGACGCTAGCCAGCAGGATAATCAGCTATTTAGTATTTACGTCAGTGGTCCGTATAACGAGATGACTTGGTTGACGGTGTTGTCCGGTGGTCTGTGCCTGATCCCTTCTTCCACTTCTGACAACACTGTTATAACAACATTTTATCCCATTTTAACTTACGGTTAGTATCTCCTACTTAAATTATTTTCGAATTCGATGTTCAATCAATATATCATGGCAATTGGATATATTTTGGTTTTGTCATGGAAATTTGAAAAGAATAAACATGAAGTTTTGAGGGACAATTTACGCACTTTCTATTGCGAGTGAAGACAATTTTACGGAGAGATTACAAAGAGACGTAAAAGTTAGGCAAGTGCGGTGATGATACCTAACTTCATGTCATGAGTCATCGAACATTTTCCAAAAGTCAGTCCATCATTTTATATCGATGTGTGCGAGTTTATACATGCAATAACTTTCAGCAGGCAAGAGTTCTTGTCCAATATTTGATTGTTTACAAGCTGACGTCAAAACCAGGTTACGAAATGTTTATTCAGGAATAACATGCAATACTTGTCACTATCTTACTAAATCATACCGACCTGCACTGCCTACCCTTATCAGCCCTTACCCCTCACACATGCGCACTCGTGTGCGCCTAGCCCGGGCGCAAACATAATCAGTGCCCTGTTCACACAATCATCTGTGCCGCTTCCCGCGGCTGAGAGACCTCTTCGCACGGGCGGAAGCGGTGATCGGACCGGCCTGTCGCCTCCCCGCTGTTCGCTCTCCGCTACCCGCTGCCGCTGTCCGCTCCCCGCTGTCCGCTGCCACTGCCCGCTAGACGGCCGCCACCAGCGCAGACGAACGGGCCGGCCGCTCCGCAGACGACCGCGCTGTTTCCGCTTTCATTTCCGCCCCGCCCCGGTCCGGGCCTGACGGACATAACGCTGCGGCGGTGGCGGTCGAGCCGGGAGCCACCGGCTTCTCTTGCTGCCGAGATAGGGAGCTCTACCGATCGTAGGAGGAGACACCAGAGCCGCGACGGAGCAGGCGGTGCGGCATGGTGAATTGGTGTCGGCTTCAGTGGCTAGGTCTTCTGGGAGAATATTGACAAGTGTTGGCGAAATATTCAGGCGAACAAAAAAGGATTATACCGTGCTAGAAAAAACATTTCTTGGTTATCTGCAGCAGGAACATCCCAATGGGACCTTGCAAAGCATACCGATAATGGCATATAACAACAGTAAGGTTGCTTAAGAGCAGAAAATTAACCCGCGCGGGGCTGGGGTCTCCAGCCGAACGCGCGGGGCTGGGGGGGGGGGGTAAATTTTACCCCCCCCCCCCTGTTATCTCCCGAACTAACGGTCCGATTTGGAAAATTCAAACGCCAATCGAAAGCTCTCATCACGAACTACTAAAAACATGTACTTAATTTAAAGTTTGAGGTCAAGGTCAAGGTCAGGTCAAGGGTACAAATTGCAAGTTTCTACAGTATCGGCCTTGCACCGTAGTTGCCGAAGAATGGAGTCATGGACTGAGACTGATCGCCCAAAACGTGTTCTTAGGCTACCAAGACAATATTCGTTGCATACAATATCATTCAGAGGTCAAGGTCAAGGTCAGGTCAGGTCAGGTCAGGTCACCAAAGAACAAAATATAGAAAAGGGCATGTGCGACACATGTTTTATGGGTCACTTTACTCATAGAATTCAATAGGCACACTCAATAAGTGATATGGACCACCTCTGGATGAATTTCAGGTCGAGGTCAGGTCAAGGTCAGGTCAAGTGAGGTCAAATTTTGAAGTTGGTTGTTAAGGCCTAAAAAGGTGTCTATCTGATGCAGTTTTTCACGGCAAATCGAATGGTGCTATTTTTGTTTCCGTACGAGGTCTAGAACTTCCAAAAAAGTCATTTTTCAAAAATTTTGTGTGTCGTGACGTCATAAAATTTTGAATAACTCCCACATTTTTGAACCGATTCTTCTAAAATTTGGTATGTAGGTGCACATAGACCACTTCTCTGACATATATTCCGTTTTTTTTTCGATAGACTCAAAATTTTGGATTTTATAAAGATTTTCCCAAAAAAGTCAGTTTTTTGAAAAAAAAATTAGGCCAAAATCCAAAATTTTCAAAAAACCGAGATAGCCATTTGATAGACAAAGTAAAATTACGTATAACCTTTTTTGTAACGTCTTGATTCCTTTAAAAATGAAGATGTTAGCGGCGTTTGAACTTTTGCCGTTTTTGAGGCGAAAATGACGAACATGACGTCACTAAAACGTCAATTTCTCAAAAATTTTCCGACGGATTTCGCTCAAATTTTCAGGGAACGTGTCAAATTGATGTAAGAAAAGGTACTGAAAGTTTGGCGGCGCTGCGCTCCGCCGTTTTTCAGATATCGCAAAAATTCGCGAGGGGGGGTAAAATTTACCCCCCCCCCCAGCCCCGCGCGGGTTAAGGGAAATGTAATTGTGCAGGTCATTCGGCAGTGAATGCCCTACACGACGCTGGTCATCTCAGGCCGGAAACGACAGAGATGTTCATTATCAGTGATGGGCTTACCCAATTTCAACTTAATATCTACCCATTGCTAAATTCTTTCGATGCACGTCCACAAATATTAAAAATATACGAGTATAACAGACACCTCACTGGAAGAGCAATGGCTTGGTTTGCTCCTTCGAGCCGAAGGCCGACAGTGCATCATCGGCTGAGGCACCGTCTGGCCCTCTGGACACCAGCCGCGAATATCGCACTCAGGATTTAGTCAAAAGATGCCTACATAGTGCGCACAGCGCACAGTACGAGTGACAACGGTGTGTGACAGCCTCCGCCACCCCTCGTCTCAAAGTCCGATACCGTTCTCGGGCGTCACAACATCTGATGGTAGGCAGACAACTGAACCAGTGACAACTGAACCAGGGACAACTGAACCAGTAAAACTGAACCAGGGACAACTGAACCAGTGACAACTGAACCAGCGACAACTGAACCAGTGACAACTGAACCAGTGACAACTGAACCAGCGACAACTGAACCAGTGACAACTGAACCAGGGACAACTGAACCAGTGATAACTGAACCAGTGATAACTGAACCAGTGACAACTGAACCAGTATGACAACTGAACCAGTGGACAACTGAACCAGTAGACAACTGAACCAGTGACAACTGAACCAGTGACAACTGAACCAGTGACAACTGAACCAGTGACAACTGAACCAGTGACAACTGAGCCAGTGACAACTGAACCAGTGGACAACTGAACCAGTTGACAACTGAACCAGTGACAACTGAACCAGTGACAACTGAACCAGTGGACAACTGAACCAGTGGACAACTGAACCAGTGATGACTGAACCAGCAAACAACTGAACCAGTGACAACTGAACCAGTGACAACTGAACCAGTGACAACTGAACCAGTGGACAACTGAACCAGTGGACAACTGAACCAGTGGACAACTGAACCAGTGACGACTGAACCAGCGAACAACTGAACCAGTGGACAACTGAACCAGTGGACAACTGAGCCAGTGGACAGCTGAACCAGAAACAATTCTAATGTCGTACTGCGCTGTATAGGTACAAGGTAGCGCGTGGCTGTACGGACGGACTGTACCAATCTGCTGGTTTGCCAATTGATCTGTGTCAGTGTCCGTCCGAGAGCCGTACGATGGCTGACAGGGCTGACAGAGCCTGGTGGTCGCGAACTGACCGTTACGCCCACCTGGGACGCCCGAATAGTTAGCAACGTATAAATAATATTCACTTTGATGGCGTAACTCGGGACAGACAGGGCATGTAACGTGGGCATGGCAGAGTTCAGCCCGCTTGGGCCCAGAGGAATCTCCGGTATATAAATGGATTGACTGCTCGGACTTACATCGGGCTTGCGCCAAACGTCGCACAGCTAGGGCGTAACTACGGCTGTCCTGAGCTCGCCGAGCGCGCATACCTCCGGCAGAGCATTGGCTTTAGTCGGCGTTTTTTTTTTAGTCATACGCCGACTGCCCAAACGCTAGCTGGCTTTAGCCCAAGCGCTAGCCGACTTTCGCCCAACTAAAAATCTCGGGCAAGCCTCACTTCAGTCTGCTTGGGCCCGGAGTAAAATTGATGGCTGGGCTACTGGTTCAGTTGTGACTGGTTTAATTGTCAATGGTTCAGATGTCTCTGGTTCAGTTGTCACTGGTTCAGTTGTCTACTGGTTCAGTTGTCTACTGGTTCGAAGTTGTCCACTGGTTCAGTTGTCCACTGGTTCAGTTGTCACTGGTTCAGTTGTCACTGGTTCAGTTGTCACTGGTTCAGTTGTCTACTGGTTCAGTTGTCCACTGGTTCAGTTGTCACTGGTTCAGTTGTCACTGGTTCAGTTGTCACTGGTGCAGTTGTCTACTGGTTCATTTGTCTACTGGTTCAGTTGTCCACTGGTTCAGTTGTCCACTGGTTCAGTTGTCACTGGTTCAGTTGTCCCTGGTTCAGTTGTCACTGGATCAGTTGACACTGGTTCAGTTGTCCCTGGTTCAGTTGTCCCTGGTCCAGTTGTCACTGGTTCAGTTGTCCCTGGTTCAGCTGTCACTGGTTCAGTTGTCACTGGTTCAGTTGTCACTGGTTCAGTTGTCCTGGTTCAGTTGTCACTGGTTCAGTTGTCATGGAACCCATCTGATACTGGTGACATCGCCGTGACGTGGCGGCGTCTTCGGGACGTCCGACGTCCGACCAATAACAGTTGTTCCGTCACCTCCCTAGCCCCGATCCCGTTAGCATTGATCGTGACGCAATTACATTGTTGTCGTAATAGGATTCGGCTTGGCTTGTTAGCCGGTGAGCCGGCGGCAGCGCGGGGCTCTATTGGGTTACAGTGCCGACTGGGACCGGGGGGCGTCTCCCGGCGGGGCGCTCCCCTCCCCTCCCCCTCCCCCTCCCCGCTGACGGGAGGTCGGCGGGTCGGGTCGGGGGCGGTGCCCCGGGCCGGGCAGCACTGCCCGCGCGACACGGATAACGTCACAGCACTGCCCTGACCTCGCCGCCGCGCTGGACAGGGAAAGTCACTCCCGTCGGTGATGTGCCACACTGAGCTGTGACGTTACGTGGTTAGATTTGGTGAGACTGATGGAGGTCCATTGTCAGTGACTGACGGTGATGTGATGAGACTTCGTCTGTCACCGGCTGACGGTGTTCGGAAGACGCGTGTGGTTGCCGACAGGCGTAGTGACATCAGATTCCAGTGAGCTGCAGCCATGAAGCCTGTGGGACAGCCAGACTGGAGCAGATACACGATGACTAACAAAGCTCGCTGGTCAATGCTGAGGAAACTTGCCAACCGTGAAAGGAACAGCTTCTGGTGCAGTGAATCGAAACATCCTCTCTCCGCATCTCTGAACCGAGGATGTCGACCCCTTGGTTGAACAAAAGAAATCGCTGTGGGTCTGCATGATGCTCTGCAACTGACTGGTTTGGAGAAGATGACGAAAAGGCGGCTGATTTGTATCTTTGGAGTTTGGCGGTCACCAAACTCAATTTCCTTCTGGATATCTTCAAAGCATCGTAGCGCTTTCAACCAAATGAACAAGTAGGTAAGTGATTGTAAATAGATCGCATGCACTTATGTCACATTCGTATGTCGAAGGGGATTCAATTTTGGCAAACGGCGCTTCATAGCAGCTCGGATCTGAAATTCACGACTTCACTGTGCATTCAAATAGCTGAAAAGGAGCTGCATTTCGACACCAACCAGCTCCATAAACACCGGCCGCATGGCCTGGTGGAAAATTAACCTCCCTCTCAATGGACGAGCATTCTTTGCCAGCGAAATCGAAATTCTTCGGTTCTTTCCATCAGCAAACTAATCGAATGGTTTCAATGCCTGAACGCGTAAGTCTACCAGAAGTGCCAGGTCTAGAGGGCAAATGATTGTCTGAATACTTTATGAGAGAAATTGAGATAGGCGTAATAAAGGATAAGACAATAAATTTTATTGTAGGTAATATGTGTTTTACAGGTCACTTAAATTGACAAGAGTGTTCTATGTTCCAAATAGACTGTTGAGATTTGTTATCTTACACTTCCTTAACAGTTTTTGACTTTTTTCGTCAACAAATCATCAGATACTGCAGTATGTTTATTGATTATGTGGCCAGGTCAAAGTTTTCTTAGTGGCCTGGCTTTAACTTTTTACCTAGCATAATCGAAACATAACCAGTTTGTTATATCAGGCTGCAGCAAATATTTACATCATGATTGAACATGCGATATGAATTTAATAGCTAATGCACATAACGGCATGTTATGCTTTGTTATATAGACGCATAACTATAGTACTTACATACATGACCGGTTAGTCTCCAAGGACGTTAAATGGATAGGTGTCTCTATTTCTACTTATACGGCCCATAAATAAACAATCAAGTCTACCCTCCCTGCACTCAGAAGCATTGCTAATGGCTGCTACGGTGTGTGGAATGTAATGAATAAGTTCAGCTAAAATTTTGGAAGCTGAACATGTTAATGGGCGAGAGATGTCCTCGCATGAAATGAAGTTATCAAATACAGTTCTGCTTTGCGTCTTCTCATAAGAAAGCATAAGCCCCTTGTCAAAATATGCATACCGATGGACGCTTTTCTCGATGAATGTTTTCGCATACAATTCGCATAAACGGTCTTAGTTTCGTTTTGCAAGCACACTTTATTTCTTTGTAGTTAAGAGGCGTAGCCAAGGCTTACTATGCATTTTTAATCCAGACAGCTCCGTCGTTTTATTTTGAAATAGCCTACGACTTCCAGCCTTATGGAGGTCCTCATTAGTCTTCTAAAGTGGAGAAATTACTCTGGCTAATTGTTGCATACTACTCTTGTCAGAGAAAAGTGAGTCGTCGAGAGGACTGTGCTAGTCTACAGTAATTGTACTCGGCTTGTCTAGTATACACAACACGGAGTAATGTATCCCAGAAAATTAACTACCTTAAATAAAAGATCCTTCTTACAACTTTCCGTAGTGTATGGCTGGGCGGCGTCCCTGCAGCCGGGCGGGGGCTCTTGAACACAATATGCCGGAACGTATGGCTGGCTTGTGGCCGCTCCCAGATGAGAAATCCTCTTTCGATTCGCCGTCGGTCGGCGCGCTCTGAATACAAAGCACGGTTTAGCGGGCCGGCGCGGCCGCCGGGGCGCTGGACGGCTAGACGTGCTCTCGTAAGGAGCTCGACTCGGCTTAGGAGCTCCCCTCCCCGCCCCTAGGGGTCATGACCCGGACCTCTTCCAGCTCGAGGGTTAGGAACGGCTGGGTGTGAGGTCACCGACTCGCCCTGCAGCCGTGACCCGTGTCTCGCAGTGTCTGACCCGGCTCTGTTATGGTCGCCCCGGACGGCTGACATCGAAGGGGCCGGCCGCTGACGGGTGTTCTCGTTGGTGGCACTAGTATTGTAACCGGTGACGCCGCCCCTCGCTCTGTCCCTGGGATCGCTGCTGGCCAACTGGCAAGTGGCAGTCAGCCCCCCCCCCCCCCCTCCCCACTGACGAGAGAAGAGGAGCGACACGTGCCGGCTGGGGAGGGGGAGGGAGGGGGATCAGAGCCGCACAAAGGCAGCGTATTGGACTGGCAGGCCGGCCACTGCGCTGGCTGAGGATATAGTGGGGAGTGGGCCACTGCACTGGCTAAGGAAGTGGGAAGTGGCACTGGTTATGGCGGTATGGTGTATGGCCCGGGGTAGAGGACGCAGGATGACTGCAGCGCCCGCACGAACCAATGTCTACTGCCGTGAACTCAGCACTTCAAACGCCCTTCATCAATAGCGTTTTCTATTGACATTTTAAACTAATATTCGTTTCTGAAAGAATATTTCAAGCACACGGTAATTGTGTAATATAAAATGAGATCACACTCAAATAGGTATCTGTCCAGCTGTTAGTTCAGGTTTCAGTCTGAAAGTTTTCCAGTCTTTATCTACAGCGAAAACGAGGCGTTGTATAATGTCCGCCCTGATCTATTTAGAAGTCTGACAGAAGATGTGCATTACCTATCCTGAATCTGGCTCCCCACCGGCATCTGCATGAATTACCAACTAATGGCTTTCCAATGACAAGGAGGGCTTAGGGAGCGGCCCTGTGGCTGGAAGGCGGGATCCGCGGTCGTTGTCGGAACCAAGCCAGGATTGGAGTCCGAAATGGTGCGCGCCACGAGCCTCTCTCGAGCAGCTGGAGCTCCTTGTGAGACCGGTCTCAGGGACCTGCTGAGGGTAGGTGAGACTCGTGCTGACAGCACCTCGGCCCGGAGTCCGTTGGCGCCCCGGACTGTCCGGTAGCGGTCCGGAGCGTCCGGTATGACCTGCCCGGTGGTGACCCGGACCGTCCGGAGACAGTCCGGCAGCAGTGGTTCGGGCTGTCCGCTATGGCCTGCCTGGTGTGACCTGTCATGTCCGGCGTTGATCTGAGTCTCCCGCCGCGCTGTGGCGTGTCCGGTCGCCGCCCGGTTGGCGCCGCGGTGTCCCAGTCCACTGTGGATGGTCGATCGATCCTGTAGACACAGCCGAGCACACGGATTGGGTGACCAGACAGACGACGGCCGCGCCAGACCACGCTCCCCGCCCCGCCCCGCCCAGTCCCGCCCCGCCTGTCTCACCCCGCCCCGCCCCGTCTCGTCCCATCCCGCGTCCAGACAGACAGCATCAGTCTCGTCCCAGATCGGACATCAGACAGCACTGAGCAGTGAGCACTGGCTTCACCCACTTATTTGGACAGCACACAGCAGTGGCTCCGACCCACATCGGACAACAGACAGCTCCGCCCATTTGTCCAAACAGCAGACAGCATTGGCTCCGACCCATGTCGGACAGCAGACAGCAGTGGCTCCGCCCACTTGTCCCGTGTCCGCAGTCGCACAGCAGACAACATGTGACCTGCGCACAATGGTGGCAGGCGAGCGTGAGTTCCGTCCCCATGTCGGAACTTCAGAATGTGCTGGGTCAGCCAACCTCGTGGCTGTGCTGCAGACAACGCTCGCGCTGGTCTAACCGGTTAGCTACAGGTGCCAGAGCTAAAAAAATATGGTTTTAGGTAATAGGTTAGATAGGATTTTTACACGACCAACTCGTGCCCAGTGCCAAACATAAAATGCACTTCAATTAGTGCACTGGTGAACGTTCCTTCTATTCAATTTCAGCTAGTGAGTTAGTGACCTTTTTCAGTTATTTGGAGTTAATTCAGCTTTTGGTTACCAATATATACGGGATCAAGCGCAAACGCGCTAAGCGCGTCGACGCTATATTTTCTCAAATGCATTAATGCATACCACGCACAGTCACCTCACATTACGCCTCGGCGGTGTGCTGCGACCACTTCCAGTCTATCGTGATGTGCCATGTCTACATACGTTCAGTGAGAGGCCGCCGTTCAATTTTCCGCTCACCGCGGGCGCCCATGGGCCTGCCTATCGGCGCCGACGCGGCCGAGATGCCGGTGCCGACGGGGCCGAGATGCGTCCGTCACCCAGGAGCGGCGCCTACTGCCCAGATAGCCCTATCTTGTTTCGCCAGCGGCCCGCCCCGGCCCCGAGTTATTGCCACATTCTTATTTTCATAACCACGAAATCTAAATTGAAAAGTCCGCGGTAAAATATGAAGCACCCATAAACGAGGTGGAATAATTCTTCAAGATTACAGTCAAAAGTCTAATTTGACTGACGGCATATGTTAGTGTCAAGAGTGGAAATTATCGTTACATTTCGGCCCGGATATATTGTTGGTGGTAGTGTTTACGACATGAAGTGAGCCATCGCTCCTGGGAGCGGCGGAGCTGGACCTGGAGCGAAGGGGAGGGGCAGGTAACCAGTCACACGGCGTCCGTCGGTGCCAGGTAACGATCGCCGCCATTTTGGTCTCCATGAGTCCCGGCGGACAGTCATTGACCGACAATGGCCGACAATGGCCGACGAGATACGCACCCCACAACCGAGTTCGGCTGACACCAGCCTCATACAATTAATTTGTGTTCTTTATCTTACATATGACAAGAAAGTTCTGTTCTTCAATGAGTCAAGCCGCTGGCTTCCGTTGTCAGGATAATAGGCTCTATAACCTGATCGCCGCAGCCGATCCCCAGAGCGTATAATGGTGAACATACTTCCATGACACCCAAATGCTTTGATCGATTGACTTTGTACTTTGTATGTCAGACTGCTGAATAATAATTTTGCATGTTACGCTGGTGCTAGCAGCTGCTTTTCTGTGCTGAGATTATAAAGGCTTACAATAATGTATACCCAACAGTTTTATTTATGTAAGTAGCTGAAGACTATAGGCCAGATCCAGAGTGAGTCGGCCTCATCAACCCACCTGAGGCCCGGTCCTTACCAACATTCGGATTAGCAGTCCTGTCAAAAGCTTCGATTGTCATTGAGAAATAAAGAAGCCCAATCAATGTTTCTCTCCATTTTATCTCCTGTTTAAGGTTAAATAACAAATATCTCTTGATTGTATAGGAACATGTTAACACCTCGAGAACACTACAGGGTTGGGCAGATAAATTGGGACAAAATACATATTTGCATTTAGAACGCCGTAACTTAGAAATTTATAAACATAGGCATTTCAAATTTGGATCACATATTGTCACACCAATTTTACACATTTTCACCAAATATGGTCACCGTGGTCCACCTGCATCAGTCCTTATCGGTGCCTGGACTGGCCGCACGCGCGACGAGATCTCCCGTCTGAAATGGCTCGTGATTGTAGCCGACTGGCACTGCTGAGGCTCGCCACAGTCACGTGGGGACGTTCGTTAGACTCACCCGCAAAAACGCCCCAGCAACCAGAACTTGTGAGGGCTGAGGTTTAATGAGGAAGGGGGCATTTTCCCTTGGGTACAGTTTGCGGGATCCTCCGTTGCAGGAGATTTTGTATTTAATTTACTGTATGCCGGGGAGCTGACTCCTCGAAGAGCATCACTCCATGCAGGATGTTGCCTTCTTTCATCTTGTTGGTTCGAACTGCCGTAATAATGGTTAGGTACCCTGTAATGGCGAACCTCCTCCCGATTCCGTAAAATAAGGGGGCCCCACGTGACCGTCAGAAGTCACCGAGTGGAATGCCATCACCGATGTCTGCTGCATGCTTTTTGGAACTAAGATCACGTCTTCTGGGCTGGTTGCGATGTTACATGGTGTTTGCGGTTGTTCATATGTTCGGTTATGGGGATACCATCGTCGAAAAAGACCTGCACGTGCTTGATCGCTTCTCCAAGCCCTAAGGGGAAACAATCTTTTTAACGTCACAGCTGCTTCAAAATCTATGTTGACAGGTTGATATGCATCAATGCATAAGAGTACATGCTTGAGGTGCTGGTATATCGCTTTCTCATGGCGCGGCTACCTTCGTTGTAAGCTCGCGCCTCTGTTTTCGCGAGGATCCTCTGATTTAACTGAATTTTGCCTTTTAGCCCCCTGGAAAACCGGGGGAGCGGCCGGTGTCAATGCAATAGGTATGTACGGATGAGTCAATATCATCTCTTCCTCCAACGTTTACGTCTGTTCGATACACACTACTTTCAGACATTTGATGGAGCATAATTAGAGTATTGGCACGCATGTGGGCGCGGACTAAGTTGATAGTGGCTTGCTTAAGCCCACATTCTGTGACCAGCCGACTCAAAATTACAACACAACCTGCATAACATGGAAACGTATTCATTAGCCTATATTTATGTTCAAAAATTATCTTTATCACTCAAAAAATGGTCGTTTTAGAGGAAGTTGAAATTTGTCCCAATTTATCTGCCCAACCCTGTATTCAGGAAGGTAATTCTAGAGACAATTCATAAGAAGCTTAGGCAAAATTTAGGCAAAAGTCCTCACGTTGGTTTCTAAATTCCAAGTACGAGTATCTCAAGTGATTTGATTTCCAAACAGCTTCGCCATAGCCGAAAAGCCAAGCATTCTCCAAACGTCCTTTGATTAACTTCGATTCAGTCCTTGATATTAAGCATAGCTGCCACTCTGAGCTACTCAATCTCAGTCAATTTCCGCCATAATCTGGCGGCCGAATTCAACTAATGTACCATCACCAGTAAAGATTTTACAGAGCGTTCACGGCCTGGTCAATAAAGTGCCGTAATGGACGATTCGATGAGGAAATGAGCCCACAAATGGCCGCCGCGGTAAAGTTGGGGCCATCAGATTTGAACGGGCGCCACAGAAAGTTGTCGAAAACTCGCTGAGCTGTGAAGACGTCGGCTCAGACCGACAGAGACCAGAGGGGAGCCGATTCTGGAATGGCGACAACCGTGCAAACCTCGTGCTTTATGCATTGAGTGCTAGAGTCAGGTCAGCAAGGGCTGTGGTCAGCAAGGGTGCCTTGGCTGCTATCTGCATAAGTCGTCATATGCGCTCATTTACACAAACGTGCTCGTGAGCCTTGCCCTTGTCTTTATGTCTCACACCTTAACGCCTTTAGCAGACGTCAAGGTGTGGCGTCACTGGCAGTGGAGCTCGGCTGAGACCCTCTGCTCGGCTGCAGCTCTCGGCGCAGCTCCGAGCGCGGCCAGCCGCCGCAGCAGCCCAGGTGAAGTGTGCCCGCCGTGCGGGGGCCGCCGGAGCTGTGCCGTATTGATTCTGCCTGCAGCGGCTCCGGCTATGGCTGGCAGCACCACGCTGACCGATACGCACCGTTCATTGGACGCTGAACAGTCAGGCACGGACGACAGAGTCCTCAGACATAGTCGACGGAGTCAGACACAGTCGACAGGCACGGGCGACAGAGACAGACACAGTCTGTCATCAACGGTGGAAGGCTGACAGTTTTAAGATGCATGCGTGTACGTAAATATTTAAACCAACTTTGCGGTACACATAACTTAGGAATATTTACTTTTCATCTCACACTTATACTGTTTTGCTTATATGGGTACCCGTCAAAATTCGTGGAGATTTGGGTCGATATTTGTCCCACAACTGATTTCCTAGAAATCATTACCTTTTCATAAACCATGCACCCTGGACTGTTCACAGTTGTAATTATTCAAAAATGCCATTGCGCATGCGAGTAAAATGGTCCGTGACCCAGAAAAAAATAAAATTTTCTTCTGGGTCACGCATTATCAAACCAGATACGTTCACTCACCTCATGCGCGATATAACCCCCTTATCGGCAATGACCTTCTCCACACGTATGCGGAAAGACTTGCATGTCTTGATGATGTAGGTGGGCAGAATTTCTCTTCTGGGTCACGATTTTTTTTCCTGGGTCACGCTAAAATTCGTGACCCAGAAGGAAAAAATGCGTGACCCAGGGGAATGGTTTTTACAGTTTTCCGAATATGGCAAGTTTGTTATCGAATACTAATCTCCAAGTACATCTTATCTGGAGTACCTGAGCACGCAGCAACACGACACTGTGATTCTTTTCGACACTTACCAGCCACAAGCCACAAGGGCGTGTGACCCAGAATAAAGAAATCTTATGGCACGCAAGAGATGATTTCCCCTGGGTTCGCCCAGCCCAACTGACAGTTTTCAGTTTCCGCCCCCGATCTCTGCGCCTTCGCGGGATAGGACCATATGCAAATCTGCAGACCCTGCTTACCCGGTCCGTAATGCTTTGAATGAGGAGCTAAGTACCGTGACCCAGAAACAAACGTGACCCAGAAAAAACGTTTGCCAAAAACCGTGGGACAGACGTTTTTGCGTTGTGCAGTTTTGCTAAATTGTATAACCAAAAAATAAGAACCATGAAGGGAAATTTCAATGTTTTTGCTATTCACAACGCTCCCTCGCGCTCAATTATCTCTAAAAATAACTACACAGCAGCTCTGTAGATTTTTTCGCAGGTTGTGGGACAAGCTAAAATACATAGGCACACAAAAGCACGGTTTTGGAAAGATGTCCATTTTTTTGCCACTTTGCTGTTGCCTTTTCATTGATTTTTTTATTTAATCAAATGTCCAAATCTCGCGTACGAACCCGTGTTACGCTGAAATAAGCTCATTTATTGACGTGAGGCATCATTGAAATCGTGGGACAGTATATCTCCACGAATTTTGACGGACACCCATATAACGCTTAAACCGTTTCTATTTAAAAGACGTTTCTGTCTTTTCCGAATCATTGTTTTACATTTTCATGGAGCAAAATACGGTAAAATAGAAGAAGTAACAGCAGCATCAATTAATATATATTAATCAGCTGCAAAAGCGGCCATACCTACCTGCAGTAAGACCAATCAGATTTATTTCGACTATGCGCTCTTGGAAAAGGTTTTTGCTATATAAGTATTCTGCGCGACGTGATGCATCACATTGCATGAGATATCATATGTGATATGATGCATCATGTGATATATCATATATCATTGCGATGTGATGTCATACTCATAGAGTACATATGTGACGGGCGTGAACTCTGTAAAGTTTGTTACGAGTTTGCACCTCGATTTCTACATCGAGTGGCGCAGAGGTGATGCGCAAGCCCAGTTCAAGTTGCATTAAGTAAGATGATCTGGATTCACAGTCCCCAGGCACGTCAGAATAAACTAGTAGCCTGACGACCATAGTGATGCAAATAAAACTATCAAATGAGCAAACGATGATAAGCCGCAGGACTCGCGAGGACTTGTGCCAGACCAAAGCGCCAGATTGATTTTCCTTAGCTTAGAACACTGTTGCTGTCAGGTGGTACTGATGTTGCATCCCGTGCCCCACCTGTCGTCCTGTTCTGTCACTGTTTTCCTGCCATCATGTCTCGATTACCTGCCGTGCCGCCCTGGCAGCCCCCGCGCCGCACGTCCCTAATTCGCTAAGTGCGCCGCACTGCGCTCCTTTGGCGTGACGTCACCGACCCAATCAGCTGATGGCACGTGCATCCCCTCCCTGCCCCCGCCTCTGGTGACCGCCTGGGGCGACTGGCCTGTCGGCCGGCCCGCAGCGGGCTATAAACTGCGGCGCCGCAGCCGGCCCGGCCGCCCACCTGGCCCAGATGAGATGGCCCGCCGCTCGGCACCCCGGCCCGTGGTGTGGGGAGCAGCTGGGGGCAGTTAGCTGTCCGGAAACTGGAGGCGGCACCTCACACCGCACCTATCCACGGAGCTTTTATTGTGGCGGTGATTGATTGGATGATAAGGAAAAAGAATGGTTTCATGCTGGTGCAATGAGCCTGTCCACCGTGACTTGAATTGACAATCACAATATACATTTTTCTCATAGCTTTTTCGGTCATAATCATCTGTTGATAAAATGAAGCTTAGGCAAACATGAGCTAAAAAAATAAGCATCAGTTAAACAAGTACCTAGCTCTTTTAAACGAGATCCATTTATTGCCATGAAAAAATGCCCAGAGACGATATTAACTGTGCTTCCTGCTGGAACCAATGCCGATATCTTAGTTTAGTGATCTATTTGTATTTTGAATGACCATGTGAATATTTACGTCCATTCAAAGGCCAGTCCTATTCGAGCAATACAATGCCATCTAGAAACTTAATAAATACTGCGTCCAGTTTGGTAAATGTAATTTGCATAGATAAGATAAATTATAATCTATATTTATAATACCCCCGTCTTTTTATAGTCGAATACAGAGCCCACTAGACCATCCCATTTATGCAAGACAATCCTTGCAGAGTTAGGCTTAAGCGCGGCTTGCCAGAGCTCAGACGTATCATAAGCAAGGCTGCGTCTGAACTTAATCCCAACATATCAAAATTTACATAACTAATTACACTGGCCTGCGTTCCAAAACTTTTTTCAAAAGGTCGGAGGTTTCTCAGCTATTTTTATACAAGTTTTGTGTGCTGAATCCGAAAAAAGCTGTCCATTTTTCTCGATTAGCTTGAGTTTTCGAACTATGTCAAGGATAAAAGTTCACACACTGATGCATTTATAGGCACATTGGAGTGGGCATGCTGATATATTTTCCCCAAGGTTGGATATTTCTCAGCTGTTCTAATACAAGTTTCGTGTGCTGAATTCAAAAAAGCTATCCATTTTTCTCGATTAGCTCGAGTTTTCACACTATATCAATGATAAAAGTTCACACACTGATATATTAATATGCATCTTGGAGTGGGCATACTAATACATTGTTCCCCAAAGTTGGAGATTTCTCAGCTGTTCTATAATAAAAGTTTCATGTGCTGAATCCAACAAAGCTATCCACTTTTCTCGATTAGCTCCAGTTTTCACACTATGTCACGGATAACAGCTCACACACTGATATATTAATATGAATATTGGAGTGGGCATACTGATGCATTTTCCCCAAAGATGGAAGATTTCTCAACTGTTCTGATGCAAGTTTTGTGTGCCGAATTCGGAAAAGGTATCCATTTTTCTCGATTAGCTCGAGCTCCCACACTATGTCAAGGATACACACCGATGTATTAATATGCACATTGGAGTGGGCATGCTGATACATTTTGCACTTTTTTAGGTCCCATCTCGATTATTTCCCAGAAAACTGGTGATTGTAGTGAAGAGCAGATAGAATGTTTCCACAAAGACTGTGTGGCCACAAAGTGTGATGGAAAAACGGTATAAGGGTCGGTGGGACGTCAACTTCCTGGCGGACTATTGCTGGTGCTTGAAGAGCAATAGTCCCATGTGCTCAACACAGTCGAAAATCCGTGAAAAGGCCATTTGTGTCACAGCAGTGCGTGTGTACTGTAATCGGAATTCACTTATAGTGGGCCAGTTTGCAGTTTAAACATATATATGCTTCTTTGTGATTAACTATACTAAGCCAATCAGCATAGCTTTGAACATATGAGCAAAACGACGTATCTTAAAAAAATCGAGCTAATCGAGCAAAACGGACTCCATTTCCGGAATCAGCGTGAAAAACTGACCTATAAACAGTTGAGAAACCATTGACCTTATAAATCACGCAGACCAGTGTTATTTAGTATGCAATGTCTGCATATGCTGTAGTTAATTTCAATTCTAATAGCATCCGCTGCTTAGGGCTTGGAGATATGTCTGCCATTGCTTAATATAACATTTTACATTATAATGCATAAGGAATCTACATTGATACGCCGCGTGGATGTGATATGTGTCTATTGTGTGTTCAAGAAATTTTGAAAGTTGGAGACAACTGTTGAACTTGATAATGCCCCTCGAAATGTGCAAACATTTAATGTGTATTGAAGTAAATCATAGCTTATTAACGTCTTGGAAGCAATTTATACAAGCGATACAGTCAAAGGGTCAGATTACAAACCCATTACCATATTTTCAATCAATCATCCACCGCGTGTACTCGATACTACAAACCCAAAACCCAGTGCGTCCCCTGATCCCCCCCCCCCGTTCTCCCATCTGCGTAAGGATGTTCCGAACGCCCTGCGGCCCTGCCCTCTCACTTAGGGGCCGTTCGTATGCGCGACACCGTCCGGGCGTGGCTCTCCCAGAGAGCGACTCTTGGTTACCAACAGCTCTTCAGTAATCGGTCGACTGCAGGAGGCATCCGCTCAGGTCCATCTATAAAGTGGTCTTCCTTGAGAGTATCCTCTCAGCTATAAACAATATCAAATCAAACTACTTACAGTATTCAGTCACCCTGTAATGGTATCCGATCGAATCCTGGCAATATTCGACCGCTCATGTGAAATATCTGCAAAACTGTGAAATATCCCGATCTGTGCGCCACAGCGTAAGGATTCTGGCGATTTTCTGCCATTCAGCGGGAATACCTGCTAAGAAACCGTCATTTTACCGATATGTGCATCGGGTTCACACTCACATCCAGGGCTGCGGAGTCGGAGTCGGAGTCGGAGTCGGAGTCGGAGTCGGAGTCGATTTTAAAAACCCGAGCCGGAGTCGGAGTCGGAGTCACCGAAAATCTGTCGACTCCGCAGCCCTGCTAGGTCTGCGGAGTCGGAGTCGGGAGTTGGAGTCGGTCGGAGTCGACAATTCTGCCCGGAGTCGGAGTCGGAGTCGGAGCTGGTTTTTGAAAGCCGGAGTCGGAGTCGGAGTCGGAGTCGGAGTCGCCGAAAATCCATCGACTCCGCAGCCCTGCTCACATCCATTCGGTATCCCGTTGTCCTGCTGATATTTGTATCTGTTCGGATTCAGGCCATGTCGTGTGGCATTGGAAAGTGCCAGAAAAGGAGCATCTGACCACCAAATAATGGAGGATGTTAAGCTGTAAGTTATTTATTTATTTTATTTTATTTTTTGGGTGGAAGCTCAGCTTTTCAACCGACTACCGAGTCTATCAACCAACCAAATAATCTTATTATACTATCATTTTTATGGGCACTGTCTGTTTCTTTCGTGGCGAGAGCCTTGTTTCGATCTGCAGCATCATTCACTCGTACGGCCTAAATATGTCCGGCGGCACAGCCTACCTGCAGGCGCAGACTGCTGCTGCCATCTACCGGCCGTAGGAGCAGTTGACACGGCAGTAGGGTCACTAGTTCAACTAGGGCAACTCAGCGGGAGCACTGTGATGGACAATGCACATATACTTACCCAATACCTATTACCTATTATCCAATCGGTTTTTGGCATCAGAAGGAATATATATAGGTATGATGATATAAAAAAACAAGCTATGTGCTAGAAAACTGGCATCTCGCCATCAAACGTTGCAATGAGCCAAGCAATGAAACCTCATTTACCTCAGAACTCTCATATCGGTCAAACTGATCTTAGAAGTATGTCGGCACTGTCAGGCTGCTGTTGTAATCAGCAAAGCATTAGAGAATCCCACTTTTCTCCCCTGAAGCCATATGGCGGCCAATCTAGCATCGCGAAACACGCACTTGGGCCCGGTCTCTGCCTCTGGCGATGAACTGCCGGCGTGCGGCTGACTTGGTGTCTCCGCCGGCCCCTTGACCGCGGGGCTGAGAGCGGTGCGCCTTGACAGCCAAGTTTGCGGCGGCCCGCTGTCCGCTGTATCCTCGGGGAGGGCCGGCGGCGCCCCGACACGGCCGTCTAATCCCACACGGCCGGCAGAGTTAGCACCGGACCGCTGCCGCCGACACCGACACTAAATCGCCGCGGCGGCGACGACGACGCGGCCGGCGACCGACTGTTTACGAGCCGACGGCGGACGTGCTCCGACTAGGTACGGCCGCTGACCGGTCAACAGCGAGCTGACCCCGGCACAGCTGCCACAGCTGCCGCTGGTACAGCTGCTGGCCGCGCAGTGGGGTCAAAGGACGAGCGTATCGCTTCTCCGGTCGGAGCACCTTGTGCCACCGCTTGGCTGTGCCTGGAAAATGATGTGATGGAGGGCATATGTGCATACTTTTAAATGTCCTGAGGTAATAGTGAGGGTTCAGGGTATGGTTTATTGCATCATCCAAATTTATATTTATCCTGAAAAGGCTGACGCAAAGTGCCAAGGCGTCTTGCATAGATGCGGATGTGGGTGTAAGCGATGCGATGCAATGTGCTAGTTTTAGGTAATGAATATGACCGTACATCTCTTCATTATTTCGGCAGCGGAACATGTGTGTCCTACTGCAGACAAGATATCCTCGGTGACACGTCTGATAAGCACTGTTTTGACATGACCACAGGCAGATAAATTATTCCGGGGTACCGACACTCGAAGTTAAGGTGGCATCCGATCGGCCTGGAACTTTGCTGTCACGTCCATGGCAGTAAGCGTCTTAGAGAAATGTGAGCTCAGTATCAAGCTAACCCCTAGACGGGGGCGATCGTCTCCCGTCGTCGGCACTAGCTCCTTTGTGCACCAGCTGTTGTAAGTCGCGACTGAATACCAGTGGTTACGTGCTGACCCACTTCTCTCCCCTATAATGGTCGACCAGTGCTTGGCGGGTCGGTGCCGGTCCGACGAGCGCCGCGCTGACCCCTATACCTACCCTTCACAGTCCTTCAGCTTGCGCACACACAATCACACATTCTACTGTCCTTCAGCTGTACAGAACAACACACAAATCCTGACATCCCCAGAACACACACCTTACACTGCAAAGACATCCTTAGCACATCCTTCTCAACACATCACAATTAAACAATGGGAGTTGTTTGCTCTGTGCCCCATAACAAAACTACTTCTAATCATCAGCGGTATCGAGACAAATCCAGGACCAAACATCAAACAATTAAATTTATGTCACGTGAACATCAACAGTACGCCATCAAAAATAGACGAATTGTCGGCTTTTGTCAACCACAACAGCATCGACATTTTAATGACAAGTGAAACAAAACTAGACGACTCCGTGCATCCTAGTCTTTATGAATTACCCGATTTTCACACGCCTTACCTGCACAATAGAAATAGAGACGGTGGAGGAACGGCGATATATGTGCGGGCAAACCTGGCTGTCAAGAGACTAGCAAATTTAGAGCTAGAAGAGGAGGACTGGGTCTGGGCAAAGGTTTCACTGAACGGAACATCCATAGTAGTTTGTAGTGTATATCTTCCACCAGGTCTCTCAGCCGAAAGACTGGACGAATTCAATAGTAGGTTCATCGAAAGTGTTTCTCTTGCCAACTCGCTTTCACCACTAGCAATATTTATACTCGGGGACTTTAACACTGGAAATATATTTTTAGAAAACAGTAGCCATTTAATCCGTCACAGTGGAATCACCTCTTTTGATACTAAGTTTAGTCACACACTAGATACGCTAGAACTCACTCAACTTATCTCATCACCAACAAGACGCACAGAAACAGTCGCAAACCTGAGAGACCTAGCAATAACCAACAACAAAGATATTGTTACAAGCTCTGGGATTCTGTCCTCATTTGGCAACATGGACCACTTCCCCATTTACCTGTCAACTAGCCTCACATCATCCACTTCACCTACACAATCTAGGACGATCTGGGACTACAGCAAACTCGACGCAGACAAATTGACCAGACTCATACAGACCACAGACTGGGACGAGTTACTTAACAATGACATAGACACCGCCACCGAAAAATTCACACAAGCAATCTTGGAAGCCGCCCGTGAGACAATTCCTACAAAAATTATTCACGTTAAACCTGGCGATAAACCCTGGATAACAAGACATTTGAAACATCACATGAAAAAACGAGACAAACTTTTTAAAATTGCAAAAGGAACGAACTCGAGCTGTGACTGGGAAGCCTGGCGACTTCAGAGAAATTTTGTTACCAAACTGAACAAAGACTGCAAAGACATACACACCAAACGACAAGTGAATCAGCTCCTCACACAAAAACACAATCCACACCAGTACCACAAAATTCTTAAACAAGCTATTCGACCAAGGCCATGCACACAAATACCTCCACTAGAGACACACAATGGACAAGTAGCGACAGATGATGGCGAAAAAGCCACCATCCTCAATAGACACTTTGTCGCACAGACACAACTACACAACACACCTACGCTTCCACCTCCAAACACGAGAACCAGGCCTGTACCCGAACTAAACGAAATAACCGTAACCGAACAAGAGGTACTGTCAGCATTAAATTCTCTCGACCCACACAAATCTACTGGCCCTGATCAACTCCCCACGAAAATATTAAAAATGATAGCAATTCTCATAGCAGAACCATTAGCAAAATTATTTAATATGTCACTCAGAACTTCAAAATTTCCTAATCTTTGGAAGGAAACCAATGTCACACCAATTTTCAAACGTAAAGGATCGGCAGCTGACCCACAGAATTACAGACCCATTAGCCTTCTATGTTGCTGCTCTAAAATTTTAGAAAAAATCATATTCAAACATATTTACGACCACCTCATCGAAAATTCGCTTCTTTCTGACAATCAAAGCGGGTACAGGCCTCACCACAGCACGCAACTACAACTAGCCTACATGACTGACAGCCTCTACAAATCACTGGACAAAGGACAAGACTTTACTGCTGTTTACTTAGACGTGACAAAATATTTCGACAAGATTTGGCATAAAGGTCTCCTGTTCAAGTGCGAAAACGACTTCTCTATCACTGGCTCTCTTCTCGACTGGCTGAAATCATACCTAACTGACCGAAGACAGAAAGTAAGAATAGGGAACTCATACTCAACGACAATGACTTTAAACTCCGGATGCCCGCAAGGCTCAATTTTAGGTCCACTTCTTGCCCTCCTGTACCTTGACGGACTCCCTGGACAACTGAAAAACACCGCCCTACTTTACGCTGACGACATATCATTATACGCATCATACACACCCGACAACATGACACAAGCACAACTTTCACTTCAAGAAGACCTTAACACAATTGAGCAGTACGCACAGCAATGGGCCATTACTTTTAGTTCATCAAAAACCATAACTCAGACATTCAGCACAAGAAATAACTATACTTCACCTCAAATTCAATTCAATGGGCAACTAATATCAAAAACGGACACTCATAAGCATCTGGGATTAACTCTATCAGAAGACCTGCGTTTCAAGACCCACGTTACCACAATCATTCAAAAAATAAACATCGCCCTCAGCCCCCTCTACCCAATTGCGAAATTCCTTCCACGACAAACACTAAACACCATATACAAGACCTACGTGCGACCATACTTCGACTATTGTGACTGCATTTACGACGGACACATCACTGCACACGACGAATTAAGACTGGAAAGACTACAAAACAGATCCGCTAGACTCGTGACGAACACACTATGTACATCGGACATCCACAGACAAACTTAGAGACGAACTCGGTTGGGACAGTTTGAAGACGAGACGAAAAATCCACAGGCTTTTTCTATACAAAAAGATCATAGACAATACACCTCGCATACCAAACTACATTACAAACATGATCCCAGAGGAGAGAGGGCGCACGGCAGGACGAAATCTCAGAAATCAAAACCACCACACAGTCCCGCGAACTACAAAATCTTGCTACCAGAGATCCTTGATTCCCAAAACATCCCTGCACTGGAACCAATTGCCTACGCACATACGAAACTGCCAAGAGATGAAAAAATTCAAACAAAGCATTAAACTACTACTCGGCACACCACAGCCCCCACACTACAACGCACTAGGAACTAAGGTTGGGAACACATTGCACACACAAATCAGACTGGGGATGTCCAAGTTAAACGCACACCAGTACTCTATACAAAAAGTAACAAGCCCCGAGTGCGCCTGTGGCTACACACAAGAAAACACAAAACACTTCATCCTTCACTGCCCACACTACGCACTGACGAGGTCCACACTATTTGCACAAGTATCCACACACCTCAACATTGATTTCAACAACCAATCAGACACCATGAAATTAGACACACTTCTACACGGACACAACACGACAAAGCAAAACGCACCTCAGGTTCTCCTTGCCTTTCAATCCTTCCTCAAAAACACCTCCAGACTGATATAGCCCCGTCTCGGTGGACTGGCGCCGGCCCGCTATCACCGCTTATCAATGCAAACTGTCGCGGCAGCCGACCTGACTCTCCGCGGCCCTGGATTGTACCATATTCATTTATTCTGTTTACGTTACCAGGTGGTGGTGCCTCGATTTAAGCATCAGCTTTTGCACCACCACCTGGACTATCTGCTTATTTCCATTTTATGTCTAATAAATGTGTTTTGTTGTTGTTGTTGTTGTTGACCCGACCTAAATTCCTACCCACCTCGGTTAAAAGTGCAGGAAATTCCGTTGACTTGATTGTGCTGTAGGTCAAGTCTTCAAAGAAAGTTGGTTGATGACATGAACAAAACATAACTGAAAGTACGAACGTTTTCGTAGAACAAGGAAACTTGTAATGTCAATACACCAACTAAAAAAAAAGAGCAGTGCGGCATCCAGCGGAAGACCTCGACGTCGTATGAGCGGGAATTTTTCCGCCGGAGCGCCTCCGGGCTCCGGCGGCGGCGCCCAGTGCCTCGTGATACCACACCGAGGCCGAGCACATCTTTCGTGGAAGGGCCGAGTCAGCCATCGACTTCGGGGAACTGTTTATAGGACGAAACGGACCACTGCTTTACGAGCTCATTATCCAGACAGTGGACAGACCTGACACTCGAGCCTGAAGAGAGAGAGAGAGAGAGAGAGAGAGAGAGAGAGAGAGAGAGAGAGAGAGAGAGAGAGAGAGAGAGAGAGAGAGAGAGAGAGATGAGAGAGAGAGAGAGAGAGAGAGAGAGAGAGAGAGAGAGAGAGAGAGAGAGAGAGAGAGAGAGAGAGAGGTTCAGACAGAGGAACTGAACCACCCAGTATCCACCCTGTTGCAAACAGGGTGGATACTGGATAATTTTACATAAGGGTGTTAGGTAGGTATTGCATCTAACCTATTAGGGGAGAGTGCGGAAAGATGCCCAGGCGGTTTTACTATGTCATATATTATTCGAAAATGACGATCAGAAAGCAAAAACTTGGAGTTTCAACGGAAGCCGACATCATTTTTCTCCAAAAATATCACAATGTCGTGCCTGAAATATGATTACTTTTTTTTGCTATTAAGCATTTTCCTGAAGAAGTGAAAGGGGGCATCTTACCCCACAGGGTGGGAAAGACGCCCCCTGGCGTTGGGGAAGATGCCCCCTGCACTATAAGTGGCATAAATGGGCACGTAAATCGCCTGAACGAATCAGTAGTCCCTTCGAGCCTGCAGTAGACACCAAACGTCATCGTAAGGGCCCTCAAAAGTAGTCGTAAGGGGCTTCAGGGGTCATCGTTAGGGCCATCATAGTCCAGCGCGGCCAAACAAGCCTCCGTGGTGGCGTTCGGAGACCACTGTGGAGCCCTTATAGGTCTTCATGATGCTTGAGGGCCCTCGAGCCCATCGTGGGGACCTCAGATGCCAGCGCGGCCCGTGGAGCCAACGTGGGAGCCCTCAAAGGATGTCGTGGGGGGCCTTGGAGCCAATAACCCGGCCGGGCCCGGGGGGTAATCCCAACCACCGCAGCCCGGGGGGGGCGTTTTTCGCCCCCCCTGTCTAACTCCGTAAATAAGGGAGCTACGGAAACAAAAGCGATACCAAACGAAAGGTCCTTACGAGACGATTCTAATGCACCTAAAATTTTTGACCTCAGGTCAATTTTCAAGGTCAGAGGTCAAGGTCAAAGGCCAAAACCGGCACATGTGTAGTGATCTCAAAGTAAGCCTTCTAGAGGACGGCAGGCTGCATCAAACCGGCAAAATTGGGTGTCAAACGAAAGAAGAGAATCTGAGGATTCTGAAAATGTGCTCCAAATCAAAGGTCAAGGTCAAGGTCACGCTCAAATTTGACCTCAAACTTGGCACTTTTTCACACATCTTGCGTGCTAACTTCCAAGATGTTTTGAAATGTTTTGAGGCTTATCAGTTCCCTATTTGTGGTTCATCTTACGATACAAGGCTGCTCAAAGGTCAAGGTCACAGAAGAGTATCCCTGCTAGAGGCTATTTCACTGATTCAAGTTAGTAATAATAAATAAGACAATTTTGCCATCCGGAAGCTCTAAATGAAGGCTTAGAGGAAAATAGATGCCAGATTCGTGATCAGCGGGTACAAATCCATCATAAACGACCTTTCATGTGTCAAGGTCAACCAGAGGTCATTCGAGGTCACATGAGGTCAACATGAAAGTTGACCTTTTCCGAACAAAATATATATCATTCGACGCGGCTTGACAAGGCGAATGCGATGGTACCACTGCCGTAGCTCTAGGACCATTTTTGTCGAAGTTATTTGCGAAAAACTAAAACCACATTTCGGGGTCGTTGACCTGACCTCTGACCTCAGGTCACCAAACTATTTTACTATTTTTCTCTAGGTCAAACGCTACACAGCCGTGCTCGTAATTTGTCTTTATCTCTAAAACTCTATTTTTAGCAGCTATTTGAAGTTTGCGTCTGTGACGCCGATTTTTGCCGTGCAGGGGTCTAGAAAATTGGACCTTGTGACGTCATCAAGGGGGTTAGGTCCAAATTTTTTACTTCAGAAGATGTCAAATTGATGGGAGAAAAGGTACTGAAAGTTTCGCCTTCCTATCCCTAAGCGTTCGGGAGTTATCGCAAATATTCGCCAGGGGGGGCGAAAAACGCCCCCCCGGGCCCGCGAGGGATAATGGGGCCCACAGAGGCCGTCGTGAGGGCTCTCAGAGTCAAATGCCGCCCAAAAAGTCGCTGTGTGGGCCGAGAGACCGGCATGGGGAGCACCCGACCGTACTGGACTCTCAATAGTCCCAGATCGGCTTTTGTCTCTCATCACAAGTATGTAATAAATGATTTGACGGGGTGCTTGAAGGACAGCCTACGGATTTATGGGGGGGGGCGTCTTTCCCCATCAGGACAGGGGGCATCTTACCCCAAGGTACCGAAGTAACATTAAATCAGTACAATTTGTTAGCCATAAAACTACACCCTGTAATAAACTGTTTGGGACACAGTACACGCATGTTAATGTATCACGACTATAGCAAGGGACGCAAACATTATTTATCTTCTTTGATATTTACAATGTTTTGACACCAAAATATTTTTGAAAGCAGCAAATAAAAAACATGCTATCACCAGCCAGCCGTTGCCCAACTGAGCTTCGCAAATTTTTGTGCAATTAACAAGGCAGGCTTCTGCTTTACGCTAAGAACATTAATTTCCAGGTTCGATTCTTTGTTTCGCCGCTGGAGGGGGTGGGGCGTCTTTCCCACCCTGGGCATCTTACCCCACTCTCCCCTACCTACCTGCTTGTAGCATTGCTTTGTCTGTGGAATTAAGTTCTGCCTTTGAATAACAACTGAAAGGCACATTTTCACGTTAACAGGTAATAATTCAAAGCTGTCGTGAGTCAAGCTCAGAATTTACCCCTTGACATTCTGACATGTCTCTGCCATGGACTTTGGGGCATGGAGCCTGTCGCAGTTAGGGGAGAGCGGGGTGAGTTGTATCATGTCCAAGTTGTATCAGGGCGAATTGTGCCAAACTTATCCAATAGATAGCGCTCGTGACACGACCAGCCGACGAGGTTTTCCGGGCGCCACCTTTCCCTGTTCTGTCGTGTGGCTGGGTGGACGCGTCTCGAGGTGAGAGCCGATTTTACGTTTTTTTAATGTCATTCTAAAAAATTAAGTTGCAGGAAAATGTGTGTTTTGGGCATTTAGATGTGCACGAATTTGAAAGATCTCCGTAGCGGTGGTGAGGGTAGGTTCTAAGGCTGCGTGAGTGAAAATGAATTTCTCCAGCTGTCCGCTGTTTTTGAGCACGAGGAAGTTTTTTTCCAAGATGGCGGCGAGGTGCATGTTGTATCAGAGCCGGGTGGGGTATGTTGTAACATGTATGTATGTATGTATGTATGTATGGGTATGTTGCTTTTGATCGTGAAAGCTAAGCCCTGGCTCGCGTTTGTAGGTAGCTAGTCAATACTCGTTCCATTTCGGCACAATGTGTTGGCTGCTTTGCTCTTAACGGGTCACTTTTGCGTCTAGTCTGTTGATGTTTCGTTCGTTTCGATGTTTCGTTCGGATTGACCTAAGTTTGGTCTAATAAAAGTGAAGCCTTTGAGCATATACATTGTATTAACCCCATTTAATGTTGTTGTTATGTTCAAAGCCAGTAGCAAGCACACTCCCTGAAACGTGAAATAGTGATACAAATTACCCCACCATGTGATACAACTCACCCAAGCCATGGGGCAAGTTGTATCAAAAACATTGTTCTATTCGGCAGACCGTAGAAGAAAAACTAGTAGAGGTAGCGGAAAAGTTACTTTGCACAAAAAAGCAGAAGAATCAAGGAAGGAGATAGTATGGAAATAATGAGTTTATCACGGATAGTTACGAGGTTATGGGTCTCGGAGTAAAAACTGATACAACCCACCCCACTCTCCCCTACACCTGAATAGCGGCGCGGAGCCGGGGTGACCTCTGATACGGCCTAGGAGGACAAGGTTCCGAGCGTCCCCGCTAGATGCCGTCGGCTGTCTTCTCAGTGCCCGTATGACTGTATCGGCGGCCGAGGAGACACGTCATCGCGGCGGGCACGACACGCGGCGGGACAAAATGGCAGCGCCGCCCTCCCGCACATGAACAGAAAATGAGGACGGTAGCGGGCTTCGGTCGGTATCGCCAGCCGGCAGCCGGGTATCACATCGCTGACATGTGACACGGCTCACCGCCACGCGTGGCTGACTGGGATACGGGCGTGCAAACACCGTGTCACGAGCTCTTTGTGTGTGCGCAGTGCACACGGTGTGCACGGGGAGAGCGGGGAGGGCTCTCCCTCCCCCCTCCCGGCCGGGAAGAGACGGCTGCTCCCCGGGTGTGTGCGTTTCCCGGGGGAGGGCGTAATCCATTTATTTAGACAGCGAAACGGCCCATCGATTGGTCCGCCGCTCGATAGCGTGACGCATTAACGCATCATAACTCACAGGCGTCCCGACACTGAATGACTGCCGGCCGGCCCCCTGGGGATGAGAGTGCCCCTCGCCAGGTGGTGCAGGGCCCGCGCCGGAGGCGCCCACATCCTCTGATTATGCTGTTTAACGCTGGCTGCCCCCGGCGCCGGGCCGCGTGCAGCCCCACGCGTCGTCCTGTCGGCACTGATGATATAATTGTCATGCCGTAATGAATTCCTTCCTGGCGACGCCGGCCCGGCAGTCCGCAGGGGTTAAAAGGTCCGACTGGGGCTTTAATAAGGCATGAGGGTCACGCGCCGCCTCTTAGTGAAATGACAGGCCCAGTCAGCAACTGGTGGTCCGGGGCGGGGCGCAGCATCATGCTTGGCACATATTGTAGGGAGCACGAGGGAGGACGGGGTCGACAGAAACACAACCCCATATTAGGGTGCAAATGAAATGAAATATCACTGAACAGCACAGGAAGTCAATGACTCAGCAGAGGTCGTGCCTGGTGTCTGGCATTTCTTTTTATTTTGTGAGCAAGAGCGAGGGTACGAACTGCTACTGCAGGAAACCGTCCCAATTCCCAAATTAAGGTGGAGAAAATCAAAGATCGTTGGTAGAGACACCAGTGCCATTAATAAAACCATGGACAACTTAAACTGACTGTGTGTTTCTGTTGGCAGTGCTGGAAGGACGGACCTGCAGCGTACCTCGCAGTCGTTCGCCGGACCATCACTGACTGGTCTACCGGCTCAGTCTATCTGCCATGATAACGGCACAATATCATGACAAGTTGTGAGTACCTACCTACAAACCAACGCCTACGTGGTTTTTCAACCACCAGTGGGTGGGAACATGTATGTTACAGTACCTAACTAATTTGACTCATGTAATTACCACAGAATTACAGTCGAACATGTTTCGCTTTGTAAGAAGGAAATTTGAGGTTGCTGTGGGAATCATGTATACCTATGATAAGCTGCACTTAAGTGGCGTTTTAATGCTAATCCTAATGTATACTCCTAAAGCAGCTGTCGTAACATACTGCTGTAGATGCTGTGTTCATTATAGAGCAGCGTCACTTGACCTTGCTGCAATGTCTCAGTCTGCATCCAATTCCAACTCTGTGAAGCATGTTCAGACTTTTCGGCACTGGCATGCCTGTCGAACCGGCATGGCGGGCGCATAGCGCCCCGGCGGGTGTCAGGGGCGCCACATCCCCCCCCCCCTCGTTCCTTCTCGCCAGAGCGCTGAACTCATGGCGCCTGCGCCCTGCTGCGGCGGCGGACCGGCGCAGTGGCGGGTCCAGGAATCGGCCTCCTGGATGTCAACTAGAGTCTAGAGGTGGCAAAATGTGGACCCGAGGACCCGGTCCAAAGAACCAGTCTGGACCCATATGGGTCCAGACTGGTTCTTGGACATTTTCTGACGGGTCCTGCCATAAACCATGCATCTTGCACACTACACATGATTGCAAAATATGAAGTGAATGGAAAGAAAACATTCGCTCATGTATGTTTCTACACTGCAGCTCATAAGTATGCCCAGTACGAAAAAGGCTGTTTTATTTACATGATACAACTAATGATACCTACAAATAGTTTGTAGTAATTGACTTTTGGGGAACGGGTCCAACTGGTTCCGATTTCAAAATAGACCGGGTCTGACTGGTTCCGGAAATGTCCAGTCGGGTCTGCTTCTAGTCTGGTTCCCAAAATTTTCGCCTTTTGCCACCTCTAAATTGTCAACTGACGGAAATGCTGTTCATCATAGCTGTCCATGCACCACTACTAAAAAAAAACTATTAATGCACAACTCGAACTAGAAAATAGAATGCATTTAACAATTTGATTCAATAGAATCAAAGTAGGTACAATAAATTGTTCGTGGGATAATGCAACTTTGTAGGCACGGGTTACGGTTTTCGGTAGTTTTCGGGTGAGGTTGGCAATCGGAATCTCCGCCTTCATAAGTTTGCATAGCCTTCGATTCGAATCCGCTCGTGGTCGGCTGCGATGGCTGAGCAGTGAGCACTGCGCAGTGAGCAGTGAGCACTGCGCAGTGCGCAGTAAGCTGTGAGCACTGTGCAGAGTGCGCTCTGAGCAGCAGCGCGGCGGCCCGGGGCTGGGACTGCCTCTGCCTGGCGCCGGTTTTCATTGAGTCCTAGAGCGCCGCTTCCGGCGATGGTTGGCTTCCCGAGGCCGTACCGGTCGCTTCCGCCGGCCGCGACGGTCACTCCCGGTCTAGGGAGGGGAGGGGGCAGCTGGACCGCTTCCCCATGCCTTCCGTGCTAGTCACCGCATCCTACGCAGTCAACGACTGCCCCCGAAGTGAATTGCATGTGTGCACATCATGGTCGTGCCATCTGTTTTGATTGTTAGCGAGTCGGACAATGGCATCGCAAATTTCTGAGAAAAATTGCAGATTCAGAAGAAAAAGAAAAGAAAAGATGACATTTCTGACGAGTAAGGCAAAAAAACAAACGCACCGCTCAATCTTTATCAGAAAAAGTATGCTCACATTTTACTGCCGTATTAAAAAATCACGAATCATACATGCTTATTGCGTGCTTGCTTGTGAGTTGACTTTTGCTATCCTGACGTAGTTTATGCCTATAACTTAGCACCTAAAATTCACGTAAATACCCAACACTGATGAGTAGTGAGGCGTGATCGACCACATTTCTGATGAACGAGTGACTTGCTAGTCTGCTAGCGGACTGCTGCTACAGAGTCATTCAGTTTTGTCTCACCACTCATATCTTACCCTGTGCCAAACATGTGTTCCGTGCCTAATGTCAATGTGTGCGTAAAAACAAACGGACTTTCCAGCTCATCAAATACCTACCCCCGATCCAAACTCTTTTCTTGTAACAAAAAAGCGCAACTATTATCAAACAAAAGAAACGCATTTCACAGCTAGCCCTGTCGATCTATTTAGTTTTGGTAGGCTTCTTGGCCTATTAACCATCATAAGAAGAGCTCCACAGCTATGCTCGGGAATAAGGATAGTCTACCGGTGTCTTACACAAAAAGCCTTTGATTTCTATCAGTTTTTTTTCAGCCACATCTTCTCTAGCCCAGCAGCATCTATCGTCTTTCTATAGTTAGCAGTCAAGTGATCATTGGCCACGTTAGCTGCGTCTTTTCTAGCCCAGCAGCATCTGCCGTCTTTCTTCAGTTTGCAGTAGGGTGATGGCTGGTTATGTTTACCGTCGTGAAAACATAGCGCACCCCGGCCCCTCGGCGATACGGCCGGCCAGCCGTTGGCTCACCATTGAACTTTGACCTTTGTCGCCGGCCGCCAGCTGCCTGGACGGCGTGAAGTGCCCCTGCCCAGCCGGCCACCGCCGCGCACAGCCGCCGTGAAAACGATCGACCGGCTCCCCTCCCTCCCCTCCCCGTCCGGCCCCTCTGCTCTCCCGCGCGCGCGCGCCGCGCCGGGGGCGTCTCGCGCCAAATCCGCGCGCGCGGGGCTGTCGCGTCGCCAGCGGATGAGGTGGTCCCTCCCGGCTGTGGCGTGACCAGGCCGGATTAGGGTGCGCTGCCCAATCGGCCGTGATGATCCCGTGTCCCCCCCCCCCCCCAGCTGGAGGAATCTAAATCGGAAATCTACCAACATAATTTCATCGATTCATACATAGGCGCGGGAACCGGGGGAGGGGCAGTGGGGAAAGCTTGCCCCCACAACTCTGCGGCCGTGGGGGTGGTGCCCCACAACTTTTCATGAGGCCAGGAACCGTTGGGCAGCTTATCCTCCCCAAATTAGGGGTCGTAGGTCACAATATAACAGAAGAAAGCATGTACAAAAGTGAAAAATCCACCTCTTTCACTGCCTCGGCAACTCATTTGGCAGATTAAAACCTTTATTCCAGGTTGCCAAATCAACGGTAGTTTCTTCACTCATCTGAGACGGAATGCCTCACTTTTTTGCAAATATTTTTCGTTTTTTTCCGTTGAAAAGGCCAAGGTCTGAAAAATAAGTGGCCTAAAACCGGTGAGAAAACTAGATTTGGGGGTACCCTAGGTTGATCTCTATTATGGTTCAGCCCCCCCCCCCCCCCCCAGTCTGGAAGAAGTTCCCGCGCCACTGTGGGCCACGCGTCGCAACTATATATCATAATCATGAATCACAGCTAATCGTATAGCTAAATCATATGTGTAAGGAAAGTACTTCGGTCAGGTCAAAGGACATGTCTACGAAGGTCATAATAGGTCAATTTGTCATTATTTTACTTGCATGTCTGTCATCTGCTGTGAATTGCGGTTAGAGGTGGCAAAATGTGGACCCGGGGACCCGGTCTATGGAACCGGTCTGGACCCGGATGGGTCCAGACCGGGTCCCCCAAAATATTTGGCCGGGTCCAACCGGGTCCTATCATTTCCCTGTGCTTTATGGTAAACATTAATATCTTTTATGCTTTGGCAAACATAGTTGATGCATGGTTTCCAGTTCATTTAAGTCCCAATTCCACTTTTGAATTTTAATATTCCTGCAGATTGGGCTACCTATTCTATAGCATACTGGTCAGTTTTGCTTCAATTTCTTATCTTGTCACCTACAACAGAATAAACAAGTTCTGAGTGCTAGCAATCCAGAAAACATTTCACCAAATGTTTGTATGGATCACTTCCATTCAGTTTGCTGTACAAAACCTAGCAATATTTTGAGTTGTAGAAATCAAATACCAATAACATATGTAGGTAAGTAGGTATGACTGAAATCCATTTATAAATGGACACAAATTGAAATCCAATTGAAGCAAGGCTGACCAGTGGCATTCTCACCTGCCTTTTCAAAGACATTGACATACCAGTCACTATGCCCACCGGAAATCAGAGTTCATGTTTGATATTCAAATGCATTTCATAACTCAAACAGCTTTGAAATTATTTCTATCACGGCCAAAAGACAACTCATAAAACCAACATGCCCTTGCATAAATCCATAAAGCTAAAAATGAATCCAAGGCATTCTCCAGAAACCGTAGTATTGATCAGATTTTTAGCCAACTGGCGCCGCATGGTGGCGCTAGCAGAGCGTATTGTACATATAGCGCTCTACTAGCGCCATCATACGGCAGTAGCTGGCAAAAATCTGAGTCAATACCAATGCCCTTCTTCAAGGCCAATGATTCCGTGTTGATGTGAAAATGGCGCATTTGAGCGTCATATATGCTATGCCTTACGCACGCTAATCTACTGCATAAAGGTTACAATTTTGGAACACGTTCGGGAAGAAATCAGGTAAGTCTCAGAACCCTTGGTATTTATTCTATATCTAGGTACTAACAACAAAATGTAGTTTGTTTTCTACGTTAATAAATTGGCACTTCATGATCGCATGATCGCAACCTTGCAGTACTTAAAAGTTTATTGCCATTTGCCTGTTGCCATTACTATTTTGCATTACTTTAACCCCAACAAAATTTTGCAGTGATTTAACGCCTGTTTTGTTCTTGCATTGCTACCTTGATTGCTACCGTGTCTATTTATATACACTGTGACCGTGTCGACATTTCTGGCGGACCGGGCGGACCTCACAAAGTTTTGATGTTTCTATTTTGATTTTGAATGTTTTCTCGTTTGGGGCCTTGGATAGTTGATAATATTTGTAAGGGCTAATGAATTTAATTCTAAAAACGAATATCTTCTACCAAGAATATTAGAAAAGGTATGCATCAGTATGGTTATATTGTTCCATGTTGATGTTAGGTTCTGACTCTGGTGAAGGCACAGATCCATGGATCCCCAGTTCACATCATTTTTAGCAGCTGTAGTAAAAGTGGCTTAGGTTAGCATGAAATTCATTGGTCTACTTACTTCTTATATTCTTAAATTATAAATATGACCTGAATCTGGTTCTAAAATACAAACTGTGAAGCGAAGTGAAATGACCATGGCATGAGTTTTTTTCTTTGCAACACAAGTATGCCCAATTGGAAAGAAGCTATTTTCTTCTTGCTATACCTACGACTGTACACAATTTTCATAATGAATTTCGGGAACGGATCCATCTGGTTCCAACGCTGACTTAGACCGGGTCTGACCGGTTCCAGAAATGTGCCAGTCAGACCGGGTCCGGGTCCGGGTCCCAAAATTTTCCAGTTTTGCCACCTCTAATTGCGGTCCGGAGGATATTTGAAGGGGACAAGATTTATTTGGGAAGTGGGGATAGCAAATTACATTTTGACCATCACCAGGCCCGACTTTGACCACTTGGCCCCCTTTGGATCCGCCCGTAATGAGGTTATCACATTTCTATTCCCGTACGCCGATTACGCGATTTTATGACGTATCACAAACTGAAAATATTATTGGCGTTTCGACAACCTGTATCACATTTCACAGCATCCATGTATGCTGTGGGTGACGCTGCTAGCCTCAGGCCGTGCCATTCGCTTATCACTCAAAGCAGGCAGCTGGCCCACCAGTAGGTATGTTCACTGTTCCGCCTACTCGTCCCGCGCCCGTCGCGCGCCCCTGAGCTGAGCTCCGTATCGGCGCCGACTGATAGCCGGTCGCGCCGGGTCCTATCGGTGGCGGTGGGGACGATAGGACCGGTCGACAGTCGGTGCGCGGCAGCAGTCTGAGTCAGCAGTCTGAGTCAGCGTCAGACAGTGTCCGGCTGACGTCTCCTGTCTCAAATATCTGTCGAGTGCAGACTGGCGGTGTCTCAGCGGCCGCTGTGGGCTGGGCGGCGGCGGGCGGCAGTATACCTACAGGTGAGCTAGCCGGCACCTGGGCCAGACTGGTGGCTGCGCCTGGCCAGCAGACTGTGCCGCCGCACACGCCTGTTCGGCGGCGCAGTATCTACCTGTCCGCGGAATCGCCTTTTGTTCCGTGATGCTGCCACGGACTGCGCTGTTCTCAGCTTACGAACTTGATACCTATTCCCTGGCGTGAACACTTCTTGAAGACGGCTTGGAACATGCCAGCAGCTGTTTGAATGCTCCTAACAACAATAAGCGGCAAATAATTTTCGTGGTATCTATGCTCACGGGAAAAGGTGGAGGAATTTCCTGCAATGCCTAGTGTTGTCATTGTAAAATATAACTTCTTGTTTTAGCTAAAACCAATTGATTTGATGATCGTTCAAAAATATCCAAGGACGAATTAAATTCACAGTAACACTACCAAATCCACACCCATTTACATTCATAGAATCACGTTATTTTCGTTTTGAATTTCGTAACCCCCCTGTCCTAGGGAATCCGCAACAATCCGCACAATTATCCATGAACCACAGTGACGAGAGTAACATTTCTAGTGTGCATGATCGGACGTTAACAAACGTGAAACTTTGTGGATAAGGCATCGACTTTCGCGAGCCATCTTTCGTGAGTTAATTCTGCATTTTATTAAAATTTGTATCCTGTATTGTCGGTTTCAAAGTTTTTTTTTGTAACGCACAGAGGCCCACGAGGAGGTGAAATCCGAAAGTTTTTGGAGGGCAGGGAACTTCGAGGGAAGACTCCCTCCCCCAGCTCAGCATTCGATGCGACCTTCCTGGATCCGCCTGTGGAGGCTGGCGTCGTGGCGACGCGTCGCATCAGGCACAGCCGTCCGGCCGACTCGTGTGTGGCGACTGTGAGCGTCCCTCGCTGCTCCCCATCCCCCCCGCCGCATGTTTCGTCTGCGGTGGCTCTAGGAAGGGACTGGGGAGGGGAGACAGGCTGGGGAGAGGGAGACGGGATGATGGGAACCAGCCTGCGTCGTGGTTGGAACCTATGCGTTATGATTTTAAGAAATGGTTATTTGTTTGTCGCATGTTCACTAGAAAAACTGTTGCATATAGGCCGGTCTGTCGATTGTACTTTATCAGTGGTTGAAGTCCGGGAAATGATTCAACCCCAACAACTCGCCTTTAGCTCAAAAATAAGTTCCTCAGAGTTCATTCAGATGTGCCCACTCTCAAGATATATTTCTGTCCTCTTGTCCTGTCCATCCTGTGTTAGAATTGGGCTTACATAATACATTTCCCGTTGAGGAGCCGGGAGGGCGCCGGGGCAGCGGCAGGGGCGGGAGGGGAGGCTGGGCCGGCTGCCACAGCCGACAGGGGCAGGGTGCGGAGACGACGCTCACATCGGCGGCGCTCCGACCGGCCGTGCGCCAGTCTTTGTCACGATTCTATGGCTCGGTCGCTCGCCATTGTGGTGGGGCCCGGGGCGGCGCAGCTGTTTTCGCCGCCGCTGCGTCTGATTTGTCGCATTGTGCGTCCGTGTTTTTGTAGGCCAGTCCAGGTGGCCGGCCGTAGGAGCGCCGGTCGGCAGCGGCGGCCCCTGGCCGAGCGGTCCGCTCAGCGCAGCGGACGCCGAGGCGCGCGGCGACGCGGCCGACGCGGCGCCCTCCTCCCCCCCCCCCTGGCCGACCCTATCGCGCGTCCAGATGGCTCACAGCCGCCTATCTGCCGCAGACATTATTTAATCTGGCCAAGGCCGGCGGGCAGTGGCGCCGCCAGGTCGCCGTCGCCCGGACCCGGCGACCCTAGGGGTCGACAGAGTGGCGCGAGGGCCCGTCAGTCGCCGTCTGCGTCGGCTCCATTTTCGAGTACACTTTCACAGCCCCACCCGTGTCACATTTCCATGGCCGCAAGAAACGCAGAGGTGCCCAAAGCGGTGCTCTCGCCAAAGTTAGAGCCAGCCAAATTGGAAGGCTCTGCGCAACTTGCCATCCGGAGGCGGCGCCCGCCCCCAGGCCACGCCGCGCGGCTCGCGGGTCGAGCGCCACCAGGCGGCCGTTCTGTTGAGGTGCACGGGCGAGCTGGGACGCATGTGTGCCCGTCTTGTGGGCTTCAGCTCTACATGTGAGGTGGGCGGTCGGGGTGGGACATGCGCGGCCGGCGGACTGGAGGCGGTGTCTGGTGCGCCAGGCCGCGTCGCATCGGAAGGGGGGAACAGCGCATCGGGGGGACGGACTCGTCTTGGACTCTGTAAAGGTGAGTCGCGTCCGCCGCTGCGCAGCGGCCGTGATCGCGCCGCCATCGGAGTCTGCCCACAGTCAGAGGGGCCCGGCAGGGCTCGTTTGCTGATCATCGGGGCGGAGAACTGAGGTGGGCATAATGTCCTTTCCCATTTCCATGCTGGATGGGTCATGTATGCGTGCATAGAGTTGCATAAATCCGCGACATTCTGGGGAAGATGTTAAATTGAAATGCCCCATATTTTGGCCGCGCTTCAGCTAAGAAATGGCCAGTTTTGGTTTCCTGTAGCGAGACTGAAATTTTCCATGGTAACGTTTAAAAAAATATGTGGTAAAATGTTTGAGATCAAGGCATTGGTGATGTTTCGATCAAAAATGGAATGCGTTTAAAAATAATACCTACATGAAATTACCGAAAAGACCTACACAAATGCCGTAATAAACATTGGGGTGCCAATGCCCTGTAAAACCAAATGACAAAGACTTAAGTTCTTTTTTTCTGAACCGGTTTTGCTCCAAGTACGTTTTTGGAGTTAGCATGCGTTTGATATAGGTACCTACTATGCATTTCAGACCCCATGAGACCCTGTTTTTCGACGATAATTTCTTCAATATTTGTCCAATTAGCTTGAAATTTTGGCAGACGATTTTTCAGCTCAAGCGCCAATTTTTGTCCATATGGTCTCTTAACAAAATATCAAAATTTAGAGCACTTGTCGTTGGCTCGTAATGTTAATCAGTTTTTGCACCCGGATAGAGGCTCGCTCGCTACCGCACCGGATTGGATAGGAGCGCTGGCCAATCACGTTACGCCGTGTTCAACTTGACTCCGCCCACTGGCCGTGACCGCGATGGGTCTATGCCGCTTCAGTCGGTGTCAGCACCGCGGAGAGGTCGCAGCGGGACCACATACTGGAGACAAGTGAAGCTGGCAAAATTGTTTCGGGACGAAAGCCAAAAAATTATCCGTTCGAGGGCATTTGATGTCCTCTTTCCTTATTTTGGTATTTATACGTCGAACCAGCTCAGAATATTCAGAATGATCAGAATCAAGGTAGGATCTATTGGAACGGAACCGGCCGTAGAAGGAAAGATAGATGAACTCTTGGACTCTGAACATTTATTTAAGCCGGAGTTGCACCTATCTCATCGTCAGGTTGGGTCAGGTCACTACGCGATTATCTATTAGATCATGCGTAAGCATCTGCATGACCCAAAAATATGGTTGTATTTGGCAGCGTCAATAAATGTTTCTGAGGAAGGTGCAGAAAGCAACAAAGTAGGATGAAGAGTCTCGGGCACGGCCGATTGCCTGGGGCATCGCTCCAGCGAGACGACCGTAGGGGAGAGTGGGGTAAGATGCCCAGGGTGGGAAAGACGCCCCACCCCCTCTAGCGACGAAACAAAGAATCGAACCTGGAAATTAATGTTCTTAGCGTAAAGCGGAAGCCTGCCTTGTTAACGGCACAAAAATTTGCGAGGCTCAGTTGGGCAACGGCTGGCTGGTGATTGCATGCTTTTTATTTGCTGCTTTCAAAAAATATTTTGGTGTCAAAACATTGTAAATATCAAAGAAGGTAGATAATTTTTGCGTCCATTGCTATAGTCGTGATAAATTAACATGCGTGTACTGTGTACCAAACTGTTTGTTTCAGGGTGTAGTTTTATGGCTAACAAATTGTACTGATTTAATGTTACCTCGGTACCTTGGGGTAAGATGCCCCCTGTCCTGATGGGGAAAGACGCCCCCCTAAATCCGTAGGCTGTCCTTCAAGCAGCCCGTCAAATCATTTATTACATACCTGTGATGAGAGACAAAAGCCGATCTGGGACTATTGAGGGTCCAGTACGGTCGGATGCTCCCCATGCCGGTCTCTCGGCCCACACAGCGACTTTTTGGGCGGCATCTGACTCTGAGAGCCCTTACGACGGCCTCTGTGGGCCCCATTATTGGCTCCAGGGCCCCTCACGACATCCTTTGAGGGCTCCCACGTTGGCTCCACGGGCCGCGCTGGCATCTGAGGTCCCCACGATGGGCTCGAGGGCCCTCAAGCATCATGAAGGCCTATAAGGGCCCCACAGTGGTCTCCGAACGCCACCACGGAGGCTTGTTTGGCCGCGCTGGACTATGATGGCCCTAACGATGACCTCTGAAGCCCCTTACGACTACTTTTGAGGGCCCTTACGATGACGTTTGGTGTCTACTGCAGGCCCGAAGAGACTACTGATTCGTTCAGGCGATTCACGTGCCCATTTATGTCACTTATAGTGCAGGGGGCATCTTACCCAACGCCAGGGGGCGTCTTTCCCACCCTGTGGGGTAAGATGCCCCCTTTCACTTCTTCAGGAAAATGGTTAATAGCAAAAAAAGTTATCATATTTCAAGCACGAAAGTGTGATATTTTTGGAGAAAAATGATGTCGGCTTCCGTTGAAACTACAAGTTTTTGCTTTCCGATCGTCATTTTCGAATAATATATGACATAGTAAAACCCTGGGCATCTTTCCCCACTCTCCCCTATTCGTGATTCGTGAAGCGGTGCGGGGCGCCGGGTGGGGCAGAAGCGTAATGTGTCGTATGGTAGAATGTCATGTGTGTGTTATAGGTACTGTTAAGACGTGCACAGAAAGAAATAGAAATGTGGCAGGCGGACGTAGTGCACTACACGAGAACGATCATCAAGAAACACGTATCTTTTTGTAAAACTTATGTAACAGTAGGTATGTCATCAATGGTGAGGTAACTATCTCTAGGCTTTTACTTTTCATGTTTGCATTTCAACACACAAGATCTGGGGGTAAAGTTAGTCCGGCGACCTCCTCAACCTAAGTCGATGATAAAATGGATTAGTCCTGAAGGTGGTCAATGCTTATGCTGCACCGGGATGATATAAATTGATCACGCCTCGATACATTCCTAATCAAATTTAATATATCAAACACATAAACTGCATCCTATTAATGGTGATTCTATTTTGCAATTTGGACATAGTCTGACGCGATACATAACTTTACGCAAGCATTTGAAATCAACAGCGTCTTTTACGAGCGTTCTTTTTTCAAAAGCCCCGAATCTTGTGTGAAAATAGATATTTTTTGTGACTGAACAAGGTGTACGTACATTTGTGATAAATACAAAATCGAGGGCTTCAGCTAGTGCGTTACTTATGCACGCTATTTAGCTCATTCGATGAAGTTACGGCTGCAACGACAACTGGAACTGGTTCACTCACGACACTGGTTCCGTTCCAATAGTCCAGATTCGTACACCGGACGGTCGTGGTACTCTGTCACGGCCTTTGGACAACCCCATCGGCACCTATCAGGGATCCGCGCTCGGGCCGTTGTTGTTCAACGTGTACACCACCGATATGTCACTGTTTTTGCCGGAAGGTGCCTTGTACGATCGTTGTCTTGTACAATACTGTGATGACACGCAGCTAGCTGTACTGGGGAGTCCAAGCGATGTCGGAGCTATGGTAACCCAGTTGGAGCGGGACCTTGCAGCTCTGTCACTCTGGTTCCGAAAAAATGGGCTAAAGATTAACGCAGATAAAACTCAGATCATTGTTTTGGGCACAAGGCAGCAAATTCGTCAACTAGCCCCGATAGAAATCAGGTTCATGGGTACCACTACTGTGGGAACGTCCTCAGCTAAAAACCTCGGCGTCACTTTTGACGAGAGCATGACCTTCTCAAATCATGTGACTGATGTAGCCCGCCGATGCACCGGTATTCTGAGCGGCCTGAGTCACAGTAGGCACTACCTACCGAAAAGTACGCTGGCCACTCTGGTTCAGGCTCTAGTAGTCTCATCGATCCGGTACGCCATTGTTGTCTATGGTGGATGTGGTGTCACCCAGATGTCTCGGCTCCAGCGGCTTATCAATTTCGGTGCTCGTGTTGTGTCGGGCAAGCGGAAGTATGACCATGTAAGCGAAGTGCTGAAAGAGTTGCGGTGGCTCTCGGCCGAGAATATGTGGCGTCTACAGTCTGTCACGCTATTAAAGAAAATCCTCGAGACAGGAGAGCCCGAAGCCCTATCCAACGCGATTGTGTCGCGAGGTAGCGTGCATGGGCGTGATACGCGTCAGGCCGACCTGCTCGATTTACCCGTGATTAGAACGGAATCCGGGCGCCGCCGGTTCCTATACGCCACTGTATCGTAGTATAACGCTCTGCCTCAGGCGCTGCGCAATCTCGGTCACAGGCTCTTTCGGAGGGAGTATCGGAAGCTCCTACTGCGTGAGCAACACGGCGACCCGGCCAGTGTGTAGCGGCGCGGTGGCGCAAATGTGAATATGTGTGCAAATGTGATGCGTGTGTGTTGTATGTAATGTTGTGCCCACCTCATTCGTTTCACCTGACTCGGCAGCCAATAATAGCCATTTTCGGATGGATCGGCTTGCCACGATAAGTACAATACAATACAACTGCACGGCAGCTACGTCCCATGCAAGCCGCCCCGGTGCGACATCTACTGCCCCGCCCGCTCCACGCAGCCGACTGACCGGCCAAGGTCACCGCCCCGTCCGCCGGGAGGGCGGAGCTTAATGGTCACGTGTTTGTGACGTCACGCCTACGCACGGATAGCCTCTACTCCACTGACGGATTTACGGAGCCGATTTTAACATTACGAGGTAACGACAAGTGCTCTAAATTTTGATATTTTGTTAAAAGACCATATTGACAAAAATTGGCGCTTGAGCTGAAACATCGTCTGCCAAAATTTCAAGCTAATTGGACAAAAATTGAAGAAATTATCGCCGAAAAACAGGGTCTCATGGGATCTGAAATGCATAGTAGGTATATTATTCCGCACCGTAGACAGTGTTTACAATTGCTTCACGTGCTAAGAGAGTATCAGATGTCAGATGTCGTATAACTTATTTGTTAAACGTCTATGTAGACGATTAACCCTCGCCCGTAAACGGCGATCTGCCACCTTCGCCCATGCAGGGGGGGGGGGGTTGGTGCGACCCCCCCCTTGGCGTTTGAAAATGGAGCGTCGTAGAGCTTAGCGGAAAAGACCAACGGATTGCTCTCGCCGAGATCTCGCGATTGGTGGTATATTTTTTGGTCCTAGGTCAACATTTGACCTACTTTTGACCGGTCAAAGGTCAAATTTTCGGAAAAATAGACTTTTTTTCAACTTTCTGCGGCGATTGTGGCAAAACGGTGGGAGATATCGACTTGAAACCTTCACTATCGTGTTCCTTGATCAATTCTCTATCGTTTGGTATGTATTTCGTTTCCCTAGCTCTAAAAATGGCGCGTTGGGAGCGCCGGAAGTCGGCAAGGTCACAGTCGGCGGCAGAAATTCGAAAAATCAAAATTTAAATTTTTGAAATCTGATTGTATTTTTGGATTTGGGAGGTCCATTTGCTCCCTATAGAAGCTAATATTGCTGCATATTCTCATTGAGGTGACAAGAATTAGCAAAATAGTGGTTCGGGCGCTTTTCAAAAATAGTACCGGACGCTGTTCCTCTTGTGACGTCATAGCTCCGTGACCTGACCTGACCTGGTCAAGTTTCTTATACCATATGATAGCCAATACTTGCCCCAACATGCATGGGAAGTTTCATCACGATCCATCAACCGATGTCCGTACCACCGGCAGGAAACCTCGGGCGTTGGCACTCAGTTTGTGAAAATCCGGCCGGAGGCTGTTCCCTTTGTGACGTCATAACTCCGTGACCTGACATGACCCGGTCAATTTTTTTTTATCAAAAGATGCGCAAGGTTTGCCCCATAATGTACCCAAAATTTGGCGGCGCTGCGCGCCGCCGTTTTTGCACTATTTCCGAAAAGCCTCAGGGGGGGTTGCACCAACCCCCCCTACATGGGCGAGGGTTAAGAAGCTGTTCAACGTCTCGTAGACATTTTGTTATGTCTGAAATATGGCTTATTTTTCTATATATAATTTATTATTTGCTTTGAAGCCCCCAAAAGATGTCGGCGGTACGGGATAAAATTATTAAACCGCTCGTAGATAGAAAAAGCTTTTTAACGTCTCGCCTATCGGCTCGGATTTGCTCTACCTACTCGCGGGATAATATATATTGTAGGGCATTTGGATATATAAGGCTTGTTAAAAACATTTTGTCGAAACACGTGTAGCCACTCTAGATAAAACAATATAATTCAAGTAGTTAGCTCCCATTGTTTTATCCTATTAATTACGAGCGAGCGAGCGCAGGTGAGCGAAGCGAAGTCTTCAATATAACGGAAAATTTTCAGTATGAGCGGCCCGGCCCGGCCTGTAACGCTTTTGAGAGGCTTATATCTCAGCAGCCGCTGGATCGATTAGCCTGCGGTCTTTTGCTGGGTAGCCCCCTCCCTTCTACCCGTAATTGACTACTTTTGATACATCTCAGTGACCGACGTGGCACGTGCCACGTGAAAAGTCAAGGGTGTTCAAGCTGTTTTGCAAAAGTGGTGATCTTGAGAGGCTCATATCTTAGCTGCCGCTTGGGCGATTGTCTTGCGGTAATTTTTGTAGGGTAGCTGCATCCCTTCTACCAAAGGTCGGATACTCTTGATCTACTCGTATGTGAGTGACCCCCACTGCAAGTGCAAAATGCAAAAGAAGAGGTGCCAAATTTGTTGCCAAAGAGGTGCCATTTCAATAACTCGGCAATTACTGAGGCGATTTCGCTGAAACTTGGCATATGTACAGGTAGGCACCCACCAGACAATGCATTCCCATGTGTTGCGGTTAGAGTGCTACTGCACGTGCGCACGTGCAGGGGTCGATTCCAGATCTCGAGAACGGCTTGGCCGATTGCGCTCAAATTTGGTACACGGTTACGGAGCAGTTAGTAGGGTGCCGTGCACAAGTCAGTTGGGACCCATTTTGCACGTGCGCACGTGCAGGGTGCCGCTTCCAGATCTCGAGAACGGCTGGGCCGATTGTGCTCAAATTTGGCAAATCGCTAGAGACCGGTTAGTAGGGTGCCGTGCACAAGTCAGTTGGAGGTACCCCCTCGCAATTTCACACGTGCAAGGCCCACCCTCTCGCTCGCTCCGTTAGTCGCCCCAAAAGGCGTTATACTGGTCAATAAAGAGACATGTTCATGTCTAACATGGGGAGGGAATGGAATTGTGATAGCAGCTTTGTTCGACATATGCCAAAACCATGTAATCCGGAGCCATTCGTCTCTAAAATATAATTTGACAACACTGGAGAGCACACGGCCTCATCTGAGGAATTTTCACTGGGGGGGGGGGGGCAGAGCCTTAAGGAGCCAAACGTAGGGTACCCCCAAATCCTGTTTTCTCACTGGATTTAGACCACTTATTTTTCATCACAGCCCTGACACCTTTTTTTAAACAAAAAAAAATTGTAGGCGATCCGACCCATGCTTTTATCTAGTTTGTAGCCTCCTCACATTGCCCCATCAGACAGTAATAATCACACTTCTCGGTGTTGAGCGTTTGCTTGAGCGGTGTTGAGCGTTTGTTTGAGTGGCAGTGCCTCGTTTAAGGAATTGTCATGCCGAGCCTTATGTCGATAGCCCGCACGCATAGATTTTTTTGCGGACCTCATCGGTTTCTGATGGGCCCGGGGGCCCCGCCGACTTCTGAGCGCTCGATGCCGAACTCTGAGGGCTAATTCCAGCTTCTGGAACCACGTCGGCCTCTATGGTAGCCCACACTGGTTTTATAGGTATGATCCATACCAGGCTTTAAAGGTCAATCTGAGTGGAGACCGTATTTTCCCACGAAGGGCCCCCTCAGACCAGTGTAATGCCTGTGTATCAACTTGGAGACTGAGGGCTTCTCAGGTGGATTCTCCGTAATCGCCGTGGATCTCCGACACAACCTTAAGGTCGTCAGAGGCTACAGTGTGAGACAATCGGGGCCCCGTGTATTAGTGCAATTTGAGGGCCGTTGGGACCCTAAGTGGCTGGCATTTGCCCTCCGGGACTCCATTTTTTTTTTTTTTGTTGGGTTAGGCCCTTTCGGTCTGACGAGACCATTTCAGAGCCGGAAGGATGATAAGAATTACGGGCAGACATTGGTATGGGCAGGCACCCCAGTGAGTCACCTGGGCTGAACCTGTCCAGTCGGACAGGCCGTCCAGCCCACTGGCACTCACTGCACCCGGCTGCGGGCTAGCTCCAGTGGAGCCATTCCCGCATGGGTTAGAGTGGCCCGTCCAGACCGGAGCAGGGGGTTGAGTTGCGGCATGAAGGAGAAGGATTTGACTGCCCTGAGGATGGAAAACACGGAACGGTGCCGGGACTCCACGCCAACTTCTTTAGATAACCCAGAGCTGTCAGTTCCCGTCCCCACAGACAGACCACCAATCTACGCCTACGCACGACCTCCGAGAACGGGAGCCTGCTTCATTACGATTAGGAGCTATACTCTAGCCGCACACTTGTGACCGTCCAGCCAGAAGTTGGACGCCGCAAAGTGAGGACGACGATAGGCAAAAACAACAGATTGACGCCCCGAGGACAGAAACAACAGTTTGAAACAACTGTGCACTATGTGCAGCGGCTTGGCGCGCCGGCCGTCGCTGTGGCGTCGCCCACGTCACCCGTTTTGCAGCGGCCCAAAGCGGCGCACTGGCGACCCCGAGCTCGGCCCGGCCGTGTGGCGGGCCCGGCGCTTCACCAGCGCCTCTGGCGGCCAAGACACTAGCGCCCCTGGCGGCTGCAGCAGTGGCGCTCAGGGGGGGGGGGGGCAGCCATTTGTGCCACAGGTCTATGCCACTTCTATGCCGGGCCCACAGCAGCTTTTGTAGGTACTATAGTAAGTTGTAGGCTGTAGGTTACAAGTAAGTAGGTTGTAGGTTTTAGGTAAGGTTAGGTCAGGTTAGAGTATGTTTTGTTCTATATTTAACTGTGAAAAGACAATTGCGACGCACGTAAGACATAGACTTCGTGGCACATATGATAGACCCCCGGCGCTCATCCTTTCTTGTTCACCCCGCGTCGGACAGCGCAAGCCACTCGATGCCGGCGTCCGCCGCCGTAGGCTCCTTAACCTTGAGCTAAATAACAACCTTCAAGTGAAATTAAAAATTTAATTGCTAAAAAAGACCGCTATATAAAGAGCTTTCCATGTTTTGTCTCGTTCTTCTACTATCAATATTCAATCCGTTTGGAGGTAGAGGGAGCAGAACTTGCTCCCCTCCATAGGGGGTTGTGCTTGGCTGAATACCTCAACGGGCCTTGGATTAAGATGAGATGAGAATTTGAATTATTACATCGTAACCATCGGCATAACACCTGCACCACACAAAACATTCATAATCGTATAGATTATAATACCGGGTGAATACCTGGAACACAGTAGGTGCGAGTGTCACCTGATGGGTACCAACTACCAACCAAGATTATGACACTTTGTGACCGTGGCCGTGACCGTGACACCCGTCGCCCCAGAGCAGCGTGTAGTCCGTCCGCTCCCCGTGGCGCGCAGCACTGCGGTAGACCGAGCGCCAGAGGCGGATCCAGCTCAGAGTTTTTTTTTTTGGGGGGGGGGGGGGCAAACTATAAAATTTATCGATTCTTTCCATGCATCGTCCATAGGCGTAATGTTAAAATTATGCCGTTTGGGGGGGGGGGCAAATGCCCATTTTGCCCCCCCCCCCTGGATCCGCCACTGAGCCCTGCCGAGCGGCCTTGTTTTGTGCGTACCTACTTGATGATGACGGCTGTGATTTGTTGTAGGCTCATTGTTTTACTTTACCGTCTTCGTTTTTATACGACTGAAAGTATTAAAGTATGTTGCGACTTGCGAGTGTTGATTTTACTCGCTTTGCACTTGGCTGGTCAGTGGTCAGTGACGTGTAACCGACTTCTGGCTGGTGTCGGACTTTGCACTGGTGGCGGGGACGCGGGGGCGGTCCGTATCGCCGCGTCGCCCCATCTCTGGCCGGAACACGCTGGCGGCTCATGACTTTACACCGCGGCGCCGCGTCGGCTCTCGCCCAGCCGTCCACCCGACGATCGATCCCCTGTACAAGGTGACTCGACTCAATGAATGAGCCGTGAGGGGCGGGCCGACCAGTTCCCATACTGAGAGCTCTGATGTAAACTTTACCGTTCGGCTGTGGACGCTGGCCAGATTCATGACGCGCGGTAACTCGACACTCGTGAATACGGCGGAGAGAGATAGTGACGCAGCCCGCAGGTCAGGATATCGACGCATGAAAGATCGGTCGCTCCGCTCGTATTTATTTGTACTTAGGGGAGAGTGGGGAAAGATGCCCAGGGTTTTACTATGTCATATATTATTCGAAAATGACGATCGGAAAGCAAAAACTTGTAGTTTCAACGGAAGCCGACATCATTTTTCTCCAAAAATATCACACTTTCGTGCTTGAAATATGATAACTTTTTTGCTATTAAGCATTTTCCTGAAGAAGTGAAAGGGGGCATCTTACCCCACAGGGTGGGAAAGACGCCCCCTGGCGTTGGGTAAGATGCCCCCTGCACTATAAGTGACATAAATGGGTACGTGAATCGCCTGAACGAATCAGTAGTCCCTTCGGGCCTGCAGTAGACACCAAACGTCATCGTAAGGGCCCTCAAAAGTAGTCGTAAGGGGCTTCAGAGGTCATCGTTAGGGCCATCATAGTCCAGCGCGGCCAAACAAGCCTCCGTGGTGGCGTTCGGAGACCACTGTGGGGCCCTTATAGGTCTTCATGATGCTTGAGGGCCCTCGAGCCCATCGTGGGGACCTCAGATGCCAGCGCGGCCCGTGGAGCCAACGTGGGAGCCCTCAAAGGATGTCGTGAGGGGCCCTGGAGCCAATAATGTGGCCCACAGAGGCCGTCGTAAGGGCTCTCAGAGTCAGATGCCGCCCAAAAAGTCGCTGTGTGGGCCGAGAGACCGGCATGGGGAGCACCTGACCGTACTGGACTCTCAATAGTCCCAGATCGGCTTTTGTCTCTCATCACAGGTATGTAATAAATGATTTGACGGGCTGCATGAAGGACAGCCTACGGATTTAGGGGGGCGTCTTTCCCCATCAGGACAGGAGGCATCTTACCCCAAGGTACCGAGGTAACATTAAATCAGTACAATTTGTTAGCCATAAAACTACACCCTGAAACAAACTGTTTGGGACACAGTACACGCATGTTAATTTATCACGACTATAGCAAGGGACGCAAAAATTATCTACCTTCTTTGATATTTACAATGTTTTGACACCAAAATATTTTTTGAAAGCAGCAAATAAAAAACATGCAATCACCAGCCAGCCGTTGCCCAACTGAGCCTCGCAAATTTTTGTGCAGTTAACAAGGCAGGCTTCCGATTTACGCTAAGAACATTAATTTCCAGGTTCGATTCTTTGTTTCGCCGCTAGAGGGGGTGGGGCGTCTTTCCCACCCTGGGCATCTTACCCCACTCTCCCCTACTGTATGTTTGTATGTATGAACCCAATAAGTATTTATCGTCGCACCCATGTGTCAAACATTGCATTCCTTTGTACCTGTATGACTAATCTGAAGAATATCATTGCAGCTCGGTCGCCCCCCCCCCCCCGGCCGGTCGTGCTCGCGCCGCTCCTGCCTCCTCCCCCCCCCCCCCTCACCCACTTCCGGAAAGCGCTGATTCGGCCGCAGACTGGGCGGTTGGTTTCTCGGAAAGGAAAGTGTGCCGCGCCGTCCGAGCTGAGAGGTGGTCGGGGGGGGGGGGGGGACAGAGTGCGTCGTCCGAGGTGGACGGGGGCGGGTGGTCGGAGAGGGGCATTGCGCGCCGTTCGAGCCGGGCGGGGTGGTCGGGAGGGACAGAGTGCGCCGCTCGAGGTGGGTGCAGGGGTGGGGAAGGGGGTCGGAGAGGGACAGGGCGCGCCTACGGAACTGATCTGAGGGGTGTTCGCGGGCACCGCACACTGCTGCGTGCGGTGTGTGCGGTGCGTCCAGCAGGCGTGGGGGTAGGGGATTGGTAGGCGGTTTTGACGTCACGGCTGCGTGCGGTGGACGGTCCGCTGTGGCCAGTCACGACCGGCCACAGCGATCGCTGTGTGCGGTGACGGAAGGCTGACGTAGGGACGAAGTGGGCGGAGCTTCGAGGCTGTGTGCGGTCCGACCGCACACAGGGCCCGTGAACAGCCCTCTGGGAGGGGGGTGGGGCTCGTTCGCCGTGGTCGTTCGCTGTTTCAAGAGGAGATCTGCCGGCCAGCTGAGCTCTTCCCATGTCTCCTTGTCATTCTGCGCGCCAGTGTGTGATGCTAGCGACTGGACGGAGAACTGATAAGGGCGTGTGGGAAGGCTGATCGACGCCGCGTGCTGCTGACCTGCCTGAGTGCCTGCATCGCCCGCCAGACAGACGCCTGCGCGCCGGACGCCCCCCCCCCCCCCACTTCCAGACGGGCCGGTCGGCCGGCACGCCGACTGACCGCCCCCCCCCCCCTCCCCTCCCTTCCTCCCTGGCCGCCGCTACGTGACGTCACGCGGCTGCCAACCGACCGCTCCACGCCCGCCGCATCATTGAATGGAATATCTAGGAATTTTGGAGTTCTCAACCGTTTAGACTTCAGGGTATGTCTATTACAATAATGGTACGTCGTTAACATTACTGACATTTTCAGGTATGTTCTTTGTTAATAATGCTGATATAATAATGAAATAATGAGTACCTATTATCGATGTCGGAATGCATTAATGTTTGTGATGGCGTAACTCATGGCCCGGATGATCTGGAAAAAATGCAGACACTTTCATTAACACAGAAACTGTATTAATGACAGTACGTAGAACATCGTACTTCTTTGTCACATGATGCAGATGAACGATAAATATGTAAATAAGGAATGGTGACGCCGTTGGTCAGGTGACGAAGTCTCTACGGACCGTCCGCCGCCGCTCCGGCGTCTCCCACGTTGTCGGCGGCCTGCTCCCGGTCCAGCGGATCGCGCTCACGTCTGATCGAGATGAGCTCTACTCCTTCCGCCGACGCCTTCTTCCGAATCAGGATACAGACCGGCATTCCGGCCATCACCGCACTGATTACCGCCATGCCGACCAGCATCGGCAGGAGCGCTGGAAAGACGAACTGAGACAGCGCGGCCGCCGACACGACCAGCGCGATGAAAAATAGAACGTCTGCCGCCGCCCAGCTGACCAGCAGCAGCGGCCACCAGCGGCGCTTCCACAGGCCGACCAGCGCGGGGAGCGCGGCGGCCGTCAGCAGGCCGCCCGTCACCGCCAGCGCCGTGTAGGAGCCCCGCAATGGGCCCTCAAGCTGCTCGATGGAGTGGTTCAGCACAAGCGTGGAGTTGCATACTGAATCGCTGACGTCCAGAATATCTTCCTGTCCATTTCTTTTCTTCGCCCAGGTGTTTTGGAGACAATATTGTACTTCGCCCAATTTAGGGTCTAGCAGTTGATCAGTCATCATACAGGTGAATGCGAAGCTGCCGATCATGGCTAAAAGCACGAGGGAGAAAGCCGCGAGCCGTTTCTTACCTTCCCGGTAATAAATGTCTTGACACAAACCTGCAATCATCTCAAGCTTGATCGATCGATCGCAGGCTGTCCTCACCCGACCGTGTCTCGTAAACGACTGGCGCGTCGCGACGCTAGGGGTCTCTACACAGGTCGGCCGCCGCGCGGCGACGGCGGCGCCGTCGGCTGACCTTGGAGGCAGCGACCGCACAGGGGACACGTCGCAACATGACTGGCCAGTGGCGGCACTGGGCCTGGCGTGGGGGGTGAGGTGCGGACCGCGCACTGCGCAGTGCGCACGGCTGATCGGGAAGGTAGGTAGTTGGAAAAACGAAAACGAAACACGCGTTGCGGACGACCACTCCGCAGCAGTGGCGGCGTAAGCTAATTTGGGAATAACGAATAAGATATTAAAGTGACGGGTTCTGCCCACCATTTCTAACGGAAGAAACTTTAATTAAGTGAAAAATCTCATTTAAACCGCGCCCCGTTTAGGTCTGGCAGGTTCCACGTCCTGTTGGGGGGAGGGGGAGAGGCACGGCCGACTTTTGGTCCTATTCTTTCCATGCAACGCCAATAGGCATAGGCGGCCAACCCCTTGATTTATTAGCCCTATGGGCGTTGCATAGAAAGGATGACCAAAATCGGCAGTGCCCCCTTAATTGAAGGTGTTCCGCCGCTACTGCCAAAAGGGTTAATGTTAAAATGACAAAATCAAGGGGGGCACGGTGCCCCGGTGCCCTCCCCGTTCCGCCGCCTATGGCGTCCGCCTCGCGCCGCCCCGCCAGCCACTCTCTCTCTCTCTCTCTCTCTCTCTCTCTCTCTCTC